>NC_043713.1:56478575-56504877 GCF_006229205.1 Suricata suricatta | reverse complement strand
CTCTCTCTCTCTCTCTCTCTCACACACACACACACACACACACACACACACACACACACACACGACTGAAGGAAGCAGCTACTGCTGCCAGGGCCGGGGCAGCGGAAAGGAAGATGGGAGGTGGCTCAAACATTGAAGATCAGAGGAAGGGTCCCCACAAGCCTGGCCTGAGCTTCTGAGGAGGGTGCTGTCCGACAGGTGCGGATGCTGAGCAGGGGCAAGACCCGCTGGGCGGATGGACCTCTGAGAAGGGAGTGAGCAGGTGCTGGGATGGTCAGGAAAGATGCCAGAAAGCTGCTGTGTGGTGTGGGGAGCTGGAGGCCAGAAGGCCCAGCATTGGCTATTCCAGCAGGGGACTGACGGAATCGGAAAATGGCAAGCAAATCCTTCCTTTTCTCCTCCCAGACCCCTCAAGTCTCTCCCATCAGCCGGTGGGACAAAGGAAAGCTTTCCCAATAGGGATCTGAGCTAATTTAGGTCTAGGGGACATGACAGCTGGAATTCACAGGAGGGAGGGGACACTGGAGAAGGAGGAGGGTCTGGAGAATAGTCCTTTAGAGCCCCAGCCCCACATCACAGAGCAGAGACACAGGGAAGGCAGGGCAGTAACAGAGAACTCATCTGCACAATCCATGACTGACTGTTGGATGGAAAAAGGTACAAACGTTAATAAGAATATTTTCTTAAGGGTAGTATATATATGTATATATTTTTTTTCTTCAAAGCATACAATTCAATGGCATTAAGCACATTCATGTTATATATAGCCACCACTACTATCACCAGAACTTTTTTATATTCCCAAACTAAAACTGTCCCCATTAAACACTTAACTCCTCATTCCTCCCCCTCCCCTGGCAACAACCATTCTACTTTATTTTTAAATTCTACTTTAAAACATTTTTTTTCATTTTGTTTTAGAGACAGTGCGTGCAAGCAGCGGAGAGGGACAGAGGTAGAGAGAGTCTCAAGCAGGCTTCATGCTCAGCACTAAGCCCGATGCAGGGCTCAATCCCACGACGCTGGGATCATGACCTGAGCCAAAATCAAGAGTCAGATGCTCAACCAACTGAGGCACCAGGAGCTCTACCATTCTACCCCCTCTATGAACAGACCTACTCCAGGTTCTCACACAGATGGAATCCGGTCCTGTGTGCCTAGCTTGCACTTGGCAGAACGTCAAGGTTCGTCCGTGTTGTAGCATGGGGCCAGAGATTCCTTCGATTTTAGGGCTGAATAATATCCCGTTTTACATAGAGACGACTTAGGTTTATCCATTCATTTGTCGATGGACTTCTGGCATGTTCCTGCCCTTTGACAACTGTGAAGAGTGCTATGAACACCGGTGTGTAAGGATCTGTTTGGGTCCCTGCTTTCCATTGTGATTTTGGCATGTACTAGAGCTGGAATTTCTGGGGCACATTGTGGTTCGACGTTTTAACTTTTTGAGAAGCAGCTTGGCTGTCTTCCAGCAGAGGGTGCTGTATTTTTCTTATCTAAAACCCTAAAGGGATTAAGATGTGGAGTTTTACAAAAATATTGTCAGGGCACCTGGGTGGCTCAGTTGGTTAAGCATTTGACTTCGGCTCTGGTCAGCATCTCACAGTTTATGGGTGTAAGCCCCATGGCGGGCTCTGTGCTGACAGCTCAGAGCCTGGAGCCTGCTTCGGATTCTGTGTCTCCCTTTCTCTCTGCCCCTCCCCTGTTCATGCTCTGTGTCTCTCTGTTTAAAAGAAAAGAAAAGAAAAGAAAGAAAAAATACTGTCAGATGCGCAATTTGCAATTACACAAATAAATGTGGCAACTTGCCTGTCATTCATAAATACAAAATTTTATTTGCACTTCATTAGTGTAGAAAGACCACAATGCTTTTCATATCACAACACTCAAGACACGCCAAGTTATTCAAATACATAATTACTTATTTACTTTGACTAAACAAAACAGTGCAGTTTAATAAAAGATATACCAAAGATAGAGTTCACAAATTCATTATCAGACCAAAAAAAAAAAAAAAAAAAAGAAAGAAAGAAAAAGAAAAAGAAAAAAACAGTCTAGGCTTAATAGGAATAAGCTTCACCATAAAGGGGAGAAATTTTTTATCATTACAAAGGTATAGAATGTTTAGGTAAATACATGTATGTTCTTTGATATAGTAAAATGTATTTCTTTAAAATTCCTTTAAACAGGATTTGTTTAGGACAGCAGCGTTGCCTTAAAATCTTCTTCTATAGTTTCAAAAACACTTCTTTCTTTATTGAATATTTGTAGTTCTTAAAAGCATAGGGTCTGTCCATTAGGACACCATGAAGAGAGATTCTGCGGCCGCAGGACCAAGTCAACCCCTACCCTCTCACCGGTAATACTCTACCGTGATGGGACATTAATAAATAACCTTCCATGACAGCTAGGAACGGAACTTTGCTTGTGGCAGAAACACTCCCATACTTCAGAGATGCTACTCGGGGCTGGGGGAAATGTCTTGTAAATAAAGAAAAAGCACTTATGATAGCTTTTCTTTTTTCCCCAAAAGTCTTTAGTTCTACAAATTTTCTTTAAAACAGTAAGCAAAGCATCACTTTCTTATCAGAATATCTTCTGTCCTCATAATATAATTAACGAGGACGATATTATTTATTTCAAGAAACATTATACCTTTCATTTCTCCCACTCTTCATATTAGAAGTACTATGTTTCCCAGTGTATGTACACTAGATGCTGGGGTAATGAAGGAAAGATAATAATTTGGAGGGAAATATGGAATTTATAACCAAAACTTACCCAGGATTGCATATTTGCATATTTACAAGTTAGTGTGTAGCTCTGACTTGGATTACAAAGTGCGAAAGGAAATTGTCAAAATGATTGTAGTGCAGAAGAGACCGTCTCCCCCTTTTCAGGAATCATTTCCACTTTGTCTCCAAAGTAGCAAATCAACAGCATCGAACGTGTGGTCGAGGTGGAGGCAGTTCTGGTGGAATCTCAGGTTCCGGTTGTAACGAGAGGATGCTGTTGGACAGCTCATTCCTTAAAATATCCAGAGGCATCTTAAGGATAAAGAAAAAAAGACAAATATATTTATAACCATGCAATGTGCATGCAAGCGCTCTGCAAATTATACAATTATAGAAGAAAACTTTTTATTGTATTTTTTAAAGTTTATTTATGTATTCTGAGAGAGAGAGAGAGTGAGGGAGAGGGAGAGAGAGAAAGAGAATGTGCACGTGAGCTGGGGATGGGCAGAGCCTGATGGGGCTCAATCTCCAGAACTGTGAGACACAACCTGAGCCAAAATCAAGAATTATGCTCAACCGAGTCACCCAGCAACCCTAAGAACAAAATATTTTTACATAAAGATCTCCAATCATCAAAGTTTAATTAGATGTTCAAATATGAAGGCAAAGAGTAAAACCAGGTTCAGGATATTTCGTGTCACACCACCGACACTGCCCAGCTTACATCACACCCTATGGTAAAAGAAACCAGATGGATCTCATAAATATATTTTCACAGAACCTAGTAATAATGGAAATTTAATACATTAATACAGAAAAAATTGACCCTGTATTGGATCATGGTTTCTTTCACTAACACTATAATTTCTCTTGGCAATTATATGAATAATCATTTTATTAGAAGCTTCTGAATTATGCTTGAACTAGCAGATTATATGGAGTAATAACATACACTTAAGGCAAGTTTCTTACTAAACAAATCTTTGAATGTAAGCCTATAAATGCTTGAAGAAATTGCTTAGTGAAGCTATACAGCAACTTTTCTGCAACTCAGGCTCACGGAAGGCCTGAATAATGGAATCAGGCTCCGCTGGGGAGCACAGCACTGAGGGTGAGGCAGGGCGCAGGCTCCCTCCTCACTGAGACACCTGCGTGCTCCAGGAGGGCCCCACTGTCTTCATTTAACTGAATTCTTGTAGGAAAATGGGGAAAAAAAGGAAAGCAAATGTCAGATAAACATGGACATTGTCCCACCTGCTCTGGTCACTTCAACAAACCGTATTTAGGGCTCAGCAAATCTGGACACTAACATGGCTGTGGAGAGGCCCTGGGCGGGTTGTCACCACAGCTGGATGCCTCCGGCCGAGTTACCACCTCACCTGGCTCTTCGCCCCCAAATAACTACCACCGTACTGTCCTCTCTAAAACATCACAGAGGGAACACAGAATTTCAGGTGAAACATTTTCCTGATATAATTATCCTACCTTTTTCAGAATATCATCAACAAGCTTCAGAAATATTTCATCCACGTTGAAGTTGTCCTTGGCACTTGCTTCACAGAACCGCATCCCGGTTATCTGCTGTGCGAACTAGGAACACAGATGGTTTTTCCTGTGTGGGGTGCGGTGTACTCTCACGTGTGGCCAGGTGGCCCGGGACTGGGGAAATCACAGCTTTTTGGGCTCTCCCTTTCTGGGAAGGGTGGGCCAGAGGTTTGTGAAGCCCCATTTACGCTCAGAGTTCACTGTGCGCCAACCCCCTACATGGTAAGTTAACAACATGAAACAAAATCCCTGACATAATGCCGGACTCTTCAAGTCAAATTACTTGCCCAAGTTTCTAAAACTGCAATACATCTGACAGTCAAAATGTGAGTATCACCAATTCCCCCAGAAAGGTTAGGAGAGTAAATCATGAAAGCAATTTTACAGCACAGAAAATGTTCCTCTGTAGAAAATGTCAAAATAGAGAATGATGCGGTGTATACCGATGTGGATGACCCTCTCCCCATTTCGAAATGCTTTCTCAAACTTCCTATTCCTTTCAATGCAAACAACTGAGAAGACTGTGACTGTATTATTTCATAATTTAAAGAAATAATTTATTTAAAGACAAAAAGTATCCACTGCCACATGCACGGTGTGTGGACAGTGACGTCCATTCGGCTCCCCATGTCTCTCACCTTTTCTCCTTGCTGCCTGCTGATTTCTCGGTCAGTTTCACAGTCCAACTTATTTCCAACTAGGAGAAGTTCTGCATCTTCTGAGGCATACTGTAGAATTTTAAAAGAAGCTCCATTTCAAAGATGGGCACCGTCATACACTGGCAGAAAACGTAGGCCAACCCCCTATGTTGCCTCCATTATTTGCCCTTCCACAAATCTCTGAGCGTCTACCCTGTTCCAGGCAGGACTGACTCAGGTGGGGTCTAAGACCTCATCACAGGGCTCAGGGCTTTAGAAAGCGATGGGTAACAGGCATTAGGGACCACAACCTTCTGGGCCTTTGATCAGCAATTTCTATGAATCTCTCCTAAGGAACTGGTTCACAAACAGGCATAGCTCTATAGTCACCAAGGTCATCAGCTGGAGTTTGACAAAACAGATGGGGAATGAAAGTTAAGGTCATAAAAAGAATGCAGCCATTAAAAAAACCCAAAACTATCCATGCTTTAGAAGAACATTAACAGGACAGGAAGGCTGGCATAATAGCATATTCAATGAAATAAGCAGGCTGTAAAACTACATCGAACATGGATTCAATTTGGTTGTTCAGAATGTGAAACTTTTTTTTTTTTTTTGAGAGAGAGAGAGAGGGAGTAAGCAGGGGAGAGGAGCAGAGGGAGAGAGAATCTTAAGCAGGCTCCATGCCCAGTGAAGAGCCCAACGTGGGGCTCATGACCTGAGCCGAAATCAAGAGCCGGATGCTTAACTGACTAAGCCACCCAAGAGCCCCCAAACTATATACATTTTAAAATTTACTTTGGTGATGGATTTTCCAAATTTTCTATTGTGACAAGGTTAGTAATCCTACAATCTTACAATCAGGAAAGTTAAGCTACATTTCTAAGTTTTCAAAAAATATAGGTAGAGTAGGATCTCTCTTCAAAAAAGACTAAACTCTCTTGAATAACTCATATAATTTTGCCTACTCTATACAGTTACCCGAGACAGGTTTGCAGCAAAGGCACCTGAATGGTATGACCTTGGCCAAGTTACTCAAGAGTCTCAGTCTCCTTATTGGTGAGTGATGTATGGGTAGCAGAACAGTGCCCATTTGATGAGGCTGGTGCGGAGTGTTGGAAATATTCGAGAAACAACAGCACTTGCTCATAAAAAGGTAAACAGCAAGAGTCCAGCATGAAAGGGGGGAGAGCATGAGATCTCGAGACCTCAGCAGATTCACAGTCTGAGTACCTAATGGGGCCCTGAGGCTGGAGGCCACTCCCTTTCGGTCTACAGGATTAACATAGGTTCTCAGAGGAAAATGAAACACCTACCTTATCAATCATCTTCATCCATTTTGGCAAATCATCGAAAGTCTCCTTCTTAGTGATATCATATACTAGTATGATCCCCTTGGCACTTCTGTAATAAGCTGAGGTAATGCTGTTGAATCTCTCCTGACCTGCTGTGTCCCTAAGAAATAGCAACAATCAGCTCCCAAACAATAACCAGAGGGAGCAGCCTCCAAAGCAAAAAGGAGGCTCTTCCCCACCTCTCTGCAGGCTGATTCTAGTCCCATCCCCCTCATTAATGGTGAGGAGAGGTTGTTTTTCTTAGTTACAGTCAGACAAAAACATAAATCCCAACTTCTCTCAAAGCAAGATTTTAAAAGTATGAAAATAACGTGTAGAATGACAGAAAGTACAACATCCTCTTCAAACCCTCTTGCTTTTTAGAAGAAATCTCTGTGCCCCATGTGAGGCTCGGACTCACAACCCTAAGATCAAGAGTTGCTGATTTACCAACTCAGCCAACCAGGTGCCCCCTACGAACTGTTCTAACCAGCATGACTGGTTCTGTCTGATTTTGTAGAGAAGATGACCAAGAGTCCATCACTAATGAAAAATATCATAAAACCAGGGTATTTTCTTAATCCTTCTAAAACAGAACAAGGGGCCGATGGGGGAGGGAGGAGACATCAAATAGGTTTGTAATACAATAACGTTCATTACTGTCTGCTACTTCAAAAGCTGAAAGTTGTATTTATTCTACAGGTTCAAGTCGATCATTTCAACATAAAGGATGATGTATAGTAATAGTGTACAGAAGCTGACTGAGACATATTTTCTCCATCTAATAAGCCAACAAACTGCTGAAAACCATCATGTATTTATGAGTGAACTCGACAGAGCGGGGCTTCTGATCAGGAGACAAATGTCTTTAAAGATGATCTATAATTTAGCTTTTCCCAAAGAAACTGAACTCACACCCATACCCCTGGGGGTTACGGTGGACTAAGATGGGGGCAACGTAGTGAACAAATAAGGTTCTTCACTGCAAGGCCACTCGAGGCCTCCAGGTGAGTTTCAGAGAGGTGGCGAGAACATGCAAATTTTCCCAAATGCAACTTGTCAAAGACTACTTCCCTTGAGGTGCGCTTTGTGGGGCTGTATCCCTAAAATACTCTTTGGCAATGGCTATGTTCAGACTGGCTCTGCCACCAAATTAGTTCACATTAGCAATGGTGTTATTATGCCAAATCAACAAAAAAGTTTGTTGGCAAATTCACTTTCACACAAAGCAAAGCCATTTTCTTTGTTCCAAATGATATAAGAATCCCCTACTGATTCTGACTGGAAGGCCCAAGAGAGCTGAGGCTGGTCTGTCTCTGTCCCCCAGGGTCCAGCAGAGTGCCTGGTCCTTAGCGGGCCATCAATAAGCATGTGCTGAACAAAAGGTTACGTGTTTCAAGTGTCGATGCTGATGCCACTTCAAGGCAAAATAAACTTTATTTTTTGACCTAGAAATGCCCCCCCCAAAAAAACCCCAAAATGGGAAAATTGAATAGTATAGATGGGGACTGAATTCTTTAAGATTCATAAAACCCTTGAAGAGCGCAGTAATAGGCACTGCACCTTGAAGGTAAGTGAGAAGGAATGGACTCAGATACCATTTCATTTACACAAAGAATCAATGAATAAAATTCTTTCTGGGATCCTAGGCATACAGGGGTACAATTCTTATGAGATGACAAAGAGTTAAGTCTTTCAGGGCCTGGTTTTCTCAATCTCTCACAAGTTATGGCTTGATCGAACTAGGATTTTTAATGTTTTAAAGCAAAAAAAACCCACACATTTTTCTATTTTAAAATCTTTTGTTAGAAATAGCCATACCACAAATTTAGAAATTAGATCTGAGATCTTCAAGGAACATTCTGGGAATTAG
The DNA here is from genome assembly GCF_006229205.1 of Suricata suricatta. Lineage (NCBI taxonomy): Eukaryota > Metazoa > Chordata > Mammalia > Carnivora > Herpestidae > Suricata > Suricata suricatta. The sequence goes on along the minus strand of NC_043713.1, from coordinate 56,496,752 downwards.
GCAACTTTATAACTAGCTGACATTAATTTCTATAGACATGCAATGAATTAGAGTCTAGACACTGGGGGCTCAAAAACAGTGAGAGAGAACAGATAAAAATAGAAAGATTACTTTTATTTAAGATGGTAAGAAGACTTGGCATGAAATCTACTCTCTTTTAATAGAGTTTTGGGTATAGTATTGTTATCTACAGGCACAATGTTGTACAGATTTCTAAAAGTTTTAATAAAAAACAGTTGAAGAATAGGAAGAGTAAAGGGCATTTTTGTTTTTTTGCTGAAACAGAGAGAGAGAGAGAGAGAGAGAGAGAGAGAGAGAGAGAGAAGAGAAGAGAAGAGAAGAGAAGAGAAGAGAAAGAGGGAGGGAAGGGAAGGTAGGACAGGGAGGGAGAAGCGAAGAGAGAATCCCAAGCAGGCTCCAAGCCCAGTGGGGGTCCATCTCACAACAGTGACAGTGAGATCGTGACCTAAGCACTAAGAGTTCGACATCTCACTGACCGAGCCACTTGGCCTCCCAGAAAGGGCAGTTTTAATAGTTAAAAACACCTGTTGCCTGAGTGCAGTTAGGAATGTTAGAAACATTAAGAAATTAGCTGTCTCTGCAGGCTTTAAGTCGGACACATAAAAGAGGACAGACCTCAAAATGCAAAATCCAAGGCAATCATTCTAACACAAACGAACCATTAAGCTCGTTTACAAAACCCCGTAAGGAAACATTAATCAGTTTACCACTCCCATTTAACATCATTCCTTAAATTCCATCTTTTTATGCCTGGCTCTGAGTGCTTGAGGCAGAAAAGCACCTACCTGTGGGAGACTATTCCATGTTTCCAAAATATGTGGGTTGTACAAATTTCTGTTTTCTTTTCCTCTCCAGCTCCTTTGCTTATTTCCCCTACTAAATTATCGGTACCACATTTGGTCACAGAATAGGGAAATGAAGTGCCAACGCAGTTCAACAAGCATTTGTTACATACCTACTCTGTACCAGTACCATAAAAATCCCACCCAAGTTCCTGCTTCTCAAAAACTTAAGACACTAATAAGACACCAATGCATTGGTCATGCTTTTATCTTTCTGTGAAGATGCAGAATCCTACTATTTCCCCTCTTTATCTCCATAAACCCGAGTTTTCACTGTAATGATAAAGAGCTGATTTTTCGAGGTTTCCAGTGTCTTATTGCAGGGCAAACGGTCACTTGCAGCTGGGATAGGAGGCGATCACTTCCCTCTCTGTTTTTGGTGCAAATTGAAAAATTCCTGCAATTGTGTTTCCCCAGTTTCCTAATACAACCCTGCTTCGAATATTCAAAGATTCTTACTTGTTGTATTTAATACATCCACTTACGGATGGAATCATGAATTTGCAAGGCAGGGTCCTGCAATGTGCATGAAATGTCCCATCTCTTCCAAGGAGACGAAAACCAAGCCTGATGTTGACATAAGAATGCTGGCATGACAGAGAGGTCTCATTTTCATTCTAGGTTTGCCTAAAGGTAGGAGACAAACGGCATAGTTCCACGGTCCATTTCAACACAAGAACTCTAAGTCCCTGTGTATGATCTTCCGGACCGCATTCGAATGCAAATTTGTGAACCTATATTCTAATGGATACATTTTATTTTAGCTACACTTAACATAAAGGTCTTTTACACACACATGAAGAAACTTTAAATACAGAGAGGAGAAAATGGTCCTTTTTCTGGTCACGAATAATCAAAGAACTGAAAAATGTGGCCACAAAATAAAAATGTAGCATGAAAGTGTGACAAGGCTATCTGTAGGTTTTGGCAACTTAAACTTTTAGGAACCTAAGGCTAATATTTTCTCAGATGGAAATCGTCAAGAAAAATTGCACTTCTTCTAATCAGACCTCTGTGAAAACCGACTAGAAATGTCCATGGATTGACATTCTAGGAAATCAGAGCACAGCTATTATTAGCAGAGCACAGGCTACTGAGGCTTTTTGAAGAACCCTCTCCAAGTCCACTGGCTCCTCCTGGGCCCTCAACTGTGACAGTATAGCGGTGACAGCATGCCCGAGAGAAGGCAGACATGACAAGAGCACAAGCACCGCTTCTCACTCTGAAATAACTCGTGTATTGGTTTAATAGTGAACCATGACTCTGGTACTTCCTTTCTACCTAGGGCATCACAATAATGAAGGAAATACTTAATCCTTTACATAGAACACTTCAGAAGACGACAGTCTGACTTTGAGTATTGCATGATTAACAAGTGGCAGGCACTCTGTGGATATGTTATCCACTGTTGAAAACTCCTTTGGGAAAAGAGAAGGCCTCCTTCATTACAGACTCACTGTGTGAAACTTGTAATCAACCTTTAAATACATTCTCTGAACCTCATTTTCCTCCCTCAGTTATATTCTTTGAAAGAGTCAGGGAGAAGCAGAGGAGTGACCCTGGGGAACGTGTTTACATCCGAGAGAAATGTGGTTTCTGGGTATCCTGTGCATTTCCTGAACTGCATCCTCCCACTTTTCCCCACAGGGTGGGGTGTGTAAGGTGAGGTCCTCTCAGATCAAAGGTGCTGTGGTGAAATTCCACAAGTACCCAATGTCAGGAGGCACACAGTCTTAGTGGGCTCACTTCCAGGGAGGCACATCTGGACATATGTTTCATAGGTCAGATTACTACTGCCTGAGATGAAAAACCTGAAATATTAGCATAGGAATTAAGGTACATCTTTTTAGACAGGCCATGAGGTCATCACTTAGACCCTGCTGTCATTCAGGAGGCAAGCTTCAGACATTCTAATACCAGGAGTAGAGGCCTTTGTTCAGGAGTCTCCTTCACAAGTATCTCCCCTACGTGAGCTAGGTACAGGGGCGAACACACTCTGGATGATCTGTTTTTAAACTAGGCTTAAACAGCCCCAGCTTGAACTCACCACCGAGATCAAGACCCGAGCTGAGATCAAGATTCTGAGCTTAACCGACTCAGCCACCCAGGTGCCCCCTTGATGATCCTTTTAAAAATGGTCTTTCCCTTACAGAGCTTACAATGGGAAACTATAATGCTCAAAAACATGGGCAGCAATGTACAAAGTTTGCGGACTTTCTGATAAAGGGCTGATAAAATGTATCCACACTTTTTTGTCATCAAGCATTTAGGCAAGACTGTTACTGCTTCATAATCAAGCCAATAACCCCCAAACCCAAACCCAAACTGGTCTTTAAGTCGGGGAGAGCCCCAGGCGACCAAATGGAGACATTACCTGGGACGCCTCCCGGAGGCAGCAACACAGGGCACGGGTGAAGGATGAAGGCATGGCGCTAACACTCAAGCACTAGGTGACCGATGATGCCACAGATGAGGCAGCAAGTAACGCAGATGAAAGCAAACACACACATGGTGGACAAACACTCAGAGCTGAGCAGACCTGCAGAGGAGTTAGTAGGCTGAGTACACAGCAGCTGTGATGTTAAACACACAAGGGCGGTCTCCGAACCCCTCAGCGGTGCCACGTTTCAACCACGACCAGACGCATGCCGCACCCCGCAGGTGGGCCACCCGGGAGCCCCCAGAGAGCTCCCGGCGCTGCACAGTGCCACTTGGCTGGCTCGGTGGCGCAGGTGTGGCGCCATGAGAAAGGGCTTCTCTCTACAAAGTGGCTCCGGGTTCACACCCAACTGGCCCCTGTGGGGCTTACGTCACGTGCTGCCAGCCACGTGTGCAGCGGGAGCATGTGGGGGGGTGGGGGGTGCATCGCGTCACACAGTGGTGCTCACGCTTTGTCCCCAGGGCAGCACCCCAAGCTGTCTACAGGGGATCCACCTTGAAACCTAAGCGATTCCGGTTAGGGACATGCTGTACTTGCCTTGCGTACTATCGGTGGCCGGAAAAATGCAAAGACACGCGTTTGAGCAATCATCTTAGTGATGACAGTTTTGCTACTATGTCAAACGATTTGAAAAGAGGCACTGAGGCTCCAATCATTAAAGTTAACAGTGTTCTTTCACCGCTCCCCAAGTGCACATGAGATAAGAAATGGGTAGACTTTTCTAAATTTCCTCACTGTTCATTTTATTTAAAGATGAGCAAAGGAGAGGAAAAGTAGGAGAGACAAGCCAGCTTGAACAGTTAATTTTATTAGACAGGCAAACGGACTATGAACACACATGGCGTTACTGGGTGCAGATCCCCACTTACCAGATCTGTAATCGGATTTTCTTTCCTCTTAGCTCTACAGTTTTGATCTTAAAGTCAACACCTGTAAAAATAAATAAATATTTTAAAAATGAAGGTGAAACAAAAAATAAAATGCAGTTTGCCATAAAGAAGAATCCTCTGTGTACATTTTGTATCATTATCAGTAAGACAAAAAAAACCTGGCGACATCGAATTCCAAAAGGACAAGCAGAAGTCCACCGATGCCTCTAATGCTGTCTATTCCTCCACATACAGTGTGGAGCCACTTAAGATGCCAACTTAAGATGTTTTACACCAGACTACCTATGTAGTATTTGCTAACTGCAATATGATTTATTGCTACCACAATTTAGCATAAAAGCCACTTAAAAATTAGCAATTACATTAACAACTGAATGGCTTTAAAGAATGATATATTGGGTAGAATTCTTACAGGACACTTAATCTTGATTTTGAACAGCCTTAGCCTGAATTTAGAAATTACTGTATTAAACTCTGTAGCATTCACAAAGAATTTAGTTACGTGTTTATTTATGTAAATGTGACTTCTTTATTACATTGTCAATAGTGTGGAACAGAAATTATTTTTAAAAACCTTACTCATACAGGTTAACATACTTAATTTAAATTAAGTTTTTATTCATTTTAATTCTGAGCAAACAATCATGTTGTCACTCACTATCCTTTCCTAATCCAGTCTTTAAAGCTTCAGCTAATTTTTTTAAACCAAATTTTCATTTGTATATGTTAACTTATACGGGTTTCAGTTATAGAAAACTTGTATATTTCCAATGTTTTTTTACACACTTTTTGTAACTAAGAAAAACAAATCGAAGGGATGCTAATTAAATTGGAGAGTTAGAAACACTCCCTATGGGAACCAATTCCTGCCTGCTTCTTAGGACCCAGCAGAGTGAGTGCTATGCTGCAGCACAGGGGGGAGGGACCCTACTCCCGGGCTCTCCATCTCCCATCTCCGGGATCTGATGCAGCACTGCAAAGTCAGATGATGTTCTCAAGGTGAAAGAAAGACATGTGACTGACTTTTATAATTAGCAACACTGCAGACACCAGTGCAATACCAACATGTTTACAAGGTTGGGATGGGGGGCGGGGCACCAGCCCTTGGTCTGTACAATAAAGAGAAGTTGCTGGAAATATAACTGTCCCAAGAGAACAAAGCTAGAGAAATACTCTACATTTCAAATCTTAATCTCTTACACCAGACATAATTTCAAATGTCGCCAAGCGAAAGCTGGTTAATTCAATTTCACTTTCAGTTCTGGAACCGATTTGCTCTTCAAAGTCCAGTGACACTCTAAACCAGCCTTGAAACAGAAAGCATGTTTATGCATTACCAATATCCTCAGAGTTTCTGAATGACTCAACCACAGGGAAGAATGTAACTTAAAGTGATATTCTAAGTCACAAAAAACAGCCTGGAGACATTTGCTAAGTTCTGATTTTAAACATGCACAGCTTAAAGACACAACCTTGGTCCTCCTGACATTAGCTGAAGTCAGGGCCTCCCATGTTGCTCTGTGAAGGCAAACTACAAATCAAATTCCTATTTTTGTCATGACTAGTATTCCATTTTACTTGTTTCACTTTGAGGGTGTTTTTTGTCTTTTTTTTAAGTTTCAGCTAAGGGGACAATAACTTGTAAAACTTGTCAGTTTTTGTAAAACCTGCTACTTTATTAAAAAGAATTGGCAGATGATCCTTTTGTGAGCTCCACTTCACATCAACTAAAAGAATCCCTTGAAACAGCCAGACGAATAATTTTTGTTTTGTTTAGGCTATTTTCGCTTAAGAATTATTCTGAGTCTGAATATGTCAAAAATATATCTTTTTTTTACCTACTTGGAATGATTTATGCAACTTTAACAATCCTACACCAGGACTCTTGTAACCATAAAGTCTAATGAATAAGAGTAAAATCTAAGGCCGTTAGTATTCAAAATCAGGAAATGTGGTAATGTTATCATCATGTGATTATAAATGGGTTACTAATTTAAAAAGGACAACAAAACAAAGATGAACCTGCAGCGAATAGGATTAAGTCTGTTGAGCCAAGAAGACTATCTAGTTTCAGGCGCCTGGGTGGATCAGCTGGTTGAGCGTCCAACTTCAGCTTAGGTCATGATCTCATGGTTCATGGGTTCAAGCCCTGTGTCGGGCTCTGTGCTGACAGCTCAGAGCCTGAAGCTCTGCTTAGGATTCTATGTCTCCTCTCTCTGCATCTTCCCTGCTTGTGCTCAAAAAAAAAAAAAAAAAGTAAAAGAAAAAAAAAGACTAGTTCTAGTGAGTTGCTTAATGACAACTTCACTAACAGAAAAATACCCAGTCTAAATCTAAAATCCCATTAAAATAGCCCTCGATTTTAAATTACAATATCCCTGGGGCACCTGAGTGGCTCAGTCAGTTAAGCGTCTGGCTTTGGCTCAGGTCATGATCTCACGATTGTGGGTTTGAGCCCCGTGTTGGGCTCTGTGCTGACAGCTAGCTCACAACCTGGAGCCTGCTTTGGAATCTGTGTCTCCTTCTCTCTCTGACCCTCCCCTGCTCGTGCTGTCTCTTTCTGTCTCACAAAAATAAATAAAAAACATTAAAAAAAATTTTTTTTTGATAAATTACAATATCCCTTACCACATTTAACAGCCACTCAGTAGCCTCTAACAACTGGAAACTTACTTTAACTTATGGCTTGGAAACACATACTTGTATCAGAGTATACAACCATTTCTAAAAACCTAACATCAAGTCAAAAATCTCTTAAGGTTGTCTATCTTAAAAATTTGCATGTCACAAAAATTATAGTGATCCGTCACAGACGATATTAGGTCATCAATAGCCTCAGATGTTCAGTGGATACATTTTAGGGAAAGTCAGCACAGAGCTGGCCGAGAAGGAACTCCAGGGACCAATGTTTATGAACAGGTAAGGGACAGAAAGAATGCCCTCTCCATCTCCAGCCCTTGCTGCAAACCCAGTTTCCTACTGGTCCTCCCATCAGTGATGGGGACAGTCTCTGCTCGCAGAGGGCTTAGTCACACTGACCTAAATCAACATCCCATGCAGTTGGCAAGAAGTGACTTTCTCTACTGTTCTCTCTTCTTAGAGAACCTCCGTCTGCTCAGAAACCTTACGCCCCAGGTGACTCCATGTCTGAACCCGGCTGCCTACCCCACAGTCCCAGTTGCGTGATGTGTTCTTGGACCTGAACTTTGTCCTGGCCCTTATCACATCATTCCTTCTTTGTTGTCTGGTGCTCCATGAGGGCACAGTCATGCCTGACTCCCCATAGCCTAGGACACTGCCTGGCACACAACAGCAATTGGATAAATCTGATGAATGAAAGGCACCCTCTCTTCGTCATCAAATGCTGGATATGTAAGGAGAAATGCTGACTCTGTTTTGGAAAAATTAAGGAAATTCAGGACTAGTAAGTAGAAACAAAACAATACAACTCACACAAAACACTTTAGAAGGAGAGGCAGATGTTCTGAGTGTCTGGTGCCCAGCACACATAGGTCATCCTAGAAACAGAGTACTTCATTTCTCCTACATTCCTATTGTTGATGGTAAATCCTTAAAAGATCAGGCAGTCTTAACATACGACTTCTCCCTCCGTACATCCATGCCACAGGGTTATTACGGTAACAGTGGATCTAGTCACTTAAACAGAAAAGGGTCCACTAAGTGAATTATTCTAGCAAAAGGAGCTTACTTTTCTCTAAGCTGCCTAATGCTATGAAAGTCTTCCTAAAACTATTTTACTCAGGGGTGCCTGGGTGGCTCAGTCGGTTGAACAACTGACTTCGGCTCAGGTCACGATCTCGTAGTTCGTGGGTTCCAGTCCCACGCTGGGTTCTGTGCTGACAGCTCAGAGACTGGAGCCTGCTTCCAATTCTGTGTCTCCCTCTCTCTCTCTGCCTTTCCCCTGCTCATGCTCTGTCTTTCTCACTCTCAAAAATAAACAGACATTAAAAAATTTTTTTAAAATATTTTAATCATAAGGAACACAGGTTACAGGGCTATAATTCCTGTAACAGTGGGCAAAGATGGTTCTATTTGAGTCACTGTGTCTTCTTGATCATTTTTTTTTAATGCCACCCAGGCACCCCCTGAATCTTATTTCAGGGGACATGTGTCACACACTCTGTGCTGATGAGAGATGCTACAGCAGCCCAGCGAAGTGGGCACTAGTATCCTCATTCTACAGAAGGAGATCCCAGAGTGGAGACAGGACAAGGTCATTTGCTGTAAGGTCGTTATCACATGCTAGCTAGTGGAGTGGCAGAACCTAGATTCAAATTTATAACACTGCCCGCAAGGAAAAGTTGTCACATTAAGAGTCAGATGCATGAAAAAAAAGAAAAAGGAAAGGTGTGAAATGTTCTCTAAGTGACTCAGAACCACGCTGATGGAGACGTTTAAACAAATCTTAACTTTGCACTTGGTCTTCTTTGCAGTTGTTTCTCATAATCTTAGCAGTAGCATAAAGAATTAGCATACTTAGCGCTGGTAAGATTTCTAAGAACCCCTTAAGGCAAAACATTTCTAAAACATTACTGTATTTCTTCCTGCTGGGCCACAAGAGGTTACAAAAATGAAAATGGCAAAAATAAACAGAAGCTTCTTTTTTCACATTCCTTTCCAGCAAAAAGCTAAGTAAATAAAAGCAAAAATAACACCGTGATCCACACCTAAGATTACAGCCCGAATGGACTTCTCTTTTTCTTCTCTGCCCTGCTTTCCTCCCAGCCCCTCCTCAAAGATCTGATTTTTCTTTACTTAACACTTTTAGGAGGTTGTACGATTTCATAGACTTTGAAATAAGTTTCAATTCAAATGGTGGCTGTCACGTTACGGACACTTTATAATAACCATCTTAAGTTTATACAGTGGCTTTTCTTCCAGGGACATAGATTTTACACAGTGGCATCCAATTCTGGACACGGTCTTTCTACTAAGGGAGAGGATTTCCAGCATCTTCGTGGAGTGGAGAGTGAGAAAATGAATTAAGAAAGAAGTCCAAGTCCCACACAGTGAAGTACATTCAACACTGGAAAAAAAGTCACCTGAATGCATGTGGGGCCAGTCTTCTGTCCAGGGAAGAGTACAACGAAAGTCCCCACAGGAAAGCACCACATAAGACAAGGATTCCATAAAACAGAGACTAAGTGCTACGACTATAAAATACTCTGATCAGCTCAACAATAGGTACTGTTATTAACATAGGAAAGTGATGGTAGGACATTAAAAAAATGCTTATCAGGCCTGAGGACATCAGACATCTATCCTAGTAGTAAGATCTGCCTCTTCCTCCAGCAAATAAAGACTACCCTGCATCTCGCTGTCCCTGACACATGCAGCACAAAGAGGTGGCACTTGGCTGGACCAACGTGCACCACGGCACCATGACCTCTGTGAGGCAGGGAGGAGTCCGAAGTGATCACTTTAAAGGAGAGGCAGGGAGAGAACCCAGTGTGCGTCCCTTAGAGCCTGTCAGAACTGGCAAGCAGCTGCATTTTTACAAAGTATATACACTTAGGAAAGCACTTCACAGAAAGGGTTTGTTCCCATAATAAAAAGACTACAAACTCTTCTATGCTGTTTTCTATGCCTCAGGTACTATCCTAAGTGCTTTATGTCCATTAATTCATTGCAGTGTACCCACTTAACAGGTTTATGAGGCAGATATTATTGTCCCCATTCTACAGATGAAAACACTGACATCAGAGGGGCTAGTAGCTGTCCAGAGTCACCCAGCAGATGAGCAGAGCACGGATTTGAACCCTGCAGGTGGCTCCAGGCTACACTCCTCCTACCTCACCAGGCAGCCTTGTCTGATAAGAAAAGGAGGGAAAGGCTGCAAGATATAAACCTGTCTTTCATGTTAAAAAAGTTCTGCTGGGTAAGGAAACACTTTTAAAAAGTGAGGTTCTCTGGCTGCCTTGCACATGCAGTTCCTGCACTGGGAAGCCTTCCTCTGCTCCCTGGTTACAGACAGACCTTTCTCTGAAAAGGTAGAGAAAAACTGACTTGAGTCACAAGCGGAAGAGAATATTGAGGGAGGGGAGGAGAATCTGAAAACAAACAAAACAAAAAACCACCAAAAACCCGAATGATAGAAAGTAGATCAGTAATATTTTCTTCATATGCCAAAAAAACATGAACTTGACTACTACTCAGGTTGGGCCCATAAAAATGTAGGCACCGTCAAACGGATTTTGCACTTTACCCAGGTCATGTGTTTTACATTTTGATATTCATATTCACCTGTATACATTTCAGTATGTATCTCTAAAGGATATAGATTCTTTTTTTGGAACATTTCATCTACGGAATACTTTTTGTGCATCTATGGTATAAATTAGAAGGAGGCGGACATTTATATAGAGACAAATAGACTGACATTTATAATTGCCCCTTCCAGGCCAGGTTTTCATCCCCATTTATTCCCGCACATGAGATGAGAAAAGCATGTTAAGTCCTACTTATTTCTCTTCTTGAGTGAGGAAATGGAGATTCAGTTGCTTGCTAAAGACACATAGGGTCTGTGGCAGAGGCAGGACTCACATCCAGGACCCTGCGTCCATGTCTGAAATTACACCATTGGGGTGGGAGGCAGACGGGCATCTAAAAGGAGTAGCAGCCAAGGAGAAGGCGGAGTGCTTTCCTTTGGAAGTGAAGATAAAAAGCGAGAATTACAGAGGCCTGTTCCATCACTGGGTCCCAGCTGAGCGGGATCCTGGATCCTAAATTAAGGTGGGAAAACCAGGAGCCTTTGATTCATCACCTACTTCTTCTACCTGAAACCAGCTTGAGGTGGAAATACAGTTGGTTTGGTTTTAAAACTAAGAAGGCATCATGTAAGCACCAGAAACCAAACATTGGAGGCTGTCAGATTTTGGGGGGAAAAGGTTTTCAATGGAAAAGAGTGTTCTATTAAGCCATTTTTTCCTGGTTTTAAAAGATAAGGGTCCCCCCCCCAACTTAATCACATTCAATTAAGGGCACTATTTTAGGTTTGTAGTTTGGTTTTCCAAATGTCAAAGATGTGCAATAAAAGGACAAACGGAGCATAATCAATTTCTTCCTCTGTTGAAGTACAACAGCACGCATGTTACCTCTTTTCTAAGGTTTTATTGTGGCCATTTCCATGACTCACCTGCCCTTCTGAAAAGGACAAGCCAGGTAAGGAGGCGTTTGCTTTGTGCCCCACTGAACGGCTAGCAGAATGGTGTCTTACATAAATACAAACAGCCTCCTGGGTAACACCTGCTGAGTGACTACACTACAGGAAGCTACATTTTCTTTATAAATTCCAACAAATGCTTAATTAGAACAATGTATCTGGCACCCAAGGCTGGAGAATAATTTGGACTTAGCAGTTCTCAAAGGAACCTACCCTGCCTTCTGAAGCCAATTCTAAGATCTGCTGACAGATTGCTCCTGGCATATTCCACGTGGCTGGAGGGAGAGAGGCAATCTCTAAGAATCTGGATCTCTATCACGCATAACAAAACCTTTCTTCTTCAGTGCAGAACAGTGAAAGAAAGGCTGAGAGCACTTAAGCCAGGTCTCTAAATAGGTTTTTATTCAACCTAAACAACCAGACAGCAACTAAATTTCCGTATTTTCTTTGAAAGCTAACTATTCCACAAAAAGGGACGTATGGGATGCACAAGCCTATCTGTTTGCACTGAGTTCATTAAATAAATCAAGCTAATGACAATGCACAGCATCTGCTGGTATAAAAACGAAATGTTAACCATTCACATCTGTTCCTTTCACACGGACATGTCCCTGAGTCATCGTGTTACATCATTTTGGCAGAGGAGAGAGACAGCACTGGAGAGGCTCGGTGCTGGGCTCTCGGGGTGGGAATTCTGGACAACTCTCCTAATTCTCTTTTAAGTGAAGCAATTAGGTAGATCAGTCACAGCATGGAAGACTGCATCTGGGCACACATGAGCAAAATACAATACACAATCTGGAATTTTAATCCAGTATTAGATGCTCATTCTGGGATTCCCAGCAAAAATGTCTGACCTGTGTCCAGGATGAAGGACAAGCAGTCAGCTTCCCTTGATAGCAGTTCCACCGCTTCCAGGTAATGCCGACCAGACCCTTGTGGGCTGCATTTCATCCATCGTGTCCCCTAACATTCAAGGCCAGACCCACAAAGAGCTGCTTCTGCACGGGACATACACCCATTTCCTGATAAAATGCAACCACTTGCCTGTACCACTCAGTTTCCCGCCTGTGGGACAAGCATCCTCAGTGCACCTTCATCTTAAGTCTGGACTCAAAAAGAGGAGGCAAAGAGAACACAGGATCACGGTCAATAAGTGAGTGAAAACAGGGCCTCCGTGAAGCCCCATTGCCTACGACCACTCACTCTCAGGGGCCAGCCTGTGAAGTCTAATGTGTTGATGCACAATGAGAAAAATGAAGAGTGGTAAGGTTCTCAGAACTGAATTCAAAGCACTTTTTAATTCTGATAATTCGTATTTCCTTTTTTTTTTTTTTTTTTTTTTGGTCTACTGAAAAGTTGGTGACAATGTCTTTACCTGGCAAAATAAAAGGTGCACTCTGGAGTAAATTTTACTGCCCAGAAAAATCAAAATTCTGTTCTAGACTACCTTACTCCTACCTTTTCTCTATTCATGTATGTAAAAATATATAAATATATATACGTATTTTTTGAAAATTCTAATAAATATGCAAAAGGCTGAAGATGCTTGAATGACTGAATATTTAGGTAAGAAACCCAATTCTTAGAGCATATTTTAAAATCCAGAAGGCAAGTGACAAGAGATGATAGCGGCAGAGTTACAGAAAAGTCAATTCCATTGATACCTAGATCAATGACATCACTATCGTCACAGGCCTGTAGGGGGCCTTGATTAAGTCATGAAAGACTTCATGGTGTTTGATTTGGAGTCACAGAATTTTCACAAAGCAAAGTAACTTTAAATCTCCAAATAAGCTAAGGAACGGTTAGAAAGAACTCACTTGTAGTGGCCGTGGCCCTGATCACTTGACCAGCTATACCATGTGGGTGAGTTGCTTACCTCTCTGGGCCTTTGCCTCCTCATCTGTAAAATGGGGATAAGTTTCAAGATTGCTGTGAGGATTAGATAGAGTGTCCCTTCTGCTGGCACATAGTAACTGCTCAACGTATAGTAGCTACTACTAATAGAATGTTACATTTTATAATCACAGACACCTAAATTACTTATCTAAAGTCACAAGCTGGTTAGTGACAGCCTAAATCAAAAGCCCAAGTTCCTCATATGCCACTGTTTTCTCTAGGACGCACTGCTGCCGGGATTGAGGGGGAGAGGAGGTGGGTACTACCTGGTGAAATTATTTTGGCTCAAAGTTAACAGCTACTTTCTAACAGTTATACAGAAATTTAAAATAAAAGAATAAAAATATATAAATATATACATATATATAAATATATAAATATTTCTATGGCAGAACTACCTTGTTTCTATTTCCTTAAACTTCAAAAAAACCTACTCCTGCACTTTTTAAAGGACCCGTCAAATTACACTAGTTATATCAGACTAATTCAATTCCATGACTACAAAATCCCAGTTGAAAATAATACTCCATCCTAGACAATCTGCATTAAATAGGTCAATTAGTAAATAGTCTTTTTAGCTTTTTATACTCTGGTGAATTTTGTGTTTTTTAAACCAATATAAAAAAAAAATCAACATTTTGCTCATTTATAATTTTATAAAATAAGTTCCCTTAGTTTATGAAATCTCTTGGGATTTCAGCTATTTATTTCCTTAATTAAAAAGTTCTTTTTTTTTTTTTATTTTAGAGAGAGAGTGAAGGAGAGGGGCAGAGGGAGAGAGAGAATCTTCAGCTTACAGCCCGACGCAAGGCTCGATCTCCCAACCTCAGCGTCACGACATGTGCTGAAACCAAGAGTCAGAGGCTCAAACCAACTGAGCCACCCAGGCACCCCTCTGCTACAATCTTTAATAGAAAGTTCAAGCGAATCTGATGCTCTGTAAAAAGGCACTCACAGAGCCCCTCTTCTAGATTCTGAATTACATGAAGCCATCACTTTAGTAACCCACCAGGGTTGGCGCATGCCCAGAGACTCTTCCCTGTCATGTTCTGGGGCCCGGGGTCTTTTCCAGACTCCGTAGCCATGAGGAGCGCTCACATCAGCAAGCCCAGACTGGGTAAGGGAAAGCCCTCTGTGAAAAGGCTCCTTCTCCACGTGGAGCCAACAGTACTACTGACACTTAAAAAACTGGCCTCAGAAGCACAATGAGCCCTGAGCTCACCACTCAGGTGGCAGGCCTTCAGGCGAGGCCACACTTCTACACCACACTCAACACTACATCAATATAATTTTTCTTTGTGTCTGTTTATGTTTTAAGTTTATTGAGTTATTCTGGGAGAGAAAAAAACAAAGAGAGAAAGCAAGAGAAAGAGCACTGCTGGAAGAGGGGGCGAAGAGAATCCCAAGAAGGCTCCGTGCTGTCAGTACAGAGCCGGATGTGGGGCTTGATCCCACTAACTGTGAGATCATGACCTGAGCCAAAGTCCAGAGTCAGACGCTTAACAGACTGAGCCGCCCAGGGGCCCCGAAATATCATGTTTCTAAGGGAACTTGCAGAACGAAGCATGCCAGTTAGGAGGAAGCCTCCCAGACAACAAGCCCTCCTCCTACGTCCCCCCACTGGAGGGGCTTCCTCTGTGCTGCTTGAGTATTCCACACGCATTCCCACCACTGCTCTCACTAACAGGGGCATCTCGCTCCCCAGGGGCTCTGGGCCACCTCTGCACAGAGAGCATGCCCTGTTTACCACTGAATCCTTGGAGGTCAGCACCTCACACCCAGTAGGTGCCAGTAAATGATCCCATGGCTGGAAGGGAAAAAACAACAAAGACGCAGGGGCTGCAGGGGGAGGGGGCGGCTAGTAGCATTCTTAAGCTGTCTTCATACTCTGGATCAGATCACAGGTTATCAACTTTCTCTGAACTTCCCACAATTAATAAACACTTACCGAGCCAAGGACTATAGGCTATGTTTGGAAGAAACAAAAATGAGCAAGACAAAAACCCAACCGCACAAGGAACCCCACTGTGGTGGCAGCGTGGGAGACCTGTGAAGTATATATATTTGTTCATTAAGGGGGCCAAATTTGTTTGCTAAGAGAACCAAAACGCCCTGTTTCCTTGCCTTCTGTTTCTTCATCATCCCCCAATAAATATCCTATGCAATCCTGCCAAATGCATTTCGCAGTCTCCATGCCAATGCTGTATTCTGAGGCCTTTCCAGCTCTAGTTGCTAGGGTGTGAAGTCCATGCCCCTTGACATGGCAGTCAAGGTCTAGAATCTTGAGGCATCACTCCCAGGGTCCACTAATGAGTCTTTTCCAGAATGTGTCTGAGAGATTTTGATGGATACTAAGAAATATATATTTGGTCTCTGTCCCCATTCCAGTCACAGGACTCCTAGAACCCTTGGAATCTTCTAAGGAGAAAATTATAGAACTATCTTTTGGTATATTAATGAGGTGACTTGTGGAATGCTCCCAGGTCACCAAAAGATGGGGGCTGGTCAACAGAAGAACTAAGTGATTAGAAGGTTGGAACTTTTGTCCCCCACCCCAAGGAGGGAAAAGGGCTGGAGTCTGAGCCCGATCACCACTGGCCGATAATTTAACAGGCCTATGTACTGAAGCCTCCATAAAACCCAAAAGGGCAGGGTCAGAGCTTGGGGCTGGTGAACACGCGGCTATTTGGGAGAATGTCATGTGCTGAGACCATGTAAACCCTGGGCTTCTTTCTGAATCACATGCTCTTATGATTAACTGGTAATCTAGTACATAGAGAGTTTCTCCGAGTTCCATGAGCTGCTCCAGCAAACTCACCAAACCGAAGAAGGTGGTTGTGGGAGTCTCTGATCTACAGCTAGTCAGTCAGAAGCACAAGTGAAAACCTGCACTTGGAATTGGCTACGAAGAGGGGGGCAGTTTTGCACAAGTGACCTCTTAACCTGTGGGAATGGGGGTGATGTTCCACTGTGGCCCCTGCTTAGAAAACCTTTCTTCACCCCTCCTCTTTCCCACTCTAAAGCACACCTTTGTCCATTTCCAAACCCCTTTCCACCCACGCAAGCCCTCATTTATCCACCCATCAGTGCCTGTGCTGATTTCCCTTTACCACTTTTAACTCTATTTACATCAGATACTAAAATAACAATGTAAAACTTCATCTGATTGTTCAATAACTCCCTATCCTCTATATGATCCAAGACTGGATATCTAAAACAGGCATAGTTATGCTACTGAATTTTAGTATCATGATCCCGAGGGCATCATTTTAAAAACAAACGGTACAGAGAGCACAAATATTTCTCAAATAATCTGTTCTTAAAAAGCTGTAAGGGAAACACTTCTCAAAGACAAAACAAAAAAGGCAATATGTTAATTTTCCAATAAGACACTGAAAATGTAGTACTATCTTGTTACAGGACATTTAAAAACCAAGTCATCCCCAAATTGTACCGTGGTGGCTACCATGGGTTACAATGCTAAATATGTGTACAACAACACAGGACAATACTTATAATTCTGTATTTCAAGTTTTAATATCTGTCACTGGTTTCTTGGACCTCCTTGGGGAAATCCTTTATTGCCTATCACTGAAGATAACCCTCTTTACTTTGAAGAATTACCTCATCTATGGGGTTCCCTAGCTTTCACGGCTTTAAGGGGTTTTTCATAGAAACAACTACTATACACACCAACCTGACCAATCTCAATGCCAGTGTAAATCCGACTTCGTTTAAAAAAACAAAACAAAAAAACTTTCCCTGCAATTTCGATTTTAGATCCCGAGGATAAAATACTTTCTGACCTGGAGAGTTACTGTATTTACTTCACCCACTGGGGTGAGTCTGGCAGACTCACTCCCCATTTCGGCAAGACCAAGGGTTACGTGAGGTCATAGACAAGTACAGCTTAAGTCCTTCTGGCCCGCATTTACACTTAAAACAAGAAATTTAGTGTAGTTTTAGTCTTAATATTCTCCCTAGATCCTCCACGGGGAATTTCAAGCTTCATTATTTCAGCGCCATCGGAAATGGGAGTTCAAAATTAGAAAATAAGCCCTGGTTCTCACAAGGCACGACTAAGGCACCAGAACTGGCTAAAGATGACCCACTTTGGCTATTTGGCCAGGGGCACAGCTTATGCACTGCCTGCCTGCGGCCCACCTCGCATCACCTTTTTTCTTGGGTGAGTAATGTAAGGGCCAGGAGTTTCCCTGGAGAGATTCTCACACTGTCCCTGAGAGCGGAACGGGACCAGTGCATCACCCTGGTCTCATGACCGGCTGTTGGGGGCGGGGGGGGGGGCGCGAGAGGGGCCGCAGGTTCAATAACGAGCTCGGATCAGGGACGTGGGAGGGCATGAGGGTCTGTGCCGGGCGAGGATGGAGGGCCGCGAGCCCCCAAGGGCAAGTGTGCGTGGAGACTACACAAAAATCTCGGCCTGGCTTTGGGAACAGGATGGAGGGGCTTCCACTCGGACCGCCCCTCCCCCTAGATTTCACCGAAAAGCCCATCCTCCAAATGCAAGGCCACCCAGCTGGAGAGGGAAAGAGATGCGAAGAGAAATGAGGCCGGCAGGGTGAAGGGCACCGGCCCCGGGGACCGCGGGAGGGCGAGTCGGCGGTGGAGGAGGGGGCCAGCCGGGGTCCGGCCCAGCCCCGGGGCCCTTACCCACGGTGGACTTGCAGGCTTCGCAAAAGGTGTCGTCGGTGAAGCGCTCCATCAGGCTGGTCTTGCCCACGCCGCGGGAGCCGATGATGATGACCTGCAGCTTGAAGTCGGCCGGCCTGGGGGGCTGCTTCCTCCGGCGAGCCTGGCCGCCCGACAGCGCCGGGGAGCCCGCGCCCAGGCCGCCGCCGCCCCCGGCCCGCCTCTGCAGCGCGGCGCCGGGAGCCATGC
>NC_043713.1:56466859-56478475 GCF_006229205.1 Suricata suricatta | reverse complement strand
GAGAGGCGAGCTGCCGGGCGCTTGCGCGCCCCCTGCCGTCGGGAGGACCGCGCGCCCTGCGCGCCGGGTCTGCGGCGGCCGGTTTCTCCTTGCTTACACCTGTCTTTGCTGTCCTGTATCCCTGCTGCTCTGTTTTCACTGCCCTCTCCTCCCCCTTTTCTTTCTGTCGACTCTTTTATCTTCTCTTACTTCTTCATCCTCCCCTCTTTCCCTTTCTCACTCTTCCTTTTTATTCTTCCACCAAGCCCCCAAACACCATGGCTGTTTATCAGCCTTCTCGCCCCCAAACTTGTTACATTCTCAGTATAACATCTCACATAGCATTGTTGCAAACTCAGCTCTTGCCAGGGCTCTCGCAAGTCCCCGAGACAGGCCTTGTCCGTCACAACCTTGTCACCTGGGGGCTCCTGGGCATGGACCCAATCACAAGCTGACCCCACTTTCTCCCCATGATAGGTACACTTCTTGGTCTTTCCGTGTCATGTCTGTCTTTCACAGAAAGAAATGTCATGTCTTTTCCATAGGAGACACACGACATCAGTTATTTTTAGCCCTGCTATGCTCCTTCATGCAGAGTTTAGAAGTTTTTATTCCATTTAACTTTTAATGTAAATAAATGGCATGCTTCTTGGGCAGGGGGGAGCGCAAGTGAGACCTCAAACAGTAGGAAGAAACTCCAAGATTGACACTCCAAACGTTTAGGAATTATGGACTTGGGGAGGGTGTTTTGCCATTTCTGTTTGAAAGGATTTAAGGATACAGAAAAATCACTGCTGTGATTCCTAGCCAAGGATTTGTTTAGCAAATTCCTCAGCGTGAACTTGAGCACCTCAGAACATAGGGTTCTAAATATGATAGGAGCTGGCACATTTGCTGAGGATGATCATGTAACCCACCAAATTTCAGCTTTATTTAGAACTGGTAATGCAAAGTACATGTGGATGTTAACCTACAAACCTGATTCGTAAAAATCTTGCTTTGTCCATAAATTAATCAGAAGTTTACATGTGTGTGAGAGTCCTTAGCTTTCCAAAAGCAATCGCAATCTTTTGTTCTACTAGTTCTTAGGACATTTAAAATATGATTGTAATCTCTATAATTTTATTTTCTTTTTTATTCTTTAAAAATGTTATTTGTTTATTTTTTAATTTTTTTCAATGTGCATTTATTTTTGAGACATGGAGAAAGACAGAGCATGAGCGGGGGAGGGGCTGAGAGCGAGGCAGACACAAAATCTGAAGCAGGCTCCAGGCTATGAGCTGTCAGCGCAGAGCCTGACGCTGGGCTCGAACCCACAAACTGTGGGATTATGACTTGAGCCAAAGTTGGACACTTAACTGACTGAGCCACCCAGGCACCCTTGTTTTTTATTTATTTTTGGCAGAAAGAAAGAGAGAGCCAAGGACGGACAGAGAGAGAGAGAGAGAGAGAGAGACAGAGGATCTGAAGCAGGCTCTGTGCTGACAGCAGCAAGCCCAATGCGGGGCTCAAATTTATGAACCATGAGATCATAACCTGAGCTGAAATTGGATATTGACCAACTGAGCCACCCAGGGACCCCACATCTCTATAATTTTAAACACAGCTCCATCATTCACAGTTAAGTCACCAGTTTGAACTGTGGACTTCTCTCCTCTTCTGTAGGAATGAGAGTATTGAGCCCTCTTGCCCTTTAGCAGTGTTGGGAAGCAAACACATCCCGCTTGGCGAATGCCTGGTGTCCTCAGTCTTGACATCCATACCACACTTTGGTGGGATTCCATCCTCCTCTTTAGTGTGTCCTGACAGACATGTTGTTGATCACTGATTCTGATGCACACCTGATATTTTTTGTAGTGATGTGTGGGCTGAAGAGCTAGCTAGGAACTTTGTGCTCTCTGCGATTACTCATAGTTAATACACTGTGGTAAGGGAATTTTGAACTGTTGGGGAAATGGTGTTGTTTAAGTAAATTGTGGTAACTGGAAATTCTGCTTATCAGAGCCTGCAAAGAGAGTACCGTCTATACCAAAAAGCATTCATTATAAAGAGGGTGGGAGTCAGACTGCATTATTCTTCTCTACCAGCAGAACTCTGAGTTCTGTCCAGACACTCATACTGCTCTCTGAAGTCATGTGCTTCAGGCAAAATTTGCCCGAGGGTCAGGACCAGGAGGAGAATGTTGTTTTGTCTGAGTCAATCACTCAGATTCAGTTCTCCTTGCCAGTGAGTGGCTCAGGAAAGAGCATATGACCAAAGTCTGGTCCATGAAATATTCACAGAAATCTCTGGGAGGACAGGGCTTCTGGTGAAAGGTTTGTAGCTCTTTGAAATAGACACAAGGAAGAGATACTTCCTCTTCTGCCTTAGACCCTTATATAATCCTTATAGGAGTTGCTGCCATCTTGCTGTCTTGAGAACAGCTAGCTGACAGGTTGTAGATGACAGAATGGGCCGACAAGGTTGGGAAGGCGCTGAGTTAGCCAACCAGAGACATCTTACTCCACAAGATAATAAATTCCCTTGTTGCTTCATACTTTTGAGTTGGTTTTTTTCATACCTGGGAACTGAAGGAATCTTAACAAGTATAGGAATGCATATAGGAATATGACATTATAGAGGTAAGCTTGAATCAGCCCTAATCTTTTTTTTTAAATGTAATTTATCAGTAGAAAATGACCTGTGATGTGCCTGACAACTGGTCCTGAAGCACAAGTGTCTCATAGCCCTGCTGTTCATAGTCGGGCCGTGTGCTAGCTATGAAGGGAAGGCAATGGGCAGAATACCTAGAGAAGATTACCAAATTCAGTATATTTCCCCAAATTGGAAGCATTCTGTTGGACATGGAGACTGATATCAAAAAAAGCATCATCTAAAAACCGAGAGTAGATCAAGGTCTTGTGGGGCTTGACAATTTTGGGGTCCCTTCTTTACTTTCATGGATGCAGGCAGAGGACAAGAGGCTCATGGGTCAAAGTCATGGACACATAGGGAAGCAAGCAGATCTCAGTCTTGTTCCTGCCAAGACACACTTTTTTCTCCTCCAGTTCTATTAAGATGTAATTAACATATAACATTGTTTTAGTCCGAGGTGTGAAACATAATGCTTGGATATTTGTATGTATTTTGAAATGATCACCACAACAATCAACCTCACGTGGTTGTAATACTTTTTCTTGTGATGAGATTTTTTTAAATTCTTCTAGCAACTTTCACATATACAACACAGTATTCTTAACTACGGTCTCCACGCTGTACATTATATCCCATGACTTACTTATTTTATAATTGGAAGTTTGTGCCCCAGGACCCCCTTTACACATTTTACCTTACACCCCACCTCTGGCAACCACCGATCTGCTCTTTGTATCCTTCACTTTTGTTTTTTTAGATTCCACATATAAATGAGATCATGCAGTATTTGTCTTTCCTGACTTTTTTCACTTAGCACGATATTCTGAAGGTCCATCTTTGTTGTTGCAAATGTGAGGATTTCCTTCCTTTTAAAGGCTGAGTTATATTCCATTGTGTGTATATGCATGTAACACATTTTCTTATCCATTCGTCCATACAAAAACACTAGGCTTGTTTCCATGTCTTGGCTATTATAAACAATACTGCAATGAACATGGGGGTGCACATATCTTTTTGAGATAGAGATTTTCTCTTTTTAGATGAATGCCCAGAAGTGGAATTGCTGGATTAGATGGTAGTCTCATCTTCAAGTTTTTGAGGAACTTCCATACTGCTTTCCATAGTGGCTGCACCCATTTATATTCCCACCGACAGCAGAACACATTTTATTAGTTTACCTTATCACTTTATTATTCCCAGCACAGCGGGCAGCATGAATGCCATATTCACATCAGTTTCCTTTGCCCCCAAGTCCCACAGGTGCTGTGGGGCTGGGTCCAGGTGGAGGCTGTGCAGAATCAGGTTGGCACAGCAGCTAAGAAGCCCCCTCTCCCCCATGTGGAATCCCAGTCTTTAACGGGGCTGCGAGCAAACTTGCCCAACCTTTGTCAGGAGGGAGTCATTGTCTCTATTACCCTGGTCAGCGGATAAATCCTCTCTCTGTCCTGCAGGGAGCCAGGATCTCATTCTTCCAAGGCCATGTGCTATACAAACATCCCTTGAAAGATGGTCAGGAACAAAGGTCAGTGTCCTGCTTCCACGATGTGCAGAAGCACAAGAGACTCATGGAGAATGATCTTCCAACAAAAATTAGGTAAAAAGTAAACGTTTTTTTTCCAGGATGATAAAATAAATGATAATCCCCAAATTTAAAAGAGCTGATAAATGCTCTGAACAAAAATTCAGAACTTGGTACTTTCATTCATTAATTGCCTGAATCACTTCTCTAATTTTTTTTCTTTACTACATTTGTTAACGGCATACGTTTGGTCATGTGACAATACTTTTGTAGTATCTTTCACAGGAGAATTGAAATGCAGTCTTTCCTCAGGCATTTGTTATTGGTAGCTGGAATGTGTAAAAAACATGTGACTTCGTATCCAGACATACTCTCTTTGTGGTTCTTCTGTAGGCTTATGTCCTACAACCACAGGAATCCTGATGGACACTGGTTTCATTAAAAAGGAAAACAAAATGTATCATGTGTTTATAATTGTCTACACTTTGCTATTAAGTGCATCCCTTACTAGAGAGAATTCCACTTTGCTTGGGCACTGACAAGGACTGAATTTTCTCCTTATGGTTTTGTGTTTTTGATTATTGGAAGAATGCTCCTCTGGTGAGCTCTGACTGCACCTGTCATTTCCCCTCCATTGTCCATATATATTGTTTTTTAAATGTTTTTCTTTATTTTTGAGAGAGTGCAAGTAGGGGAGGGGCAGAGACACAGTGGGGACTAAGGATCTTAGGCTCTGTGCTGTCAGCACAGAACCCAGTGCGGGGCTTGAACTCATGAACCCGTGAGGTCATGACCTGAGCCATAGTCAGACGCTCAACCAGCTGAGCCACCCAGGCACACCAAAAATATCCAGCCAGCTTGTAGGACATTTTCTAATGGCAATATGACTCCTGAACATGAACCTTTGTGTCACAACCCAAGTTAGTTGGCACAGTGGTAAGAAAGGTCATTCCTACCTGGCAGTAATTAGATTGTACCTATAAGTGGCAGTGAACCATACAATATATCCCATGAAGCCTAAACTAAAAATATGCCCAGTTCAATGTCCCCATAGGTACAGCCACTGAAACACCACCTGACACATGGGGACGTGTGATGGAAGGAGAGAAGGCGTGGAAAGAGGCAGCAGCCTTAACCAATTGCAGTAAAGTTATTCTTCTCCAAACTTTACAGACTCTTGGTTATGAGAATATGGTGCTGGAATCCCTCCCAGGCCTCTGCAAATGAAGGGGCCTGAAGCTTACGGTTCATTACGTATGGTAAATCTGCAGCTGTGTGAATCCCAACTCCACATTTATATATTAACCCAGGTGAAAATAATCTTTTCCTTGTCACGACTCAAGTAAGATGAATAAATGTCTCAACTATGAATGTAATAAAATATATTTACACTTACAAAAGGAATCTGTTTCATATTTGAGGATTCTGCATAAGAAGTTGTTGACAAGAAAGAGGCTGAAATGTACTGCAGGAATAATCAATAGAGCCAAACCCTGGAAGAAACCAAAGACTGAGCCCTGTTCCTTTCCTCAGGGAAGGGGACTAACGGGTGGTGATCAATGCATTTACAAGGAAGAGGGAGGAAAAGCATATCAAGGATGCCTAGGGCCTCTTAACCATCACTATGTTATTCTCTCTCTGAAGTACGACTCCAGATCAAGACCTTTGGAAGCCCTAAGCCCTGGACAGTATGTCATCTACCAGTGCCCTCTCTGTATGTAATGCAATAGAGAAAGCAGAGGAAATTTATTATAAATTTAAGAAAGGTGTTAGGGGTTGAAATATGTGTTTCAAAAAGTTATGTTGAAATCCTAACCCCCTGCACCTCAGAATGTGACCTCATTTGAAGATAGGGTCATTGCAGATGTAATTAGTTAAATTAAGACGACCTTAATTAGAGAGTAGGGTGAGTTCTAATCCAGCATGATTTCATGTGAAGAAGAGAAGAGGCACAGACACATGAAGCGGGAAGGCTGTGTGATGACAGAGGTGGAAATTGACGTACTAAAGCTATAAGCCGAAGAAAAGCAAAGATTGCTGGCAGGACACCTGCTGGAAGAGGTAGGGAAGGGTTCAGAGTTAGCACGGCCCTGCCTGATTCCCTCTTTCTGACCTCCAGAATTGGCAGAGAATAAATTGTTGTTGCTCTAAATCACCCAGCATGGGGTCCTTTGCTGCAGAAGCCCTAGAAAACTATAGTTGACCCTTGAACAGTGTGGAACAGTTGAAAATACATGACTTTTGACTGCCCCCAATCTTAACTATGAATAGCCCGGTATTGACTGGAAGCCTTACTGATAACATGAACAGTCAACTAACACGTATTTTGTATATTATATGTACCTATGGTATTCTTACAATAAAGTAAGCTAGGGAAAAGAAAATTGTAAGGAAGAGAAAATATATTTATAGTGCTGTACTATCTTTATCAGAAAAAACCCATGTTATACATGCAACACACATACACACACACACACACACACACACACACACGTCTTTGGTTCAAACCTATGTTGTTCAAGGATCAACTGCAATGTGAAGGACCAAGGGATTCTGATTTTTTGTCACGATTAATTATTTCGATGCTTTTTTTGTTTCTTTTAGAAGATAAAAAATTCTTCCTTAAAACTCTGCCCCTTGTCCATCTTTTTGGGTGCCTCTGATTTCCTGATGCTCTAGGTACAGCCTTGGTATGACCTTATGTTCATCAGAATTGAAGTCTTTTCTCTCTGACCCCATAAGATTTTCAGTAATGGTCTATTGTCGCCAAGACACTAGTCCATGTTCTACCCTTAGGACTCAGTTCTGGGGTAAGGCCAGTTACTGCCTTGGAATCCCAAGAACCAATCTGGCTGAACTCTCTATTCCCCCTAGACAACAGCAGTGCCCTCAACACCAGGAAGCCTTTACTGCTGGGCAGAGTAAGTCCAGGGAAAGTGAGCAACAGTAGAACTAAAGGTGCTGCCAAGGTGACTTGTGAGGACTGGTGTCTGCTCCACCCCATACTCTATTGCCTATCACCTCTGTAAGGTTTTGACAAATGGTGACTTGACATTTTCTCAATGTTATGTCAAGTGCTACACAAAAGCAGCTTGAAGACAAGTCTTCTGGTGGCCTCTTCCAACTCATGGTCTTTCCATGTCAAAATCCTGCATTTCCTCTAGAAAGAACTTCTAGAATTTGGGAAGAGTATCCTCATCTTTCATTGGCCAGAATGAGGTTGCATGCTTTGAAACCAATTGCTGGCAAAGGAAGTAGGTCCATCATCAAAGTTACCTCTGGTCCTGGGCATATGGTCAGTCTCCATGAATTACTGGGAGAGAGTTGGACACCCAAGTGAAATCAGGGCTTGGCTAGCAAGCAAGAAGGTAGAAATGGATGTTGGGTAGGCATCCAACAGTTCCTGCTGTCAATGTCAGCCTCAAAGATGGCAGCATATTGGCTGTTCTCCTTCCATGCTTATGAACCTACTTGTCTGACTTCACCCCAGCCATCTGGTGTTAGCAAGAAGGCCCTGCCTGCATGACTGTTTTATCTTCCTTCTGCTCTGGTGTCCACTCTGACAGTCCTAGGTTTCCGGCTGACAGAGCCCTACTTGTAAGGTGAGAAAGGCGAAGAACAGCCCGAGCTGGATAATAGGACCTAGACTAAGATAGAGAGATGCAAATGCTCACCACATGTTCTGGGACCAGTAGGGGTCAGGAATTTTGGAAGAAGAGACACACAATCAGAGAAGATTAATTAGTTCATTTATTCAACATGCTTAAATCGATCACCTGCTAGGTGCTTGGGCCTGAGGGCATAACCCTGGACAAGAGGACACAGTCTCTGTGCTGGACATTCCCAGGGCCACTCTCTAACCTTCCTCAGTCTGTTCAGACCTGTCTGGGCTGCCAGGACAGTCTCCTCACCCTCCGGCTCCATTCGAGGCATCAGGAGGAGATCAGAAGAGAGGAGAGAGTGAGGGTGAGTTCTTATTCTTCAAGTTCCAACCCTGTTGGATTACTGTAGGTCACCTACATCTCTCTTAATGACATGCCATATGCTCCTTTTATTTTGCTTTATCACTGTGTTAATCTTTCTCACACAAAAATATTTCCAGTTGAAATTTTTAGATATTGTCTTTCATTTGACCTGAATATCTTTACCTGTGTGAAATGGCTCAAAAGGAAAAATATGCTTGTCTCCTTTTTATTATTTAATAACATAACATACTATTGCAATTTATGCTGCCTAATAAAGTGATCCTTAGGATATGTGTGTGTGTTGTGGGAGTGGTGATGTAAAAAATGTGGGGAATCTAAGCATCCTGGTAGTAACTTATGCGATGCAGTCTTCATTAACATCTTGCACTCTGAACTGTGAAAAAAAAGATACACACAGTGCTTCAAAAAACACAAGTGGATACTTTCAAAGGCAACCATCTTTTGGTCAAGATGCTTATTTATTTATGGATATATATATATATGTATATATATATTTTTATTTATTTATTTATTTATTTATTTATTTATTTATTTATTTATTTTAAGTAGGCTTCACACCCAGTGTGGAGTCCAGCTAGGGGCTTGAACTAACAGCCATGAGATTAAGACCTGAGCTGAGATCAAGAGTCCGACACTTAGCTGATTGAGCCACCTAGATGTCCTGTCAAGATGTTTTATTTTACTTTTTAAGTTTATTTATTTATTTTGAGAGGGTGAGGGGGAGAAAAGGGTGGGAGAGAGAGAGAGACAGAGAGAGAGAAAGAGAGAGAGAGATTTCCAAATAGGCTTCTCAGAGCCTGATAAGGGGCCCCATCTCACAAATGATGAGATCATGATCTGAGCTGAAATAAAGAGGCAGACTTAGCCACCCAGGTGCCCTCTCCAGATGTTTTAAATATGAGCTCTTTTCTTCAAAGTAAATGAGTATGGACGATATTCAAGCTGATGGCCTAATGCTGTTCACTCTACCTAGAGAGTTTACTGAGTCGGGATCATTCCTTTATTAATCAGAAGTTCTGCAACAGTCTATTGTTTTCCATCCACTAGTGGCTTTTCTTTTTGACAGAGTGAGATGCAAGTGATGGGTCCATCTCTCTTTCTTCTTTCCAATCTCTCCTGCCTTCTTGCTATGTAAATGTGTCAAAGGTGGCCTTGGCACTACTGGTCCATCAGTTATGTCTTCACATCAGCTAATGAGACCATTAGCTCAAAAGTCTGATGGTACTAAACAAACTTTTCTATATCCAGTTGTTTTAACCATAGCCTCAATAAGTAGATTTTTAGCCATTTAGATCCTACTTGCTTTGTATAGCCCAAGAAAATGTGCCTAATTTCCGCTAGCCATGGATCAGATAAACCAGGGCTATGAAGACTCCAAGCTGCTCTTCGGAGATCTTTGATCCAGGAACTCTGTCCAGGGACACCACCTAGATATGGAAGACCCCTTTATGATCCTTACCCTCCAGAAACTCCCTTGCTGAGCTGGGGTCTCTGGCACAGGAGTCTCTGGACAGTCTCCTGTCACCAGACACTTTTTCAGGTGCAATGCTAAAGCCCGATGAAGCTTGTGTGTGCTACTGTCACCTTGTGGTCATGTCTTTTTCCTTGATCACCTCTGAAATTCCTTAAATCCCCTGCACTTCTATCCAAAAATGGTTGTCTATTTTTTCTTGAGAAAGTCAAGTATCTAATCAGGACAGTATATCTAACATCACAAAACTCAGAAAGTGGGACCAACAGGGTGACTCCCAAATGTCTGTAGATGGCTTTAGTGATGGCAGCAAAGCTAATGACTACATTTTGGTTTTGGCATAATATGTGGAAGTCTGAACATAGATTTCAGTTGGAAGAAGAAGAAAGTGCAAAAACGGTGAGCCCTGATCAAAACTTGGACAGTTCCCTAGAAATTGTTTCTTGTTTAAAATTCATGTGTAAGGGTGCCTGGGTGGCTTAGCTGGTTGGGTCAGCTAGGTGTTGGCTCAGGTCATGAGTTGCTGGTTCATGGGATCAAGCCCCATGTTGGGCTCTGCTCTGATAGCATGGAACATGCTTGGGATTCTCTCTCTGCCCCTCTCCTGCTTGTGCTCTTCTCTCTCTCAAAAAAAAAAACATTGAAAAATTATTACATAAAGGCAGTAGAAATATTTATGGCCTCCACAATCTGGAAAATCACAGAGCAGGTTTTGCTTTTGAAGAGTAATTACCTGTGTCAGGAATTATTTGATGTAGAAATCTACTCAAATTATCACAAATCAAAAGTTAAAATTTATTGTTTTATATCCCCAAAATGGGAGGTACAACCAGGCTCCATGATGAGATATAATTAGGAATTGGAAAGTCAGAAACAGAGTGTCATGGGCTAAATTGTGTCCCTCTCCAGATCCCCCAAATTCACATGTTGAAGTCCTGCCTCCCCAGAATGTGACTGTGTTTGGAGATGAGGCCTTTAAAGAAGCGATTAAGGTAAAATAGCATTATATGGGCAGATTCTAACCCAATATGACTGTTGTCCTCATAAGAAGAGATTAGAATACAGACACACTGAAGTAAGACCATGTAAGGACATGGGGAAGAGAGCCATCTACATACAGACCACTGAGAGAGGGCATAGAAGGAACCAACCCCACTGACACCTTGCTCTTGAACTTGTGGCCTCTAGAGTGGTGAGAAATATATTTCTGTTGTTTAATCCCACCAGTTACTGGGATTTTGCTATGGCAGCCCTAGCAAACTCACATACAGAGGTCACTAGATTATGAGTCCCATGTCTGTGGCACCTCTCTTATATGCTCTCCTTAGCTCCGTTGCCCCATTTATCTGCATCTACAGATGGCTTTCTTGGACATAGTGCACGTACAACAAAGATGGTATTGCCACCCTTGATTCTAGATAATTGCTCACAGTTCCAGCCTCAAACCATCTTCAGTCTCTAAAAGAGAGAATCCGACTAACTCCATTGGGTCAAATGTCCATCCAGGTATGATAAGAGCTATGGCTGTTGGGGTAGAAGAGTGGAAACTTGGCCATCCCAATTCGCTTGAGATGTCTGCAATGAGTAACCCTCAGGTACGGAGGTTGGGCGGAGGCAGGTGTCCCAAGGAGTGAGCTATGTATTTGTTCTAAGCAAACCATAGAGATGAAAGTGTTACCATCCAACAAAGCCAACACAATATGGTCCACTAGAGTGGACCAAACTTCTTGTATCCTCCTCCTCTAAACTGGTATATGGACAATGGAATGTAATGGTGGGAGAACATGACTCCAGCAGCTTATTTAAAAAGGCCTGGAACAAGAGGGACCACCCTTGTACTACCCTTAACACTCCTAAGGGCAGGCCTAGAAATAGAAGCTATAGGTAATCACTTATTGCTTAAGGCTAGTTACACCCTACTGAGGGTCCTGGGTCCACTCTGTGATTGGTTAACACTCTAAATATTGTAATTGGATAAACCTGTTGTATAATAACGATTGGATCACTGTACCTGTGTCACAATTTCC
>NC_043713.1:56463740-56466759 GCF_006229205.1 Suricata suricatta | reverse complement strand
CACCCTTGTACTACCCTTAACACTCCTAAGGGCAGGCCTAGAAATAGAAGCTATAGGTAATCACTTAT
This sequence comes from Suricata suricatta, assembly GCF_006229205.1. Taxonomy (NCBI): domain Eukaryota; kingdom Metazoa; phylum Chordata; class Mammalia; order Carnivora; family Herpestidae; genus Suricata; species Suricata suricatta. The sequence continues at coordinate 56,466,691 of NC_043713.1, read as the reverse complement.
TGCTTAAGGCTAGTTACACCCTACTGAGGGTCCTGGGTCCACTCTGTGATTGGTTAACACTCTAAATATTGTAATTGGATAAACCTGTTGTATAATAACGATTGGATCACTGTACCTGTGTCACAATTTCCTGTAACTCCCCCTTCCCAAACCCATAAAGGCCCCGCCCCCTCTTTGTTCGGGGCTCTCAGCATGGATCCACCACGCCGGTAAAGTCTGTGAGCCCGAGTTTAGGCCCCGGCGAGCCTAAACCGTAGTAAAGCCCTTTGCTTTTGCATGCGTGAAAAAAAAAAAATAAAAAATAAAAATAAAAATGCCTGGGAGACCATTGGACATATAAGAAGTCTGTGAGGACTTTAATCATGGGCAGGGGAAGAGCAGGACTGAGCTTCTCTCTCTCTCTCTCTTTCACACACACACACACACACACACACACACATGCACCTACATCCACATCTGCACACACATGCACACACTCCTCAGCTGTCATTTTATGATATTTCTCTGCTTTAATACTGTATTTCATTTCATTTTTTTATTAAAAATTTTTAAAAATGTTTTATTCATTTTTGAGAGAGAGAGACAGCATGAGCAGAGGAGGGTCAGAGAGTGAGGGAGACACACAGAATCTGAAGACAGGCTCCAGGCTCTGAGCTGTCAGCACAGAGTCTGACACGAGACTCAGACCCACAAACCATGAGATCATGACCTGAGCCTAAGCCGGACACTCAACTGACTGAGCCACCCAGGTGCCCATGTTATTTCATTTTAAACACAGTCAAATGCACACACATGGTGGCAGAATGGAAAGGAAACATCCAGTGTGCTTTTTTGGGTGCCTTGTAAGAGTAGATGAAGATCCTACCTCTAAATAAAGAAAGAGAGTTGGGGAGAGAGAAGGACACAAACCATGAGACACTATTGAATACTGAAAATGAACTCGAGGGCTGAAGGGGGAGCGGGAAGGAGGGGAAAGGGGTGCTGGTCATGGAGGAGGGGCACTTGTGGGGATAAGCACTGGGTGTTATATGGAAACCAATTTGACAATAAACTATTATAAAAAATAAAAAGAAATAAAAGAAATATAAAATTGCAAAAAAAAAAAAAAGGATAGTCTCATGTTCCTGGAAAATTTTAGCTAAGCAAGTATACATGCTTTTTCTCAAAAAAAAAAAAAAAAACCAAAAAAAAGGAAATTTAGAACATGTAAAGAAATCAATTGATGTATTTGGTTTCAGATTCCAGAAATTGAACAGAGACCGGCTTTAGCAAGAACAGGGCATTGAGTTTTAGGCTCTGGGCATGGTTCCTAGAAACCATAGAGAGTACCGCAAGTGGAGCCCGGGACTGATGGGAGCCAGAGGCTCCAGCACCCTCAGGGTTTTCTCTCACCTCTTACCCAATGCCTCGGTCTGGGTGTCAGTTCCATAGGTTCTCTCTTGTTACCTTTCTCTGCTTTCCAGCTCCAAGAAGAGGAAAAGGTGATCTTGCAGCTCCTAGGAAGAAAAAACAGAAACTCCCATCTCTTTTTCCATTTCCAAAGTTGTGGGGAAAGCCTCTCATGGTCCTGGCTTGGGTTGGTGCTCCACGTTTGAACCAGCAAAGAGCAGCAGAGAAAGCGGTCATCACCTAAGAGCTGGACAGCTTGATGTAAACAGATTCAAGAGCAAGGAGAGGCCAATTCCAGAAAATTGCAGAGGGATGGTGAAGACAATGCGGTCTGTGAGCTGAGGAGACAAAATTACAGCTGTCTGCTTCCACGAACAGGCAAAAAATGGGAGAAGACTTACAATCATACCATTTAGAGATAACAGTTGAAACATTTGAATACCTTTTTCTTTTTTTCACAGAGGACATTTTCCATCCACACTTTAAGATAGAAACACTGGTAGATCGTGTGGATGTTTTTAAGTTTTCTTTAAAATTTTTTTTAATGTTTATTTATTTTTGAGAGATACAGAGACAGCATGAATGGGGGAGGGGCAGAGAGAGAGGGAGACACAGAATCTGAAGCAGGTGCCAGGCTCTTAGCTGTCAGTACAGATCCCTACGTGGGGCTTGAACTCATGAACCATGAGATCATGACCCAAGCTGAAGTTGGACACTCAACCGACTGAGCCACCCAGGCACCCTCTAAGCTTTCTTTTAATATTTTTGTGTATTTTCTAAGTTCTCATGTGAGTCCACTTTTATCATTTAACAAAAACCACTATATTTAAAAAGTAATAAGAGAAGTATTTTGGGAGAGATCCCATATTTGAAGTTTTATTTCTGTCTTCTGAACACTTATCACCCATGCACTGAACAGACTTGATTCGTGGGGTGCCATCATGAAATAATTTTTATCTTATCTGTCACTGTTCTTTTAAATTTGTTCAGTGGGACTAGTTTTTCTCCATTCCTGGATAAAAACGCAGACAGCTGATGGCTTTGGGGTCACTCTTATGTAATACAAATTGTCTCAATACAAAAATGGAGATTTCCAGTCCCTGGCAATTTTCTTAACTTAAACTTGATTTGATTGAGGTGTCTGTCCTTTACCAGATAGGAAGCCTGCAGCTGAGAGACATCCCATGTTCTGTTCTATTTTTTTTCCTAAACCCTGTCCATTTGCTAACCATGGTTTCTGATACCTGTAGGATTGGGGATAGTGGGGAGACAAGAGAAGAAATGGTCTGTATTAAGCGGTTACTGTTATGAGGTGGCTTCTTAGTGTCTGGTGCTGGCAGATTCTGTCTCAAGAGCTGTTGTATGAGTACCTCAGGCACCCACCCAAGTGGGCACCTCCCGTTTGCAGTTTCCTAGCTGGGGATGATGATCTTCTTCTGGTTCATCATCTGTGTTTTGACCAGAGCTATACCTGTTACTCTGCCCCTCTGGGTGGCTCTCTTGGACAAGACCTGACCAGCAATGGCTTTCTCGTGGGTAGGAGGCATTCATGCCCATTTGCT
>NC_043713.1:56455399-56463640 GCF_006229205.1 Suricata suricatta | reverse complement strand
TAGCACTGTCCCCCCCCCCCCCCCCAGCCACTGTCCCTCCCCTGGGTCATTGGCAGCACATAGCATCTCTCATTCTCCTAGATTTCTCAAGTGGGACTCAGACATCTGTTTCCGGGGCCGCCACCGCATGGAACACCAACTAGGCTTTCCCTGTGGTTCCCCTTTAATGTCTCTCTCGGTGGTTGAGTTGCGATCAAGCGTCCTCCTCCACTCCCCCAGGGGCTGGGGCATAAAGCACATCAACAGCTCTCTTGAAAAGTCGTCTGGACAAGTCCCCCCACATTCTCATCTTCAATATAGGCCAGGATTACAGTTTCTCACCACTTACCCTAAAAGTTAGCATCCTTATTTAGAAGCTCAGTTTGGCCTATGATCTTCCTGATGTCAGGGTCTCAGCTACAAACTTGCATTTTTATGTGTCCTTTAATACTCTATGAAATGTCCCTTCCTCTTTAATTTTAAGGGAATGAATGAATAAATGAATGGGTGAATAAATAAATACTGATTCATCCTTGAAAGTTGTTTTCTTTTTTGAAAAAATTGAAATGCAACAATGTTTTGTTCTCCCTGCATCCATTCTTAAACATCACACATTTGAGGGATTACATGGCACTCTGCTTTAGAGTTACCGCTGGCAATGATAATATCTTTCATTTATATAGCATTTTGGGTTGGAAACAAAGAGTGCTTCCAAATTGCTTGTTTTTGCACTCAATTGTGCAGAATTAGGAGACATAAAAGAAGAGTCAGAGAAGAGACAGAGCCATGAATAATGTGTCCCTTTGTGTCTACATCAGCCTGTAAGTAAGCGAGAAAGTACATGAAGGATTTTAAAACTTCGGAAGATTTGCATCTCAACTGAAATCACAGTTTTTGTTTTGTTTTTTCTTTTCTTCCTTCCTTCCTTTCTTTTTTTCTTTTCTTTTTCTTTCTTTTTTTTGAGAGAGAGGGTATGAGCTGCAGGAGAGGGGCAGAGGGAGAGGGAGAGGGAGAGGGAGAGAGAGAGAGAGAGAGAGAGAGAGAGAGAGAGAGAGAGAGAGAGAGAGAGAGAGAGAGAGAATCCCAAGCAGGCTCTACGCCCAGCACAGAACCTCACTCAGGGCTCAGTCTCATGACTGTGAGTTTATGATCTTAGCTGAAATCAAGAGTCGGCCAATCAATTGGTTGAGCCACCCAGGTGCCTCTACAGAGTTTTTTATTTTTAAGCAACCATCTCTACAATCAATATGGGGCTTGAACTCACAACTTCAAGGTCAGAGTTGCATGCTTGACAGACTGCGCCAGCCAGGTGCCCTGAGGTTACAGTTTTTTGTATATTTCATATATTCTTCCAGATTTACTCACTGATGGTCATACTATTAAAAAAATTGTGGGGCGCCTGGGTGGCTCAGTCTGTTAAGTGTCCGGCTTCGGCTCAGGTCATGATCTCACGGTTTGTGGTTTCGAGCCCCACATCGGGCTCTGTGCTGACAGGTAGCTCAGAGCCTGGAGCCTGCTTCGGATTCTGTGTCCCCCTCTCTCTCTGACCCTCCTCTGCTCATGCTGTCTCTCTCTGTCTCTCAAAAATAAATTTAAAAAATTAAAAATAATTGTATCTTGGGGTGTTTGGGTGGCTCAGTTGGTTAAGTGTCCGGCTTTGGCTCAGGTCATGATCTCGCGGTTTGTGGGTTCAAGCCCCATGTCGGGCTCTGTGCTGACAGCTAGCTCAGAGCCTAGAGCCTGCTTTGGATTCTGTTTTTCCCTCTCTCTCTGACCCTCCCCTGCTCGCACTGTCTCTCTCTGTCTCTCAAAAATAAATAAAAAACAATAAAAAATTGTATCTTTTCTTGTTTTTCCTTCAAAGGAGGCATTCGAATTTGAAGGTTAAGTTCAACAATGCTGTATTTTAATAAGCGAACACATTCGAAGGTATTCATGGTGTGTGGTAGGACACCTCTCCAGGGGACACTGGCTCTCAGGGAGCATTTCATACGTCTGGTCACGGGACCAAGTGAGGCTGCCCTACACAGGATGTCTGCGAGGAGGTCAGGGCCCAGCCCACTCTGTTTCCCAGACAATACATGTTTCTTTTACTGCCTCCTTAACTGTATTTCCAAAATCTGAAGTCACTGCTCCTTGCTGGGACTAGTCATTTTATTTGGAATAATGTCTTCTTAATGGTGGAGCTGTGGCTTTCTGCCACACACACACACACACACACACACACACACACAAAAGTGCCAATTTAAAAAATCTCACCTTCTTCTTTATCCCTTTCTTCCTCCCCCTCTTCCCTCTCTTTCCTCCTGTCTCCTTTGTTCTCTACATAAACCACCCACTCCAACTGAAGATGGGCATCTAAGCATTTGCTTGGTGACTGAGCCTCTATCTCTCCCTCACTGGGGAGAGAGGAGCCTAAAAGCACTGGCGGTCAGAAAGTAAGGTCTGCCTCTTCTTCCAGCGGTCCTTCCTCCTGATGCCTGGGTGGGAGCCACATGTCCAGCCGTGGTCCCTCACCACAGAAAGCCATCCGGCTTCTTTGAGGAAGTGGGCTAAACTTGGTCTTTTTCTTCTGATGTCTTCTTCAATTTCATATCTCTGACTGCATACCTAAGAAATACAGTGAGAGAAAATGGGTTTTTCCAGCAGTAATATGGAGTCTATCAAAACTCTTAGTCCTGGAGTCAGAGGTCAGGGAGCTGCACAGTTTCCTTTCACTCACATCAGGACAGACACCCCTGTTGCTATGACCTTCCAGAATCTGCCCCCAGGCACGATCCAGCCAGCTGGACTTTACAACAACAGTTTTTCCTTTCAGGGCTGCTGCACCTTTGAATGTGACCTGGGTCTTCCCTTCCAATGTTGCTTTATCATCTAATTAACGTATTAGTTTATGTAACCATCAAATGTTACTGAGTATGTCTACCAGACTGATTAAAGGAGGTCTAGAAAAGGGTCCCAGCCTTTAGAGAAGTCACGGTGTAGTAGAAAGCATGCGTCTCCTCTGTATCTGCCTATTACCCCAAGTGCTCAGTGTATTGAACGCCTTTGGAGCCACTTCGATCCCTCCCAAACACATGATGTCCCAGCTACCCTTGTGACCACCCGCATGGTGCAGGCTCTGGACAGCTTTGTGCTGGGGCAACTGACAGTGTCTTGAATCTTGGCAGGCTCCTGTCAACAGTCCTTCACTTCCTGCCACAGTGATTCTTGGATGCCAGCTTGGGTCCCTCCACAAGCATCTAGTGCCTTCAAGCATTAACCCCAGTGCTTGGGGCATGCTTGACCAAGAGGTGACAGGAGCTTTTTCCTCTCATTGTATGGCCAAGGTGGTAATCCAGAGGCACTGTCGTATCTTGGAAGATATTGCAGCGATTAGCACTACTGCCAAAGGCAAAAGATGTAGGGATTTGAGCCCCATCTATCCTGTTCAATTCCCTATTTGGTTCCTGTACAATCCAATGGTATCATGGCAGACACCAGTGGATTACTACAAGTCAAACAAATGGCAGCCAAATGCAGTGGCTGAATAAATAAATAAATAAATAAATAAATAAATAAATAAATACCTTTATTGGAGCAGATTACCTCTTCTTTTGGCACTTGACATGCAGCTGTTGATCTGGCAAATGAATTTTTCTCAGAAAATGAAAAGCAGTTTACTTTAATCAGGATGTTTGCCAACACTTTCCTGAGCCCTCCTATTCTATGGCATAATATAATCTGTAGGAACATTGATTATCTTGACATTCCACAAACCACCATGCTGGTCCACTTTACTGATACTATTATGCCAATAGGACTTGGTGAGTATAAATGTGAAAAATTCTAGCTGCCTTTGCAAAATATGAGTGTAGCTGAGGGCTAGAGATACATGCCATAAAGCTGTAAGGGTCTGCCACCTTGGTAAAGATTTTAGGGATCTAATGGTTTGGGTAAATAAAGGAAGTCCCGACAAAGGAAAAGGGGAAGTGGTTGCCCTTGCATTCTCTACCAGTTAAAAAAAGCACCAAAACCCCTTGGAGAGACTTTTTGGATTTTGGAGACATAGAACATATCGCACTATTCTGACCCATTTATTGCACAACTCAGAAGGTTACCAGTTTTCTAAGCTTACTTATTTATTTTGAGAGAGAGAAAGTGAGAGTGGGAGAGGGGCAGAGAGAGAGGAAAGAGCGAGAACCCAAGCAGGCTCCCTATTGGGACTGTGTGGAGCCTGACATGGAGCTCGAACTCACAAACCATGAGATCATACTGAGCCATACTGAGTCTGACTACCTGAGCCGTAGTCAGATGCTTAACCAGTTGAGCCACCCAGGCATCCCAGAAGGTTACCAGTTTTAAGTGGGACTCAAAGCAAGAGAGAATTCTGGAGAAGGTCCAGGCTAACCTTCTAACAGGCCATTTCACTCAGCAGAACTGATGCTATTAGAGGTATCCATGGCAGATAAGGAGGTTGGATGGTAAGTTCCTCCACTTCTAAAGTAAGGTTGTTCTGCAGCGGAGAACCACCTGCCATTGGAAAAACAATTCCTGGTGTGTTACTGGGTTCTTGTGGAGACTGACTTGTGTACTAACCAGAGATACCAAGTGCCTGTGTGACCAGAGCTGACCATTATGAGCTGGTATTATCAGATCTACCACGTTATAAGCTTAGAAGTCAATGCCACATTCGAGATCAGTCCTGGCAGGCTCAGAAGATGCAAGTATTGGGGTGCCTGGGTGGCTCAGTCAGTAGAATGTCTGACTTCGGCTCAGGTCTTGATCTCACAGCTTGTGGGTTGGAGCCCCACGTTGGGCTCTGTGCTGACAGCTCAGAGCCTGGAGCCTGTTTCAGAATCTGTGTCTCCCTGTCTCTCTGCCCCTCCTCCGCTCACTTTCTCTCTCTCTCTCTCTCTCTCTCTCTCTCTCAAAAATAAACATTAAAAAATATTTTAAAAATGAAGACACAAGTATTACATAAACAGGGGGTCCAGAATCTCAAAATAACAGCTTTGTGACAATAATGCCTGTGCCCCAATGGAAGCCTGTGACTTTACAGGGGTGGGATGGAAAGAAGGCTTCCCCTTGCTAGCTGGCAGAGGAAGAAAAGATTCAGGTCTGGCTTATGAATGGGTTATTAGGATGTTTTGGAGCCAGACATGTCACTACCCAACAGCCCTGTTCAGGAGTGGCCTTAAGGATAGTGCTGGAAAAAAATTCCTGTTAGTGGGCAGAGCTGCAAGTGACATTCTTCTTTGTTCATATGTATGGATATGTCATTAGAGGTATGGGTAAACACAGATTCCCAGGCAGGGGCAAATGGCTCATTGACTGGGGGCCACCAGGTAGAAACAAGACCTGACTTCATGTGAACTAGCAAAATGCAAGGTCTTCAAGGTATACAGATGGGCTAAAATACAGTAGAGATGTTGTCCTTGCATGAACAGGGTATAAGAACTAGGAAGGTCTATGACCTATCCACGTAGGGATGAGATCCAGAGCTTGATCCATAAACAGTCCTGTGTCATAATCTCCTGTTAGCAGAGAATGTGGCTGCCTAAAACCTACTGTCAGGGTAACAGATGCAGGCTGCTGAAAACCTGTTGTGGCATCTGCCTTGAGTGAACTTTTTGGCTCTTAGGTGGATATTGACTTGGGATTTCATGGAACTTATAGAAGAGGTTTCAGAGCTGCTTTGTGCCTTCTTACTAAGAAGTATTTGTTTATTCAATATTATTATGTGTTTATACATCTCTTTTTAGACATGTTTTCATTATACTCTAGCGGCAATGTTGTGGGTAACCTTCACCCACCTCAACCATTTTGGTGGCTACCATCATTTACTAACAAGCAACCAAGAGTCCTGTTTGACCACATGAGCTTAGGAAATTTGCCACACATGTAACTGGCAAGGATTAGGGTCCTGGGCTTGAAATGGCCAAAGAGAGAAAGGATGGGGCTGTCAGAGAAACTTGATGAATCCAAAGTATCCAGTAATGTCGGGCCCGCTAAGTTTTCTGTCTGCCTCAGGCAAGGATTATCACTTCGTTGAGTGAGCCAGTAAACAAGATTTGCATCTGGAGGCTGGAGATTGCCATTTCCTGGTCAAAACAACTTTGGCGACTGTCTTGCTGAGCTAGACGTGAGTGGCCAAGGCACACAAAAGATCGAAACCATATTCAGTGTTAGTTCCCCATCCCCCAAGAGTGCTGAGGCAAAGCTGGGGCGCTTCTTTGATACGCATTCGACTCTGTAGCCTGCCTAGGTCAGCTTGCCTTGTCTTCCCCCCCTGAAGACTATATAAAGAACAGTTCTTTGAATAAACGCTCTCTTTCGCCTGATTGGAGAACTGTGAGTTCTGTCTTTACTCTTTGCGTCTCCCTCTCCTGCCCCCTTTTTTCTCTCCCTCCCTCAGGAAAAGGACCCGCGACGATTCTCTGCCCTGCCGGTCGGGGTGGACTGAACAGGTACCGCCAATCGCCGGGGACAAGCGGCCCGGCCGTCAGTCGGGTTACGGCAAGTAAAACTGGGGTTCATTAAAATTCATCAAGATCTATACAAATGCCAAATTTATTATTATAAAATAAGTGTCACTAAAGCAGTGCAGTACTGTATAGGGTTAGACAAACAACACCAGACCTGGGACAGTTGTGCATCTACATGGCCACAGAATGAAATTAGATCTTATCTCATATCATCCTTCGAAACAAATTCCAGGTAGATCAAAGACTTAAATGGTAAAATAAAGCTATATGTGGCTTTATAAGATAACTTGGAGAAAGTCTTCATGATCTTGGAGAGGAAAGATTTCTTGCACAAAACACAAAGAGCTCTATACATACAGAAAAAGATTGATACTTTGCATTGAAAAGGAAGGATTTTTGCACTTTTGGAATATCAAAAGAACTATCGTAAGTAAGAAAAACATGAACTACCCAACAGAATAATGGAGAAAATATTTAAACATTTTACAAAGAGGGATTGCAGATGTCAAGAATGTTAAAATTTTTTTTTAAATATTTATTTATGTTTGAGAGAGAGTGAGCACAAACAGGGGAGGGGCAGAAAGTGGGGGACAGAGGATCCAAATCAGGCTCTGCACTGACAGCAGCGAGCCTGATGTGGGGCTCACATTCGCAAACTGTGAGATCATAACCAGAGCCGAAGTTGTTTATTTTTTGTGGGGGAGAATAAAAGGACACTTAACTGACTGAGGCATGCAGGTGTCCTGCAAATGTCAATGATCTCTTGAAAAGATGTTCAACCCTTTTAACAATCTGTGAAATGCAAATTAAAACCACTCGCCAACTAGATGGGCAAAAGTGAACTTGTACTGCAATGCTCTGTCAGGTTCTCTTTTCCTGGAGACTTTATCCTAGTCCAGAGACCCTTTGTTTTACCTGTGCAGAGAATAAATCTGTCTTCTGTCAGGTGGGAGAGAGGAGTTTCCACTGCATAGAATTTCAAAAAGGGTTAGCCATTTATTAAAAGATTAAACACACAACAAATTGTCCTCACCTATGCTTCAATTCCTGAATCCTCTGGAGGGTTCTTTGGCATATATCATGTTTCTTCTCAGCTTTCCCTGCTGCTGGCTTAAGATCCAATTTCCCTGGGCTTACTGAGTAATTTATCACTCTTTCATCTGCTTCTAGAGACCAAATTTTGTTGTCTCTGTTTTCATCCTTGAGGGATTGTTACTTAAAAAACAAAGAGGGGCGCCTGGGTGGCTCAGTCAGTTAAGCGGCCAACTTCAGTTCAGGTCATGACCTCGCAGTTCATGAGTTCAGGTTCCGAGTCAGGCTCTGTGCTGACAGCTAGCTCAGAGCCCGGGGCCTGTCTTCAGATTCTGTGTCTTCTTCTCTCTCTGACCCTCCCTGGCTTACGCTGTTTCTCTCTGTCTCTCAAAAATAAATAAAAAACAAAAAAATTTTTTTTAAAAACAAAGAAAAACCTAAGCCTTTCTTAACACCTTCATGGGATTTGGGGAGGAATAGAATGTATACTATTGTATACAAATTAATTCCCTAACTCTGAATGTTTAAAATAAGTAAGTAAAGGGGTGCGTGGGTGACTCAGTTGGTTAAGCAGCTGATTCTTGATTTTGGTTCAGGTCATGGTCTCCCAGTTCAAGGGATCGAGCCCGCATGGCTCGGCACTGACAGCATGGAGCCTGCTTGGGGTACTCTCTCCCTCTCCCTCTCCCTCTCCCTCTCTCTCTCCCTCTCTCTCTCCCTCTCTCCCTCTCCCTCTCTCCCTCTCCCTCTCCCTCCCTCTCTC
>NC_043713.1:56384599-56455299 GCF_006229205.1 Suricata suricatta | reverse complement strand
CTCTCTCTCTCTCTCTCTCTCTGTCCCTCCCCCTCAAAATAAATAAATAAACTCTCAAAAAGTTAAAAAAATAAAATAAGTTAGGAAAGAATCAAAATATGCTACCTTTGATTCAGTTTCTCATGGTCAACAGAATAATGAGGCACTGCACAAGAACAAATGATTGCATCCATCTTTAATCAAATTTTCTGTCATTACTTTTTTCTTAGTTTCTCATTTTAGTCCTCACATAGAGGAATACCTTCACAAGGGCCTTGAACTGTGTGCAAGAAGAACTACACACAATCAGCCAGATTTTTCAATTCTGGTGTTTAGGGTAAACTCTGATCAATCTTAGGAGGACACTCCCTCTGGAGTGATTCAGAGGAAACGAAGTTTCTCTTTTTTTGGAAGCATAGAGAGGTGGCACATTTGTTTGATCTATAATTTGGATGTTTATAATAAAAATATAGTTTATTTTTACTGATCTGGCCTTTCTGCATAGGGGATGCAACCAAAAGTTTATTCAGTTTGGCCCAGTCCACTTTGGAAATGTTTGGCTGGTTTTTGGGATATGCCCAGTCTCAGCGGACCTCCCCAGCCCCTGCTTCCTTTCCTTCGTCTTCAGTGTTTGGGTTAGTGGAATGGTTTACAGTGGCTTCTTCATGGATCAGGGCCATGGGGTTCCTGATATCTCTGATGCTGAGATTCATGGCAAAGAACTCTGGCCCATTCATTCTTTTGGCTTGAGTGATTCTTCCAGGAAGCATCAGCTGCCTCCTTTTGGCTGGCCAGGCCCTACCCTACTTCTCACTGGTTGATGAAACCATGGCCCAGGCCATGTGAACCGACTTGCCCATGGAAAAGATACCTTTTCCTCGAGTAAAACCTTAGTATTTTACACACTTCTCATAAAAATACAACAAGCAGAGCGCCTGGGCGGCTCAGTTGGTTGAGCATCTGACTCTTGATTCAGCTCATGTCATGATCTAAGGGTTGTAGTGTTGAGCCCTGTGACGAGATTTCACTGAACATGGAGCCTGCTTGGGATTCTCTCTCTCTCTGCTCCTCTCCCCCACTCATACTCTTTCTCTCTCTCTCTCTCTCTCTCTCTCTCTCTCTCTCTCAATAATTTTTTTAAATTTATAAAGTACAACAAGCAATGATTTCAAAATCATATAAATCAAATAAAGGAACATAAAACAGAAAATTTAAATGATCTATAACAATAATTAGAAACATCAAATCATTAGGCTATAATGAAGATTTTCACAGATAGGAAAAATCTCTGCATGGATTTCCAATGCATAATTGTTCCAAGAAACCATTTTCCAGAAATGATCATTAGATTTTGCAGCAACATTGTAGATCTTAAGTAATTTTTTTAAAAGCTAATTTTGAGAAGTTATATTTTCCACAGGCAACTGCAAAGGGCATAGTTAGATATATGTTAGGAGCTTCAGAAATACTCAGAAATGTGTCTGATAAATTGCTGTTGCAAATACATTGTAATTCTTCAAGAGGGTCATATTAAGTGACATCCCATTAATTTAATGTTCCTTGCCATATTACTCAGCCAATTTCAACTGTAAACTGAACATAGTTATAAGAATTCATGTTTATAGCATTCTTCAAATTATGTATGTCTTCCAAACAATGAAAAGGTTAGAATATATTTTCAATATTATAAAACTTGTTTATAGGGGCACCTGGGTGGCTCAGTCAGTTAAGCATCCAGCTTTGGTTCAGGTCATGATCTCATGGTTAGTGGGTTTGAGCCCTGTGTTGGGCTCTATGCTGAGAGCCTGGAGCCTGCTTCAGATTCTGTATCTCCTTCTCTCTCTCTGACCCTCCCCTGCTCATACGGTCTCTCTCTGTCTCTCAAAAATAAATAAAAGACATTAAAAAATTAAACCTTGCTTTTAAGGCTATTATTGCATCTAATATGGGAAAAAGAAAAATTAATTTTGAAATTGAGTTTTGGGTCAATTTTTATAGTTTATTGTCAAGGTGGTTTCTACATAACACCCAGTGCTCTTCCCCACAAGTGCCCTCCTCCATGTCCATCAGAGTTTTGGATCTTAAATGATGGGTTCTGTAGTCTAAATGAGGGTTCTTCTTTTTTCAAGAAATTCCACATTTGAGAAGTTGATTTCAGTGTTAGAAGACTGCAATTTGTTTCGCTTAAATAGCATTAAAAGAAGTAAATATTGCTGCATTTTTCTTCAAAGAATTTCCTAATCCCTTTGATACTTTCACGGGCATTAGTATATTTTCGTTACTGCATCGCTTTTCTTATAATGCCAATTTTACTTTAACTATAATTTCAAATCAGTACTGGGTAAAGACAGTTGAGGATAGCTATTTAAAATATCAAACTCAGCCATTTTGAGTTTGTTTTTGTGCCAATAACAAACTCAGACTTGCATTCTAAAATACATACCTTTCTTTATGTTTTCAACAATTTCTAAGTGGGTTAATCTGAGGCCTGATAGCATCCACCCGCCTTCTCATTGCAGATTTAATGGTTTCGAATTTATGCTTGGCAAATGTGTTCTTAATACACCCGATATTCACTGGAACAGCAAAGTAGCTGTAAGTTCTCAGATATTAACAAAAAATTCAGTGTTGTCAAAAGTTTTTGCTTGCAATGTTCACCAACATATTTGAAAATGTGCAAAACAAGGAATATCAAATGTCCTAGAATTTTTGTGTGTGGCTCTGCTGTTGCCTTCCATTCTATTTTCTAGGCATATCTATGGCGTGTCAAATATTTCTCTCTAAAACGAATTTGCTATTAGAATATGCATAAATCCTCATTAACCATGTCATCTGTTGGTTAAAATCCCCCAACATCTCTGCACACAGAACATTTGCTTGTTGGAAATCCAGAAATAAATAATTATCTGCTCTCCATATGGGCTTTTATCTACAACTGGGTAATATTTTGTATTTCTTACCTTATTCAAAATGATTTTATTCACCACACCTATTGTACTTCTATGGGGTTTTGTGTTTTATTCCTTGAATAATGTGTATTATTTTGCATTGATCCTTGTATTCTGTGTAAATGTTCCATTATAACCTTTTCATATTTTGCCATGATTTTTGCCAAATGGAGAAAATTCCCCCCATCACATTCATAAATATTCTTAGAACACCTTTTGAACATTAATTGTCCTACAGAAAAGCTGCATCATGTATATTATTCATTCAGTGTGCCTATAATTCTTTCCATTTTCATTTTTTCCAAACCAGTTTTCATTTTTTCCAAACCAGTTTTTATTTTTAAATACTTACTCCTGTTGAAGATGTGCATTTCACTTATTTCATGTTTGGTAAGAACACATGACAATTGTTGACCAATTTTGCAACCATTTTCATTCTTCAGTTAATTGTTCTCATCCTTAAAGAGTTAGCAATATAGACAGTATACTGAATCTTCAAGATAGAAAAAGTAATGAGGATATAGTGATTTCTTTTCTCCACTTGGGAAGAATTTGTGTGTAATAGGTTTCTAATCTTTCTGCTTGCACTGATTTTAGCTGGGTGAAATCTCTTGAGGTGGATAATTTTCAACAAGAGGGTCTGGTATGTAAGGTTCAAATCCTATGAGCCTGTACTTGGATGGGTGGAAAATACATTTAGTTTAATGCATTCTCTAAAAAAAAATCTCTTGCAGTTTTTCTTGAAATGCATCTGTAATGGTTGATATGGAATTAATGTATTTCACCACACACTGCTTATCAGCGACACCGTTGTGTTATAATTTACTTTGGGGCTGCTTTTAAAAACTTTTTTATTAAAATTTTTTTTTAACATTTATTTATTTTTGAGAGACAGAGAGAGACAGACCATGAGCAGGGGAGGGCAGAGAGAGGGACACAAAGAATTGGAAGCAGGCTCTAGGCTCTGAGCTGCCAACACAGAGCCTGACGCGGGGCCCGAACTCACAAATCGCAAGACCATGACCTAAGCCAAAGTCGGATGCCCAACCGACTGAGCCACCCAGGCACCCCTGGGGTTGCTTTATTTTATTCTCCCATTTTTTACTTACTTTCTTAAAGATTTACTTGATAATCAAAATAATTTAATGATTTATGTTTTTGTTTAGTAATCTTAATGATGAATAAAAATTTTTCCTGCCATCTCAGAAGGGAACAAAATAATAGTTTAGCATTTTATCTTAAAACATGTATTTAACATGTATTTAACAAGATTCTCAATTTTAACAGCAATTAATTGTTTTGCTGACAAAATTTTTGTAATAGCATATCACACAATTGCAGTATTGAAACAGATCATTTGTGGATTATTAATGGTAACTAAAATGGTTTCTCCTCAGAGATGGATATCTTAATGGAAGTATTGTAGATTTAAATTGAGGACTCAGTTCTACCATTCTGGAATGGTAAACAATCACCAGATGATTGAAACTGCAACATCAAATGCAAAATTTAGTCACTGCACTATTACCAATAGAGGATTTAAACATTTTTTGAAAGATCCTTTCAGATTAGTACATCAGACTGAAAAAAAAGACTTCTTTTTTAAAAGCACAGATTTATGTAGATGGGGTAGAGGATCAGATCTTTGATTATTGACTAATTTCTTCTTTAGAAGTTAATAAAGAATCATATATATTCTACAGTCAGAACAAGCCACTTTTCTTCTATCAAAAATTATCAGCATATACTGATTTTGTTGAAACAAGACATTACTGCCATCTCCTGGAAAACTGTCATAATAATTACACAAATTGCCCATCTTTGAAGTGTTCAAAATATAACACAAACACAAATAATTCTCAATAATAAAGATGTTTCTCGTGTGAACAGCTCCTTCCTTGAGTGTGGTGTCCTTGTGTAGTGCATAGCTTGAACAACTGTCCATCCTGTTCTTGGTTACCTTCTGGGTCTAGTCACATGGATTTTCTGGACGCCTTCTTTGTTAAAAGTGTGACTCTGAGGAAGAAAGGCAGAGTCTCCCCTCGGAAGAAATGTGAGTGTGCAGGACACTGCTGATGCGTCTCACTGGAAATGCATCTGTTCATCTGTCCCGCCTCCAGCCTCATCCTGGGCTGTTCTACATGTATGTTGACTTGTTACATTTCTGCTGTGGTTTCACACGGTAATGTTCTTGGCTTTCAAGTCCTTCAGCACTGAGCCCCCACCTACTTCTCAAGCCTCATCTTTCCTCCTTGTACTCTTGCTTCTGAGTCTTCACACATGCTGATCCCTTTGCTTGGAAAGTTCTTTCCCTTTCCCCCTTGCCCCACAACGTCAAGGCCTTTCATTTTTAAAGCACAGACCATAAGCTGTCCTAAATCCTTAAATGTTTTTATTCTTACATTAGAAGTAAGATAAATATATTCTCATCTTATACATTGTGAACAAAACAATTCTAGCATCCAACAATTTCTGTAGTGAATGGGTTTTGGCAACCCAAAAACATTTTGGAAATCCAGTGATGGAAACTTTTGGCAACATGCATGGTAATTCTGAAATAGAGAAAAATCTATTGAAATTTGTATTGGGGGCACTTGGCTGGCTTAGTCCGTTGAGGGTCTGACTCTTGATTTCAGCTCAGGTCACAATCCCAGAGTCACTGGATAGAGCCCTATGCCAGGGCTTTGCACTGAGGATAGAACCTGCTTAAGAGTTTCTCTCTCTCTCTCTCTCTCTCTCTCTCTCTCTCTCTCTCTCTCCCTCCTCTGTCCCCTCTCCCATTAGTGTGTGCCCTCTCTCTTTCTCTCAAAAAATTTTTTTTAATTAAAAAATCTGTACTGAGTGGATAGAATATCAAAACATGAAACAGCATGTAGCAGGACAGACTGAAACACTCCAACATCCAGCCCTGATTACCAGAGGGCAGGCCCAGAGGAAATTAGGCAAGAGGAAGCTGCACTCTGGGCAAGTAAAAACAATGATTACAATCCATGAACTCCCGCCTGCACCAGAATGAAGGCGTTAACTACGCCCCTCCTTTTTGGCTGAAGCTTATGGTGTTCCCCGACCCTTCGCCAAGGTCACGGCGGCACTGACTTGGACAATCCCTGTGAAATCTTTGCGGCTTACTGACAGTGTGACCTGAAAGTTTTATTTTTTAGATTTATTTATAGGCCAGGATGAGTTGCTGAGATCGCCAATATTTCCAGAATGGATGCCAAATTAATAGAGTAATTATAGTTTAAAAAAATAAACAAAACAGATCAGGAAGCTTGCACTGGTTGGCTTAAATCTATCAATGTCCCCCTTTTCTGAGGCGGTCTGACACTTTTCAGGAGGGAGCCTCACCGGACCTTGAACACCAGCGCAAGGCCCTCCTGGGTGGGAAGATGGGAGGAGCTTCATAAATACGAGGCTGAGTGGACGACTGTGTTCCTGACCTTCACACGTTTACGGACATGTGATTTAAAGACACGTGGACACAGACCACATGCTGGTGCAGCACCAAGACGGGCGGGATGAGCTCTAAGGGAGATTAAGAGCCTGCAGGTCCCACAGCAGCCACGGAGATCCCACCCTTCGGGGGTCTTGGCCAAAGCGTGCCCAAGAAATCAGAAGAGGTTAAAGGAAAGAGACACACTTCCTCTAAAGAGCCCATTTTCAGGCTGCGTCAGCGAGCGAACAAATAGAAAAACGAACCAGCAGCGCCTTTGAAGATGGGAAGTAAATTTGTTGCACGAATGATCAACGCTGGTCCCCCAGGTCTCAAGGTTCCGGGAAGCTTGATGTGTATGTCAGGCTCTTCAGGTGAGTGCTTTCAACTCTCCTTTTCTCCCTTCTTTTCCTTTCTCATTTAGGTTGCTTTTATTATTTTTAATCAACGTAACACATATTCACTGGAACAAATACAATATATTTTTTATTATTCTCCATTTATGGAATATTCAAAGTGACAGGTAGAAGTGGAGGGAGGGAACAGGAAGGCTGGAGGGTGAGAGGGAGAGAGAGAGGGAGGGAGGGAGACTGATTTATTATTTAGTGTTTCTGGATTTTTCTGCCATTGACACGATCCCTTAACTGTCAGGCACGGAAGGTTTAGTGTTCTAACACTTTCCCTGCTTTCCTTCTCTCTCATTATCCTGCCTCTTTTGGGGTTAAATTTACTAACTATAACCAAATTTCGTTAAATTATCCTACCGTTTTTGGTATCCCTGCCTCCTCTGGTCCTGTCTTTTCCAGATCAGCCCTCAAGTCTTCCAATTCCTCACATTTGCTTGGAGTTGTATTTATTTATCTTACTAGTCGTCAGTGGACTCTCTGGAAACTATTTCTTCATGTACTGTTACACTATTGGGATGGATATTTTTAATTTTATCTATTAAAATTTTTTTTTAACATTTATTTATTTTTGAGAGACAGAGAGAGAGAGAGATAGTGTGATCGGGTAGGGGGGAGGGGGACAGAGAGAGGGAGAGGGAGACACAGAATCTGAAGCAGGCTCCAGGCTCTGTCAGCATGGAGCCCAACGTGGGGCTCAAACCCATGAACTGTGAGATCATGACCTGAGCCAAAGTTGGATGCTCAACCAACTGAGCCACCCAGGTGCCTCTATTTTACTTATTTTTATTAAAAAATGTTTATGTATTCCTTTTTGAAAGAAGGAGAGTGTGAGTGGGAAGGGGCAGGGAGAGAGGGAGACAGAGAATCTGAAACAGGCTCTGTGCTGTCGGTGCAGAGCCCGACGCAAGGCTCAAACTCACCAACCATGAGGTCATGACCTGAGCTGAATTTAGATGCTTTAATCGACTGAGCCATTCGGATGGGGTTTTTAAATCCACACAGGCACAAACCTTCAATTATTTCTCTTGCAATCAAAGAATAATGTTATATATCACCATATCAACATGGTCTCTGACCAATTTTAATCTTAACCTTCTTTTTTACTCTCCACATTAGAAATTAATTGTACTATCCAGCTCTAAAGTGGAAAGTTAAGACTATTTAAGATTCAATCTATATGGCTGAACTGTATCACTTGAGTAAATCGCTTGGCATCACAGACCTGGCCTTGTCAGTATTACTGTTTATGAAGAAAATTTTTAAATATCTCATTCCTTTTTTTCAACAGCCAACCAACTCAAGGCTACAACACTTGTCATTAACTTTAGCACTACTTTCCCCCAGTCTTCTCAGGCATCCCATGGTTCACATCTGCAACTTTTTTGTTTTTGTTTTTGTTTTAATCTTTTTTGCCTTAGTTAAACAACAAAAAATTTTTTTTTACCTGGAAATCATTATGTTAAGCTTTTTCCAGGAGAACTTATTGAATTAGTTCTATAAAAGGGATCACAGTCTTAAAAATGGGGTGACAGCTTCAGGGGTATCATACTTTTCCTTGGTAAAGTTGATACCAGACACCACACTACCCATTAGCACCTTTTGGTGTTGGTCTCTCCAGCCAAATCATCACAGTTGGAGATTCTCTTGCCCCAGCACACACAAATTTGAGTTCCATATTCTCACTCGAGTCATGCCCAACATGTGTTTTTGGAGCATTATTCTAAGTTGTATTAACATTACTATTTCCAATACTAGTTTTATTCTTGGTAAACCACCTTCCACCTGCGTTGGTGAATTGTAAGCAAATGCTACATGATGAGAAGAACAGAAGCGCCAATTTAATGAACTGAAATGACCCAAATAACATTGGACTCCATTAGCAAAGACAAGCTCCAAGCTGAGAGCCGAGATGACCTGACCAACAATCCTGGTAGCCAAGTTATTTTTTCTTAGAATAGGTGGAATTTCTTTGAAAATTAGAATTAATTTAATCTTCAAAATTCCAATGGGTATGAAACAGTCTTTCTTCTGATGTGTTTTCCAAAACTGCCAGGTTGCTGGTGAAGGACATGGTGGACTACGTGGGGCTGTCAGCAATCAGAGAACCACACACAGAGAAACGCTGCTCTGTATCAAAGTAAGAGTCCATCCAGCACCAGCACTGGGACTCCCTCATTACCGTGCTTCAGGGAAGCAGCCCTGGTGATCCCATCCAGCCTTTTCCGCAGACACCCAAAGCCTCTCTGACAAGTCCTCCCAAGGACCAGTTGACCAGCAAGAATGTGTTCTCCCAGAGGAAGCCAGATCTCAGCCAGAGTCGGGAGAATGGACTGTGCGCCAGGAAGGCCCCTTTCCCTCAGAGACCGAGAACTCTCTGAGCACCACACCTCTCCTGTGTAAAGAGGAGACAATAATGCCTCCCCTATAAGATTCTTGGGAAGAGAAAATGAGTTGAAATGTCAAGCACGAAGCACATAATATGGAGACTGGCACATAGCAGGGATTCAATAATTAGCAGTTGTAACCATTTTCTATTTTTTACAATATGTTTCTATAGCATTTGGATATCAGAAGCTGAGCTGCTTAAGCACCACAGCAAAGGAACTTAAACTTGGTTATTACAGTTGGAGAGGACAGAGGAAGCATTTCCATAGCCTCTAGGAACAATGTATACAGGCCTGAGAAATAACAGTGGCTCATGGGCCACTCAACACAGAGCTCTAAGGAGTGGGTCTGTTCACCTTCAGTCTCATAATGACTTGGAGCCAGAAAATCTGTACCACAAAAAAGGATGGTCTTCTAGGCCTTAGCATGCTCATCTGTATGTGATGAATCTGTATGTTCATCCTTCCTGACTCCTCTTAGGGACTTTGTGTTTGCACTTCTCTGCCATGGTTATTTATGGTGCTGACTAAGCTCATCAGTGGAGGGCAACTATCAATAGAGCAGAAGAGAAAAGATAGAAAAGATCTGGAAGGCAATGGAAAGTGGGAGGTGGGGCAGAGATACAGAGAATTGAAGAGTTAGCATGGACTAGAATTCTGGCTGTAAGATAGAAACAAGGCTCTGAAGTTTACCTTGAAGTTTGGGACTGTCTTTGGGTGGGTAAGGATTTCTAGAACATGTTGCTGCTGGGTGTTGTGCAATTTCATTGTTCTCTTTGTAAGGGGACTCAACGTTTCTTAAAGATGTAATAGTGCTAAAACAGGAAGCATGGAAGGCTGGAAACATTGCCCCAAATTCTTCCCATTTTTGTTAAAATCAGTTTGCTACATAATTTTGCAAACACATTTGTATGCACAGCCACCATTGCATGGAGCAGGGACCAGCTATCTCAACTGAGCTTACCATAAAATGTTAAGCCTCAGAATTGTGAACAAATAAATGATGGTCGTTTTAAGCTACCAAGTTTTTGGAATGGTTTGTTATGCAGCAAACGCTAACTGATACAGGCAAGAACAAGAAGATGCAGTACTTCATAAGGATATTTTGATATGGTGTATGCCTGGTGCATGGTTGTGCTTACCAGTTAGTAGCCTGTAAAAGAGCAGAAATAGTCAATTAAATGGAGAAAACACTAGACAATTTAAGCAATGTTAGTGCCCCTAGAGCTATCTACTCCAACCTGCCTCTGGCACCATGCCCAGCTGGTCCTGTCCTGCCTGATGGCTCCCTGTGGCAGAGATCCCTGGCTCTATCGTAGTCCATTTCATTGAGAGAGTTCTGGTTAGTGACATGCTTTTTCTTATGTTTAGCTAAAAACAACAACAGTGAAAATGAGGAAAGTATTTTATTTTTAGAGTAATCCTGAGTCCAGAGGAGATGTAAAGTGAAGGAGAGAGATCCACATTTCTTTGAACTACCTCTTACTCTATCCCTTGTTCTCTGCCCCAAGAACACATGCTAGGTTCCCAGACTGTGAAAGCATTTTTCCTTGAGATGGCTCAGTTAGCTGGTAGCAGTGATTCAGCTAGCACCTTTCTAAGGGTGTAATCCTGGGAATCTGGACTGTGTATACAAGATGAGATGAATATGGCATATGGTATATGGTACAATATGGTGTATGGTATATAGTATGGTATGGTACGGTATATATGTGTACAGAGAAAGGGACCTCATACTCAAGAAGTCTGTGATATGACATGATTTTCTGTGCTCAGAGGACAAATTGTACAAGCTTTATGGCTACAGGAAGTTAGTTGACCTAGGGTGGAATCAAGTACTGTCCTCAAAATCAAACAGTGGAATGAGTGGGCTTGTCATTCATTCATTTGTTCGTTCAGCAAACATTTACTGAACATTAGGCTCTGGGGATTTGGCAACCAAAATATGAGTACTGTCTGAACTCTTGGAGCTTCTAATCTGGAAGGGATCATACCCAATAAAAAAATTATCATACAATATGATTTGGAGGCACAAAGCAGGATGAGGAGCGAGAGAGTGTTTGTGATACCTCTTTAAATAAGGTGGGCAGGAAAGGCCTCTCTGAGGAGGTGAAGTTTGGACAGAATCCTGACTGAGTGGAGTTTCTACCCGTAGGGACTTCTGGAGGAGCACTTAGGCCTAGAGTGAAGTGCCTTGGCCTCAAGAGGGCACTGTGGGTGGGGCAGAAGGGTGGAGTGCGGGGATGGGGACTGTCTTGGTGGGGAGGGGAGAGTTGGAGTGGGAGCTAGATGCCTGTGTATCACATGCAGGGCCCCCTAGTCAGGGAGAGAACTTTGCATTTGATTTAGGGCCAGTGGGATGGGAAATGTGGCAGATTGAGGGTAGGGGAGTTACTCGATCTGATTTACATCCTTATGGAATCCCCCTGATTGTTGTATGGGAAATGGAAGATTTGGGGGAGCCTTAGAAAGACAGAGATAGATCTGGGAAATAAAACAGTGGCTCTAAAATCAGATGACCTTGACATGTAGCTTAACCTCTCTGTGTCCCAGAGTTGTATCTATAATTGGTGATAATAATGGTATCATTCACCTCATAACACTGTTAAACCCTAGCAACTATTTTTTGAGCAGCTGCTCTGTGCCGGTCACACTGTGAGGTGCTGAGCTGTAATGCGGGCTGGATAAGGGATGCATGTGAGAGCCCAGCATGCTCCTAACACAGCAGAGTTCAAGAAATGGTATCCATGGCTATTATCTTAATAACTATTCAGTTAGTGTCCTGGTTCGATGGAGGAAGCAGCCCTGGGTCTCAGATCAAGGGCAACAAAGACACATGCTCCTGGGCAGGAATCCCTTGAGATGTCTCTCATTCCTGGAGACTCAGGTCAGGTGCTATGGAAACATCGACAACATCCTTGCACCCAGTTTATCCCCTGCTCCTGGCACCCTGCCATTGCACCTTTACAATTCTAAGACTTGCGAAATGACTTGCATTAATTTGCCTTGTTTTGATGTATCTTATCCTTCATACATTAATCTTTTAGCATTTGATCTTGCCTTGTTGTTGTTGCTCTTACATTAGTGACCTCATTGAGTCAAAAATCTGCTTTTCTGTAGCTTCCAATGTGCAGAAATATAGAAAGAGCAGTTGGTTGGCCTTGGTATCCTCAGTCTAAGGGTTACAACAACATATTGGGTTGCATTATTGTTTATTGGATGTTTCTTAACATGGCCTCAGATAAAATCATAAACTCTAGTTTAGAAGGAATATATCTTTTTAGACTTTAGTTTTAGTTGTGATGAAATGCACACAATATAAAAATATCTGAACTATTTACTGTACTATATACTACTTAACAGAGTATATGTACTATATATACTACAACTCTACTTGATTGTATGGTTCAGTGGCATTAAACACATTTACATTGTTGTGCAGCCATGACCACCATCCACCTCCAGAACTCTTTCATTTTGCAAAACTGAAACCCCATCCCCATTAAGCAACAACTCCCCATTTCCCCCTCCCCCAGCCTCCGGCATCCACCACTCTACTTTCTTTCCCTGTGAGTATGACCAACTCTAGTCCCCTCATGTAATTGGAATCATACAGTGTTTGTCCTTATATGACTCGCTTATTTCACATGACAGAATGGACCTGAGGTTCATCCGTGTCATAGACTGTGTCAGTATGACTTCCCTTCTAATTTTTAATTTTTTGAAACTTTATTGAGGTCTAATTGGCAAATAAAATTGTAAGATATTTCAAGTGTACAATGGGATGATTTGATAAACGTATACATTATGAAAAGATTCCAATCATTGAGTTAATGAACACATCCATCACCTCACATATTTACATTTTTTTAGGTGAGAACTCTTACGTTCTACTTGTTTATTAACAAACCTTAGTTATACAATATAGTGTTATCATGTATAGTCATCATATTATGCATTAGATCCTCAGACCTTATCCATCTTACAACTGAAAGTTTGTACCTTTTACCACCACTCCTTATTTTCGCACCTCCCCAGCTCCTGGAAAGCCACCATTCTAGTTTTTTTCTAGAGTTTGACTTTTTTTTTTTTTTTAAAGTCCACATATAAGTGATACCACATAGTATTCGTCTTTCTCTTTCTGGCTTATTTCACTCAGCATGATGGCCTCCAGATTCATCCATGGTGTCACAAATGACAGGGTTTCTTCTATTTTTTAAGGAAAAAAGATTTCCTTTTTAAAAAAATGTTTATTTTTTTATATGGAGAGAGAGCATGAGCAGGAGAGAAGAGGGGGTGGGGTGGAGAGAAACAGAGGATCCAAAGTGGGTTCCACATTGAGAGCAGAGAGCCTGACATGGGGCTTTAACTCAGAACTGTGAGCTCATGACCTGAGCTGAAGTCAGATGTTTAACCAACTGAACCACTCAAGTACCCCCCAAATTTCCTTCTTTTTAAATGGATAATATTCCATTTTATATATACTATATATATATATATTTATTTATTTATTCATCCATTGCCAGATACATTGGTTGTTTCCATACTTTGGCTATTGTGAATAATGCTTCAGTGAACTCAGGGGTACAGATATCTCTTTGAGATAATGATTTCATTTCCTTTGGATACATACCCAGAAATGGAATGGTTGGGTCATATGGTAGTTCCGTTTTTAATTTCTTGTGGAAACTCCATAGTGTCCCTATTATGGCTACACCGATTTACTTTCCCACCAACAGTGTACAAGATACCCTGTTGTTCCGAAGTCTATCTTTTCCCCCTTAAATGGTCTTGGTACCCTTGTCAAAAATCATTTGATCATATGTGTGAGGGTTTATTTCTGGGTTCTCTGTGGTATTGCTTTTGTCTACATATCTGCTTTATTCTAGTACCACACTGTTTTGATTGCTGTAGTTTTGTAGTAAGTTTTGAGATCAGAAAGCTTGGGACCTCAGCTTTGTTTTTCCTGTTTTTAAAGATGGTTTCCTGTCTCACATTCAGGTTTTTTATCCATTTTGAGTTTATTTTTGTGAATGGTGTAAGAAAGTGGTCTAATTTCATTCTTCTACATGTTGCTGTCCAGCTATCCCAGCACCACCTGCTAAAGAGGCAGTCTTTTTTCCATTGGATACTCTTTCCTGCTTTGTCAAAGATTAATTGGCCGTACATTTGTGGGTCCAGTTCTGGGTTCTCTATTCTATTCCATTGGTCCATGTGTCTGTTTTTGTGCCAATACCATACTGCCTTGATGATGACAGCTTTGTAGTAGAGGCTAAAGTCTGGGATTGTGATGCCTCCTGTTTTGGTTTTCTTGGCTATCTAAGATCTTTTGGGATTCCATATGAATATCAGGATGAATTTTTCTGAGTCTGCAAAGAACATCACTGGGATTTTGATAGGACTGTGTTGGATCAGTAGGTCACTTTGCATAGTATCACCATTGTAACAATATTAAGTCTTCCAGCCCATGAGCCCAGGTTGTCTTTCCATTTATTTATGTCTTCTTCAATTTCTTTCAGCAATGTTTTGTAGTTTTCAGTGTACAAGTCTCTTGTTCCTTGGTTAAATGAATTCCTAAGTATTTTATTGTTATTTGATGCTCTTGTAAATGGACTTGCATTTTTTAAATTTTCTTTTCAGATTGTTCATAGTGTGTAGAGACACAACTGATTTTTGCATGTTGATTTTATATCGTGCACCTTTGATGAATACTGTATAATGTGTGTGTGTGTGTGTGTGTGTGTGTGTGTGTGTGTGTGTGTAAAGAATCTAACTTCTTGAATGCTTTTAAAACCATTTTCTCCCTATCTATTAAAAGGCTGTATGTGAATGTTCTCACATCTAACAAAGACTGAATGTGGATGTGTAGAGAATCCTGGCCACTGCATGCTGGTGTCATAGAAAAAAGCATGTCACACAATTGCCAAGTGTGCTTTGAATCTGTCAGTTACACAAAATCAAGTATAAATGGCTGGTATTTCAGGTTGAAAATGTTGACAGAAGAGAGGACTATTTGAGAGATCTTTTTAGATGTTTTCAATTTGCTTAGTGTTAAAACGTGATCTCTGAATAAATTTGAATTGTGCTTATCCCAACATGTCAGTAATTTCACAGAAAATGGTAAATAATGTTTAGCAGAAAATTGCTTTGCTTTGTGGGATCTCCTGCCACACCATAAATGAGGTGTAAATAGTTTTCTAATTTAGGAAAAACAGCGAAAAGACTTTCCTGCTTGAGAATGGAAGTTTTACCTACTTTCGAAGTAAGTGGAACGCCTGCCTCAAAACACGATAATCTGAGAAAACAGAGTTCAGAGAATTTCTGCAATGTCAAATTAGAGCTACAAATAGAGGCTGTATGTATTGGGCAGTACAGATAGCTGAAAGGAAACAGATATGATTTAAAAAGTGAAATACCCTGCAGCTGTTTCCACTGTTTAGGGGGATGGGGCCAACTCCCCTCTGCTGGGCCAGCCCTTGGCTTGGTGGAAGGGAGGGGAACAAGGTAAGCAATGGTTGTCTGTGGTGCTCTGGACCCTGGACGACCTCACCTAGGCCCCAGGACGACCTCACCTAGGCCCCAGGATGTGCACTTTGGTGTTATTGCAAACCAAGCTTCCTTTGAGATGGCGAGGCCAGGGATTAGAATGGAGGCAGGGGGAGAGGAGGGTGTGGGGAAACATATGCATTACACCCTGTAAGTCATCAGAGTCTGCAGAGAGCAGATCAGCAGGTCCAGTAGCCTCTCAAGCACACAGCTGCAGTAAACCAAAGCCACGCCCCGCCTTCTTCCTTGGCCTAAGGGACAAATTACCAATGAGCTCCTTCCCAGACATCCCCCATGCCCTGCTGGTGGAGCAACCAGACCCTGCATGGGCCTGCCTGGAATTATTGTTTACTTCCATTTCTGTGGCTCTGTTTCCTTTCAGCCCATTATCATAATGAGAGGGTCCCGTAGCCAGGCAACTAGGGATGGAACAGGTTTGGATTAGACTCTGACTCCCTGTGTTTCATTGGTTCAAATCCCAGTTGTGTCTGCCCTTGGTTTCCTTCTCTTCTGTAGACTGCAAACCAGTCCCCAGTTCTGCCAGGCGACTCTCTCTGCCTTTGCTCCCACTTGCACCATTTCATACCCCAAACCCAAACTCAGGTGGACCTGGATAGTCTTCGCTGAGTATACTGAAATGGCTCTTTTGTTTCTGCTCATTGATCCTGAAGACTTTTCCTTTCTCTATGCAGTAGATTGTCCCTCTGATCGATACTGCCTATTAACATCTACTCCACTTTATATGTCTTTCTAGATGGTTTTACCCCTAGAAAAAGCAACTAATTTTTAACTTTTCCATTGTCTGTTCATCTTGCTTCACTTCTTTGGTATAATTGTTTGTCTTCCTCTTGTATTATTCCAGAACATAAGAAAAATATGATACCGCCTACTTTTCTAATTCCTTGTTTGAAACTATGTAAAATATTAACTGTACTGATCCCTTTTCCCAAAAGGAGACATCCTTTTAACTATGCCAACTGATGCATCTGGAAAGATTATCTTTTGACCATCATAGATAACTTTGACCAGCTTATTTATTCCATTGTTCTAAAGAGAATCAGATTCTTATTTTTCCTAACATATTTCTTCCACATTTAAAAAAATTTAAAACAATTTCAAACTTAGAGGAAAGTTGTAAGTATAGGACAGAACTATTTTTTCCTAAATCATTTGAGAAGAATTTGTCCCTATGATGGCCCATCTCCCCCAGATTTATTTGCTATCACCAGTGTATCTCCTCTGTAACTATGACCATTCAGATCAGAAAATTGATACCATCTACTCTTCAGATCTCCTTTACATTTTGCCAGTTGTCATAATAATGTTCTATATAGAAAAAGGATCCAATCTAAGTCTTGCATTACATGCAGTTCTTTATCTCTTCAGTTTCCTTCAATCTTGAATAATTTCAGTCTTTCGTTAATTTTATCACCTTGAGGATTAGAGGTGAGTTATTTAGTAGAATGTCCTTCAGTTTGGATTGGTCTGATGTTCTCTTGTGTTTAAACTCCGATCGTGCATCTTTGCAGGAATATCATAGAGTTGATGTTCTGGTCTCATTGCATCCTTCCATGTGACACATTTCAGTTTATCTCATTACTGGTGGTGTTTACTTGGATCACTTACTAAGATGGTATTTGCCAGTTTCCTGCTCTAAAGTTACTCTTTGTTTCTCATAGTAACAAGTATTTTGGAGGAAGATTCCCTGATTCTATGAGGAATATCCTATTCCTCATGAAACTTTTAAGTTACTTATTTTCTTATTTATACTGACATGGACCTGTGGATGCCACTTTTATTCAATGGGTTATTATCTATTTATATGCTCAGAAATGTATGAGACCTGGTCAGTGGGAACCCTTTGAAGCTGGCATCTGTGTCCATTTGATAGTTCTTCTCAATCTTTGAATACTGCCATCCTCTCTGGTACATGAAAAGATTTCAGGGTCATCTTGTACGTTTTCTGCCGCAGTGCTAGAATAGCAACTTCTCCAAGGTGGCCTGGTTTGTTTTAGTGGACAATGGTATTTAGAAACTAAGATGTGGGCACTAAATGTGCTCATTGCTATTGGGATATCTGGTGTCCTCAGCCCTTTCAGTGCACAGGGCTAAGGAATGTATATATGTACGTACGTATGTATGCTTGTGTGCACATGCATGAACACATACGTATACTTACATCTGTATT
The DNA here is from genome assembly GCF_006229205.1 of Suricata suricatta. Lineage (NCBI taxonomy): Eukaryota > Metazoa > Chordata > Mammalia > Carnivora > Herpestidae > Suricata > Suricata suricatta. Next base: position 56,437,414 of record NC_043713.1, on the reverse strand, counting down.
TATTTTGGTATATACCTTTATGTCCTGAAAACCTCTAATTCCAATAAAGTAACAATGCTCATGCTGGGTTTCTCCCTCTTCACTTCTGCAATGCCAGGAAATCTGGCTCCCATTATCCTTAGCCCAGCTGCTTATTTGGTCAGTTTCCCAAGCTGTGCCCAACCTCACATTGCTGCGCCTCTCCCACCTGCGTGCCTATGCAGATCCGCTTCTCACCCTACACCAGGCTGGCCCCCCAAACGCAGGGCCTTCTCACTCAACTTTGATACCCCAAGCCAGGCCAGCCTCTGTGGGAGACATGTTTACTCTTCTCGGGGCTCTGGCTCTGAGGGAAACACATCCTACGCACAACCCCTACCTCAGGCTGACACCTACTTTGCTTAGTTCAACCTAATGTGCTTTGAATTTTACTGTTCAGAAAGAGAAAGAAGAGAAGAGAAAGGGCCCCCATGTGTATTTAATTGTACTGTCCACCTCCACATAATGCCAACTTTCTTGACACTTGGTCACGCAGACTGGAGGACAAGTTCCATTGCTTTTGTTGCATTATGTACACTCTGGGGTATTAAGGATAAAATTCTTACCAATTAAAATGGCTTCTATTACCTGGAAGAAACAGAAGTCACTTGTGGCTTCAAATTATTGTAATTAATTGGCTCATCTTATTACAACTTTGCCTTGGCAATATTGTCAGCATTGCCCTCAGCTTCAGGCAATAGGGCTCCTTCCTTTCCCTGGAACTTCAGAGCCCCATCCTCACCCTTTCCTAGCCTTTACCTTCTTCTCCCTCTGCTGCCACTTGAGGTGGAGTAGTGGGGTCAAAGGTTAAGTGCCCACTTGGGGCTTATGCTTCCTTCTCCTCAGCACTGCTCTGAATATCTGGGACCCTAGATTTTTCCACCCAAATCGCCCTTGAGCCTGTTCATAGGGCCTGTACTAGCTCTTCTCCAGGCCAGAGTGAATAGCATCTTAACTGCATGCACTCGCAAGTTAGATGGTAACCAAGGGGTGGTTATCTGGAAAGAGTGGATAGATGCTGGATGTGTGGGCTGAGATCTCTAGACTGAGCACCCACAGGACCCCTTTTGGTGCAGAGTGAAGCTAAGGGTGGAAAGAGGAAGGATGGATCATGTGAGGCCATGTTTCAGGGCAAAATTCTGAGAAGCCCAAACACCCTAAATGTGAAACTAGCCTTCCAAATGTTTAGGAGAAAGAATGTTTGTCAAGGTAAGGGGTAGGATATATTTTATTTTCCAGCTATTAGCTGTATTTATATTATTCAAATATTTAGATGAATGGCCCTTGCATGATGTAGGCACTTGTGTGTGTGCGTGCATGTGTTTCTATGTGACATCCCTGGTACTCCTTCTATCTGGGGCCATTCTAACATGTTCTCAGGTGTCTGCGATGATGACCAATTGTCAGATCTGTCAAAGAGACACTTGTTGTTAAAGTTGCTACTCCAATACCAAGAAGCATGTAAGAGGGTCTTCTCCTTTCCTTGAAGTAGCTCAGATTAAATGGCAGTGACTGATAATAGCACTCAGACCCAGCTGCACTTTGTCTGCCTCCACTTCTGTGGGGTCCAAATGACCTGCTTGCAACCAGATCCTCTACACACTATATCAGTTTCTGATGCAGGGAGGGCTCCCAAGCTGTGGTTATTTGGGTGTCCAAAATATAAGTAACTATATTAGACCATTCATTAGCATGAGTCACCAAGGTTTGTTTAGAGGAAACCCAAGGGTCAAACACATTTCTGGGTGCCCTCCTGTTTGTGCTAGACAGGTCATAGCATTGCTGGTTGTGGGAAGATGGGCCCACTGACAGCAGGCTGGTTTTCACATGTGTGTGCGTCTTGCCTGGGAGAGGATGGGAGAGTTAAAGGAGACTTAGATTACACAGCACATCTAAGAACCAGAACATTTCAATTTCCTTCTGGCAGGTGGAGTTTGGGGACACTGATAAGTGGGGAGAGAAATGAGGAAGGAAGGGTCAGGAGAGAGGAAGGGTGGTACTAGGTAGACATAAGAAGAAAATGAACCAATAGAATTCAAAAACAAGGATGTTCATCAAATAACAACACTTTTTAGTATCTATATGGTGTAAATGATGAGTACAAATCATCAAAATTATCTTAAAAATATTTGCCTTTTGGGGTACCTGCGTGGCTCAGTCAGTTGAGCGTCTGACTTCAGCTCAGGTTATGATCTCACCGTTTGTGGGTTTGAGCCCTGCATTGGACTCTGTGCTGACAGCTTCAAACGAGGAACCTGCTTTGGATTCTGTGTCTCCCTTTCCCTCTGCCAGCTCCCTGCTTGCACTCTGTCTGTCTCTTTCAAAAATAAACATTAAAAAATTTAAAAATATTAGAAAATGAAATAGAATATTTGCCTTTCTACATTCACAAATGTATTATATACCATTGTTACCTAAAATTTCTTATTTCCTGGCTCTTTTTTTTTAAGTTGTGATAACAGGGGCACCTGGGCGACTCAGCCTCTTAAGCATCTGACTTTGGCTCAGGTCGTGATTTCATGGTTCGTGAGTTCGAGCCCCATGTCAGGCTCTGTGCTGACAGCTCAGAGCCTGGATCCTGCTTCCCATTCTGTGTCTCTCTTTCTCTCTCTGCCCCTCCTCTGCTCATGCTCTGTCTCTCTCTCAAAAATAAGTAAACATTAAAAAATTGTTTTTAAAAGTTGTGATAACAGCTTGCACATATATTATTTTATTCTTTATAAAGAGTCTATACATTCAGTATGCATGGAAAGTCAAATTTCTTATTACCTTTTAAAGTCAAAACAATCAAAAATTTCTTATTTGACTTGCAAAATAAGTTTTCAGAGGATTGAAGGGAACACACATTAAGTATATCCATAGTTGACAACAATGTGCACAATCACTGATGCTTGTATTAATCATAACAAGATCTGTGAGGTCATCATTGGCCCGGTGGCTCTAAGATACTATACGCATCTTAATGTAAACAAAAGCTTAATGTAAACAAAACAAAATGTAATGGAAACTACAACAAATGTAGTTTCCTGTAACAAATAAATGCCCATAGCCTCAAGGTTGTACATCAATATTCCTTGTAACTCTCTTTCACAAATCTTTCAGTAAAATAGGAATGCTCTTTGCTCTTTTAGGTAAACAAATAAAAACCCAACTTTGTGATGAAAAGATACAAAATCCATATAGACTTCATGTATGTTTTATGGTAACTTGCATGTGAATCCTTCCTGACCTTCTAGGTCTTTCAAAATGAGAGACAATGGATAATGTAGAGCTTTGCCTTCTCAGAATCACTTGTATCTGTAGCTTGAAGTTCCTGCTTAAAGCAAATGAAAAAACAAAAAAACAGACAAAAACTTGGGACCCCTTGGATCAGCTACCTTTTGAATCCAGATTGAATAAAAAACATTTGGAGGGTCTGTTTCAAGTTTCTCCAAGTCTCTCATGTGATGCCTACCATGGGGCTGGGTGGCACATGGCAGGGGCATATTCCACAAGGATAAAGTGAGATTTAGTTCAGTTTGGAAAGCAATGAGGCTGAAGATGGGCTGGCACCCAATACAATGAGTGCTGGAACTAGAAACCCAGCTCTCCAGCTAAAGCCACTGTGTTGTGCAGTAAGCTTATGTTTACTTATCTAAGGATGTGCATACTTGCCTGATTTAATAAGTATGACCATAAACCAGTTACATCCCCAATGGACTGCTACTTTATTTTCATTATATGTCTAAACATTTCTTCAAAAATTTACCTTTATATTAATCTTAACATCTATAGAATTTAAAAAAAAAAAACATATATTCATTTTTGAGAGTGAGAGAGAGCGTGAGCAGGGGAGGGGCAGAGAAAGAAGAAGACACAGAATGTGAAGCAGGCTCCAGGCTCTGAGTTGTCAGCACAGAGCCCAACACAGGGCTTGAACTCACAAACCATAAGATCATGACCTGAGCCAAAGTCTGACACTTAACTTAAGCCACCCAGGGGCCCCAGCATCTATAGGATTTTTAAATGCTAAGTGTAACTTGGAAAGAAATCAACACGGGGAAAATTTAGTTGACTCTAATAATTCATAATTTTATTTCTTACAATATATTTTTTAAAGTTTTTATTAAAATTAAAAAAAATATTTATTGATGTTTCTTAGAGAGAGAGAGAGAGAGACAAAGAGTGTGAGTGGAGGAGGGGCAGAGAGAGGGAGCCACAGAATTGGAATCAGGCTCCAGGCTCTGAGCTGTCAGGACAGAGCCCCATGTGGGGCTTGAACTCACAAACTGGGAGATCATGACCTGAGCCGAAGTTGGACACTTAACTGACTGAGTGCGGAGGACCAGCCCAAGCACCCCAGTCGAATGGTCCCCAAGTAGGTGGTTGGTGTTGGCGAAATATCTACAGGAAGGAAGATAGACAACATGAATGGTGGTAAAACCACACTTTTATGCCATAGGGGTTTACACTTTTTTTTTTTCTCTTTAATGATTACAGAGCTTATCGTCCTTGAGAGAGTAAAAACATGCTCTGGGAAGGATCATTTTTTATCACAGAAGAGAGAACAGCCATGAGAACAGAAGTAAAAAAAAAAAAACAGGAATGAGGGAGTCTGTCTCTCAAAGAATCTTCTTTTCTTCAAGGCCCTTTAGCAGTTATGTCTGGGCAAGACGCTTATCATTCAAGGGGTTAATTTTAGACAGAGGATTGTGTTTGCCCCAACAGCAGGCAATGAGCTGGGAACAGAAATAAAGTAAGGGAAAGCAGGTGCCACTAACTGACCCAAGTTGATTCAAAACTTAAAGGTATATGCCTCCATTGCTTTTTCAAAGCAACGAGAAAAATCATAGACAGGTTAAACAGAAGCCACATGTGCAGCCCAGGAGGCCAAATGTCGCTTCACAGTCTTTCGACTTGTAGCACAACTTCCCAGATTTTTCTCCTGCGCCCCGGAGGCCTGGCCATCAACAGTCGCTCTGCGGGAGGTTTCTTGGCCTGCTGGGCCCCACCACTGAGCCACCCAGGTATTCTTTATATTTATTTTTTAATGTTTACTTATTTAATATGAGAGAGAGAGAGATTGATTGAGAGCAGAAGAGAGATTGAGAAGGAGGGATTGAGAGAGAACCCCAAGTCGCTGAGAGTGCAGAGCCGGAGGCAGGGCTCAGTATCACCAACCATGAGACCACGACCTGTGTGTTCACCATATTTCTAACAATATTGTTTATATATTCATTGCTTTTAAAAGACATTGGGGCTCAAATTATGATCTCTAAGCAGATGGAATTATTTCTAGAAATAAGTTAAAAATATTAATGCAATATTCTGCTGGAGAAATAAACAAAAAAGTGGAAAAATAAATGTTTCTTCTGAACATATAAAATATTTGTCTTCTTTTGAAAAGACATCTTAATTTATGTCAGCAAATTATATTTTAGTTGGAAAGTGGGAGGGTGTGGTGATTTGTGTGGGTTTACACCACCTTTGACCTTGGCAGTTTCTTGTAGATAGATCACCCTGCCCTGTGCAAAGGAAGAGAATTGATCTCAATGAGGATACAAATTAGACAGCCTGGTGCTCCCATAGCAAGTTGTGAGGGGCAGTGGATATTAATTCTATTTAGGAATTGATACAAATAAGCAGTACCTCCAAGACATTTCTGCTGCCTCCAACGGCCACGAAAGGATGGTTAATTGTTTTTGTTATGATAAGTGTTTACTCTGGTATCAGGTGCATAGTTTCTTGATATATTACATTGAAACACAATATTACAATTCTACTTAGACTGACATAGCTAGATCATCTTCATTTCCATTTCATTAACATAGCTAAAAACTTCATAATTGACCAGAAGATTAAATTAGCTTAATCAACAAGAACAGATGTATTTCCCTCTTATTTCTTTCTCTAATTAGAGTTATATCTAATAAAAGGCATTAAATATGAATTTTCAAAAACCACCATCCTGGAATGCCATATTAACATACTTCATCATCAAGTGTCTGTCTTTGAGCATGATTTCTGGGATTATTCAGCAGAGAAGTTGGCTACTTTATTTTTTTTAGAAGTTATTTTATTTCATAGGACTTATTTTGTAAATTTAGAGGTTTTGTATGTGATACTTAACAGCTGGTTGATTGAGCTAATTCAGAAAAAAGAATAAGCCACCCAATGAATTACTTATGGACAAACTAAATTTCTTTCACCTTAACCCATTGTTTAAAAAAAGGACATCAGAATCTGTGTTCTGGTCCTAAAATAGCACAGTCTAGAAAATTAGGCAGGAGAAAGGGCTCACATGCATCACTGTTTTTACTCATTTAACAGACATTTCCTCCTTCCCTGGTCTTTTAAGTTTGGAGCTTGTCCCTAAGTTTGCCTGAGCTGACCATCCCTGCATGTCCTGTTTGCTCCCCATGCAGACCCCTGGTCACTGAAGCTAGGCTTAGCTCTACCATGAAGATGTCCTTCAAATGTCAGATGCACCAGCCACTTGCTGTGGAGTGTGAAACTTTCAAAAGTATTCGGGATTTCTGATGGATTTTAATCATTTGCCAGACGTTTAACATTAAGAAAAAAAACACTAGTGGCCACTTTATGGGAGGGCACGTCTGAGGATAAGGTAAGTGACAACTGTAGCCGTATGAGAAAGAGCACAATGTACTGAAGCACAAGATCTATGAGCTACTGTGATCTTGCAGAGGAAATCCTCTTGATGAGAAATTTACTTTCATCTGGGTCCAATAAATTAAGATTAGATGCTACTACATATAATGCACACCCCCTCTCCCCCGAAAAAGTGGCTTAAAACGTTAGATGCTTATTTTTGTTCTGGAGTTAAATTATCTGGGCTGGTTTGAGAACTTTGAGTCATTAAGGACCACACTCCACCCAGTTCTTCTCGACCTCATGGTACAAGATGGCTGCTGGAGTTCCATCCATCATACTCATATTTCAGACAGCAATACTGAGGAAGGAAAACTCTTTCTTCTTCCCCATTTTGCTTCCTTTTATATCTCATTGAGCCCTGGCCATATCTTACTGTAAGGGGGGCATGGGATACATAGTCTTTTAGCTGGATACATATTCACCCCTCCCCCACACCGTGGTGGTGAACCACAGTATTGGTAAATCAGCTCTACAGCTCTACTCATTCCCCACCCTCCAGCCCTTTTCAAAAAGAAAAAAAAAGTCCTGATTGTAGCATTTACCAATTTCTGTGGCATAAATATTATCTTTATGGCCAACTTTGAGCTACTAAGTTTTAACCATTGGGTTACAAAATTCCTGAAAATCTAATAATTGGCAGCTGGTACAAGCAGGATCTAGCAGACCACTGGGCTACAAAATAATACCAGACTTTTTTTTTTTTTTTTTTTTTTTTTTACTAAGGAGAAAGGGTAAAACGAGTAGTGGGTAGACAACCCATAGTCTCAACTACAGACTCCAAATGGGAAGTAACTATTCTAAACAGAAGTAGATTTAGAAACATCCATCCTGTGGTTCCAGCAAAGAAAAGAATAGAACTGTAGTTTCTGAAGAAACAACGTGAAAGGTGGAGAAAACATGGACTTGAGAAGATGATGATGTTTAAAGAGAGCTGCAGGTCAGGAATATCCATCCTTAGTGTAAACAGAAGCCACAAGCTAAATATATTCACCGGAGAACACAAAGATGCAAGGTTGTAATGATAAGGGGCTACCGTAAGGTAGAATAATATGGAGCAGGGCAGCTGGGAACTTCTGAAGATTTTAAAAATGTTTATTTATTTATTTTTGAGAGAGAGAAAGAGAGGCAGAGAGAGAAAGAGAGAGAGAATTTAAAGCAGGCTCTTCACTGTCTGCACAGAGCCCGATGAGGAACTCGAGCTCAGCAACCTGAGATCCTGACCTGAGTCAAAATCAAAGTTGGAGGCTTAACTAACCAAGCCACCTAGGGGTTCCAGGGGACTTCTGAAGATTAGAAGAAACAAGAAAATCCATTTTATTTTATGATGGATTTTCCTTTAGACTGTAAGCCTTCTGGGGCTTGGGGACATGTAGCCCAGTCCTTGGCACACTTACTGATTCCACAAACACTTACTGTGCCTATGATGTGGCAGGTACTGTCCCATGCACTGAGGACTCAACAACGAACAAAACTGACAAGAGTCCTTGCTTTTATGGAGCTTTTGTTCCTCTAGGAGGACAAAGGTGAGGGAAATACAGTCCTTCATGTGGTGACAAATGCTAGGGGGAAAATAAAGCACGAAGGAGGACTGGAAGATTATAAGTGCTCAGTATCTTAAAGTGATTTTAAACTTAATGATGTTTCAGGTTGGGGTTCCCAGAAGCAGTCACCAAGACGAGAATTTCTGGCCGAGTGATTTACCCAGGATGTGCTCTGAGGAGACCTGGGAAGGGAGTGGGGAAAGTGGGCAGAAGGCTGGTGGAAACCAGGCAGCAAGTCTCACAGAGCAGCTTTGGCTCCATGTGCAGGACAAGGGAGCCAGGCATATGTGTCCTCTGTCTTCAGCCACAGGTTAAGAACCACCCAGCAGGATGCGAAGTCCCAACACCTCCAGCTTGAGGGGTGAGGGAAAGTCCTCTGAGGAAGAGTCATAGGTCTGGGCATCCTGAAGCCAGTGAAGGGGGCTCTGAGGAGACATGTGCTGAGGTAAGTGCCCACCACCCTTGTGTCGTGGTGATCCACTCTGTCTCATGTTACGCCCTCTCCGAGCTCTCCTGGTTTCTTCATTCTGGCCCTTGGTCATGGTTTCCACAGCTTGGAGCACAGTATATTCTGCTGCTGCAGTGGTCACAAGGGCACAGGTAGATAACGGCCGTCACCCCCGTCCAGCACTTCAGTTAGTTGAGGTCACTATTTGCAGGTCACTGACAATGTTCCCTGCAAATGGAACTAAAGAACCTGGTCACATATTGTTAGATATAAGGCACTGGGGACACTTGGCTATTACCTGACCATTAGAGTCAAGAAGATGGTGTCCAGAGGGAAGAAAGCAAGCTAAGGGATACGTATCCCTAGTACCATTCAACAAAGCCAATTTCTGTCCCGTGTGCCACAAGTTACAACAGGCAGATGTTCCAGATTTTTCGGAATATTCAGACTTAAACCCCATTTCTGAAATGCCAGCATTTGAGCTTCTAAACATTATATTTTGGTTGCCTCTCACTCACACACCACAAACAACCTCTGTCCCTTTGACCCTTGTCCCCTGCAGTGCAGGTCATTGCTGCCAATTGTGGCCAAGCAAAGTGTGCTCCACATGACAGAGCAATAGCCACAGGAAGCAGGGGCAGAGCAGGTGGGCAGGGTTTGGAGAGCCGAAAACCAACGGAGTTTGCAGAGGTAAGCGCAGCAACGTCAACACCAGTCAGGAAGACATTGCCAACGCCAGACATGGTTTCATGAGAGCCATAGCAGGGCCCGATGGAAGTCGTTGGAAGACAGGGAAGGAGACAGGAAATATAGGGGTGCACACGTATTCTCATTTTTATAATGTTTGTTTATTTTCAATAGAGAGAGGGAGAGTGTGAGTGGGGGAGGGCAGAGAGAGAGAGAGGGAGATACAGAATCTGAAGCAGGCTCCAGGCTCTGAGCTGTCAGCACAGAGCTGGAGGCGGGGCTTGAACTCACGAATTGTGAGATCATTGACTGACCCATCCAGGCACCCACATGTTCTAAAGACAAAAGCAGACAAGGCCCTGAAGAACTGGGAACTCAGATGTTTTCCGAGGGAGATTCCTGTACAAACCAGTTGCTGGTACACAGCTCTTGTCTCCTGGCCCCACCAACCCGAAGGCTTTCTGCTTTGATAGAACTGTGATTCAGCATTTTGTCCTGTCTTCATAGGCTGGAACAAGTCACACTCCTCATCTGTGCCACTTCCACTGGCGTTGTATTAACTACACATCTTGTGACACATCCTGGACTATGGGTCAGTCACAGGGTCTTTTTTGCCTTGTTCTCCTCCATTCACTGAGGTTAGTGAGGAGGAGGCATGAGGCAGATTACCTTAAATGGTTAAAAAATATAGAGGGCTGGGGCGCCTGGGGGGCTCAGTTTATTAAGTGTCCAGCTTCAGCTCAGGTCATAATCTCACGGTTTGTGGGTTCGAGCCTTGTGTCAGGCTCTTGCTGACAGCTCAGAGCCTGAAGCCTGCTTTGGATTCTGTCTGTCTGTCTGTCTCTCTCTCTGTCTCTCCCCCACTCATGCTGTATTTCTCTGTCTCAATAAAAAATAAACATAAAAAATTTAAAAAATATATAAATGGACAGCAAATGAAGTATTACATGCTGTGAATTATGAGTGACGTCAGGCCAGGTAAATACTGTTTTATTAAAGGGAATAATTTCAGGCAGATGATTTGTTCCTACTTGAAAAAGACTATTTTTTATAAACAAAAATCTGCATTATGAATATCTTAAAGTATCTAGAGATGTGTGAGGCTCAAGGACTTCTTTTATATTTATCTGGTCATATTAGTATTTCAGTTAACCGATTACTTCATATGTGCTGGGGATATGGCAACCTGATGCCACCTCCTAGTCGCACTACAGAAGGTACTAGAACACAGGCAGCATCAATAATGGCCTCAGGGAGCTGATGGGGAAGCTGTGTACTCCCCTGTTTTTTTTAAGTTTACTTATTTATTTGGAGAGAGAGAGAGCGAGCGAGCGAGCACAAGCAGGGGAGGGGCAGAGAGAAAGAGGGAAAGAATCCAAGCAGGCTTTGCATCATTGACAGATGAGGGGTTCCACCTCACAAACTGTGAGATCATGACCTAAGCCGAGATCGAATTGGACACTTAACTGACTGAGCTACCTAGGCACCCTCCTCTTTTTTAAAGTTTATTTGTTTAAATCCTTAGCAGTGCTAGGGATTTATCCGAAGGATACAGAAGTGCTGATGCATAGGAGCACATGTACCCCAATGTTCATAGCAGCACTTTCTACAATAGCCAAATCATGGAAAGAGCCTAAATGTCCATCACCTGATGAATGGATCAAGAAGATGTGGTATATATACATGATGGAGTATTACATGGCATTGAGAAAGAATGAAATATGGCCATTTGTAGCAAAGTGGGATGGACCCCGAGGATATCATGCTAATGAAATAAGTCAGGCAGAGGACAGATACTATATGTTTGCACTCAGAGGTCTATCAGGAGAAACCTAACAGGACCATAGGGAGGGGAAGGGGGAAAGAGAGTTGGGGAGAGTGAGGGACACAAATCATGAGAGACTACTAAATACCGAAAACGAACCATGGACTGAAGGGGGAGAGGGAGGGAGTGAAGGGGGTGATGGTCATGGTGGGGGGCACTTGTGGGGAGAAGCACTGGGTGTTATATGGAAACCAATTTGACAATAAACTATTATAAATTTTAAAAAATTGTTTAAAAAGTTTATTTGTTAATTTTGAAAGAGAGAGAGAGTGAGAGGGAAAGAAAGAGGGAGAACACGAGCAGGGGAGGGGGTACAGAGAGAATCCCAAGCAGGCTCTGCGCTGTCAGCACAGAAGCTGATATGAAGTTTGATCTCATGAACTGGGAGCTCATGACCTGAGCGGAAATCAAGAATGAGACAACAACCTACTGAGTCTGCCAGGCTCTCCTGAATACCCTATCTTAACTTTAAGACTGCCATCATATGCTGAAAAATGCTTTCTCCCCCTGTCCCCAATTGCCCTAAGATATCTTTGTCCCAATCCCTAGAACCTCTGAATTGAACATTACCTTATTTGGAAACAGTCTTTGCGGGTGTGATTAAACTAAACCCCTTGAGGTGGGAGATGACCCTGGGTTATCCAGGTGGGCCCTAAACACAACCACACATATCCTTATCTGACTGAGGCAGAGGGAGAATTGTTGCTCCCAGAAGACAAGAGCAAGTGAAGATGGGGAAGGGTTGGACCAATATGGCCACAGACCAAGGACTGCCAGTAGATGCTGGATTCCACCAGAAGGTGGAAGAGGCAAGAAACAGAATCTCTCCTAGAGCCTAGAGTAGCTCCCTTCGATAACCAGAGTATCATGGATCCTGAAGAAGCAAGTCTAAAAAAGCCAATAAGAAGAGGGGACATCCAGATGTTTAAGGACCTGCATTGATTGTCCAGGTGGACAAGGCATGGCAAGGCTGTTTAGGTAGGGAGTTCAGTATGGAAAATCAAGCAAATGATCACAAGGGCAGCTGCCTCTTCTAGGGAGGACCTCTGTGTCCCTTCCTCCCGCATCACACTTCCTTGCTGGCTCAGTGGATCTCAAATGGGGCTGATGTTTGCTTTTTCTTCCAAGGGACATGTGGCAGTTTCTAGAGATGTGTTTTAGCTATCACGAGCTGGGGGCTGCTACTGGCACTTAGCCGGCAGAGGCCAGGGATGCTGCTAAACATCCCCCAATGCACAAGACAGCCTCACTACAGAGAATTATTCTGTCCAAAATGTGGATTGTATTGAGGTGGACACCCCCTGCCCCCAGCTAATTGCTCTTATTGTTGAGGTTGCATCTCACAAGTCACTTCTTGCAGTCCTGATGAGGTCAGAGCTCCTGCAGTAACCTATGCTCCTCCTTTATTTGCTCCCTCATAAGAACAGGGAACTGTGCAGACTGGAAGCCCCTGAAAATAGGGCCTGGGATTGCAAAGCTCAGGAATTATCTCCTGAGTGGTGGTGAACAAACAGGGTATTTTGGAAATAGCCAGGAGCCCAGTGAGGGAGGCTAGCAGGCTGGGAAGGAGGGGAGGAGCTGCAGAGATAAGACAGCATGAAAGGGTTTGAAGACCATGGGATGGGCTTACTCTGGTGTGATGATCTTCTGTCTTAGAATGGTGGTGCTTGTGGTCTGGAAATTTGTTCAAGTGCTCTTGCAGGGGTCCAGGTGAGAAATGATGGGGAGCATCAGGCACAGGCAGAAATTATGGGGCAGGTGTGAGGAATGTGGTGGTGAGAGAGTGTGTAGGACAGTAGAGGATACAAGTACTCATCCCCTGGATTTCCGAGAGGAGAGAGGGAGGAAGGGAGAGGGAGGGCCTCTCGGAATGTCTGCAAGGAGGAGGATGGTATTTGGAGCAGTCTGGTGGGAGAAGGCAGAAGAGGATGGTGAGGTTATTTGCCTAGTTGTCTTCTAACTTCTGTTTCCGACGGGTCAAGATACACTCCGTGGGGAGCTGCTTCCCTGAATTCAGGAGGCACCATCTGGCTGCCAACACAGGACATTAGATCCTTGTGGTGTGGCATTTTATTAAAGCCTAGAAGAGGAAAGGGAAGTGAACTGGGGCGGGGGGTGGGGAGGATGTGGGTCATGTGGACCAAGATGAGAAAGAAGCTGGGAAGGTACACAGGGGTGCATGTCCAATATGGCAGGCGGTCTAGTCCTGCCTAGCTACTAACCAGTCTCGTGACTTTGGTCATGTCTCCTGTCATCTCCACTAGAATCCTGAACCACAAGGGATGGGTGCAGGTAGACGTCTTATGGGTCCCTTCAGCTGGGACTGCCTGCCTCTGCAGAATTCAGCATTGTTCTGACTGCCTTATTCCTGGGGGTGTTTTGAAACGATACTGGAAAGCCAGGCTATTAGCTGCCAAGCAGCTGGCAGGGAAAGAATTCCCTTGGTTTAAGCAGAGGTTTTGAAAAGGGGATGGAGGGAGCATTCATTGCCTGTGTACCCAAGGGGAAGTGTTACTTTCATCGGAAGGAGAGGAAGGAGAAGCAGCTCCAATGATTTCTTTGTCCTCTGAGAAACTTGCCACTCACACCCATTCAGCTGTCAGCAGTCACCGTTGGAATGAATCTGAACAAAATTTACAAAGTAAATAATAACCAACTGCAGAAGCCATCTAATATTTTTATTTTTATTTATTTTTCAGAAAAATTTTTAATGTTTATTTTTAAGAGAGACACAGCCTGAGTGGGGGAGGGGCAGAGAGAGGGAGACATAGAAGATGAAGCAGGCTCCAGGCTCCGAGCCATCAGCACAGAGCCTGATGCGGGGCTTGAACTCACAAACCGCAAGATTGTGACCTGAGCCGAAGTCGGACACTCAACTGACCAAGCCACCCAGGCACCCCAGGCATCTAATATTTTAAAAAATCTCTCAAGTGAAAATACCACCGTGTATTTGGATCCAATTGCCAACAACAGATAAGCATTAATTCATGCAGGCATCTGAAACAATGGTGACCTGGGGTGGAGGAGGGGGAGAATGCGGTACTGGGAGACCCTGGATGATTGTGGCACTTGGTGTGGCTTTGCTTCAAGTCAGACCAGGAGAAAAATACTGAAGCATCTGAACTGCACACACGGTCTGGAATCACCCCCAGCAATACTGGTGCCTGGAGAACAGATACAGTCTGCTTTACAGCAAGGGCCAGTGGTTTCCTGGCCACGAGTTACCTTCGTCGGCAGGACTGCCTGTAGCAATCCCACTTCCTGTTCCGGGAACAGGGTGCTGCATCACACAACCCAGGAGATGCAGTAAAAATTAGATCAGTGCAGGAATATGTGTGTGAAAGGGGCTGCTGTTTTCCAAGAGGAAATGTGTGTGTGCTCATCACATCATGTTAGATATTTGACAGCAGATTATTAAAGTGCATATATTTCATCACTTTCAGTTAGGATTGCCATATTTAGCAAATATAAATTCAGATTGCCCAGTTAAGTGTGAATGTCAGATGAACAATAAATAATTGTTTGTCTCAGATATGGCATGGACATAAAAATTATCCATTGTTTATTTGAAATCAAAGTTTAACTAGGCATCTTGTGATTTTAAATCTGACAGCCCTGCATCAAATAAAGTATTTTTTGCATATACAAACATGTGTGTGTGCAGATATAAATATAATTTCCACATAAATGGTAGCTATTGCACACTATTCTGTCTTGATTTTATTCCTTAATAATATATCTTATAGATTACTCCTTATCAGTACACACATATCTACCTCATTCTTTTTAATAGCTACTGAATAGATTACCATAGACTTTTAGCCATCTATAGATATTTACATACAACGTACCCTAGCATGGAGCTCAACCTCATGACCCCAAAACTGAGTTACATGCTCTACTGACTAAGCCAGTCAGATGTCCCTCAACTTAGAATTTTATGGTCACCAAATAATGTAAAGCCTTTTTATTTGTGCTGCCTTCTCTAGAGAGGTCTAGGGAGACAAAGATGGCCTTTGTTTTGCCATCCAACTGCTGATGGAAATGTGTCGTCACATTTTTCTAGTGCATCATTCAGTAAGCAATTAGCAGGGGTCATAGTTGCCCTTTGGAGCCCTGCACAGCACGGACTGTTTGCTGTCCAGGAGTATATAGAGTGTGTTCTGGGTCTTGTCTTCACTGCTAGCATAGCTTAGATCCATTGTTTCCTGGGTCCTATGTCTTCATCTTTCTTGGTTTATACTTTCACTTTTTAAGGAGAGCATTCTCTAGGAGCTGTTTTGTTTTTTTTTAAAACAGGTTATGAAGTAATATCATAGGTTTTTGGATATTTGAAAAGATTCTATTTGTTCTCATATGTTATTGATAGTTTTGCTTGATATGGAAATATAATCTGCACATATTTTTCTTTCAGTATTTTAAAGAAAATATTCCATTATCTTCTAAATTCTGGTGTTATTATTAAGAGGCCTAATGCCATTCTGATTTTTTTTTTTTTTTAGTATAACTTGTTTTTTTTCTTTTTCTTGTTTGGGAGCATATAGGAAACACCTTCTGGTGATGAGAAATTTCTTGAAAATGTGCCTTAGTGTTAGTCTTTTTTATTAATGGTGCATGGCTGTTGATAGACCCAATAATTCTAGAGACTTCAATTAAAGTTCATATTTTTTGTATTTCCTGGGTAGATTAGTCCCAATAATTTCTCCCATTCTCTTATTTTAGAACACATATTATTAGGATATTTGACTTTTTGTGGATGAATCTCTAATTTTCTTATCTTGTCTATTTCCATATTCTTGTCTATCATACTTTCCAGGAGATTTTCTTGATTTTATCTCTCAAACATTTTAATGAATTTTTAAAATGTTGAATGTTTAAGTGCTGAATATTTTATCAGTCAGGATAGGCTAGCATATGCTGTCGTAATGACACTAAAATCTCAGTGACATCAAATGGCAAATGTTTCTTTCTAGTTCAAGCCACACACACAACCCTTGAGGGTCAACATAGCTCTGCTCTGTATTATTTTTTTTAATTTTTAAATTTTTTAAAATTTATTTTTGAGAGAAAGAGACAACGCGAGCAGGGGAGGGTCAGAGAGAGAGGGAGATACAGAATCCGAAGCAGGCTCCAGGCTCTGAGCTAGCTGTCAGCACAGAGCCTGACACGGGGCTCAAACCCACGAACCGTGACATCATGACCTGAGCTGAAGCTGAACACTCAACTGACTGAGCCACCCAGGCACCCCTGCTCTGCATTATTGTCACACTGAGGCACAAGCTGATGGCATGATTCACACCTGGAACATTGCTGGTCTCCTAGCAGTGAAAAATACAGGAGCACATGCAAATCACATGTTAACTCTTAAAGCTCCTGCCTGGACAGACATTGCTGCTCATGTTTCAGTGGCCAAAGCATGTCCCATGACTAAATCTGCCATTGATAGGGTAGGGAGTTATAGTCCTCTTTTAGGAGGGGAAATGAATATTGTGGATAATAGCACATTCAATAACACGTGATGTTTTTAAAATAGCAAGATTGCATTCTTGTTTTCTGATTCATCCATTTCTTGATTTATGGATTTAATATCTTCTCAAACCTCTCTGAAGACATTATTTACATCTTAATATATATTCTAAAGTATTTGCCTGAGAATTTATTTCCCCTGATTCCCTTCAGTTTTTCATTTACTTGTTTTTGCCTCCATACAATGGACTTTCTTTGTGTATATTGTGATCCTTGGTTGCCAATTCAGATTTAAGAGTAAGTCACTCAAAAGCAGATTGAAAGTTGCCAGGAGACTTCTCTTTTGAATGCGTAGCAGATATCTTGTTGGGACCAACAGGTAGTCTACAAAGGTTGTACCAGTCAGAGTCCCATCAAGAAATAGATGGCACTCAAGAAAGGGACTGGAAGAGAGCTTAACAATAGAGTTACTAGTGGAGTTAAGGAAATGAACAATGGATGGTGGAGCACTTACCACTTGAGACCTGAAGAGACCAGGGAGATTAGAAGTTTCTGAAATCTGGAAAAGCTTAAAACTGTGAGAGAGGGGCTGCTCAACAGAAACCATTACTGGAGGTGGGGGAATGCAGGATGCCAACTCTAGCCTGGCATGAAGGGAGATAATAAATATTCCAACCATCTCTCCTTTTTAGTTTTCTAGGCTCATGCCAGTGCACCCCTAACCCAGCAGGACCTACTCAGAAACCAGCAGAAGAGAGAGCCCACATGACACAGTGGGTCATGGTTTGCCTCCTGAAACAAAGAGCATGGAAGAGGGAGGAGGAGGACAGATCTGAAGGACCAAAGGGAGAACATCAGGCACAGAGACCTTTTCTCTAGGGGACAGCTCAATGACTCCAGCAGGGAGTCCCCTGATAGCCGCCTCAGGGTAAACAAATGGCTGTCAGGCATTCTGCAAACAGATGGGGAGGCTGGGAGGCCAGTTATTCTGTATGAAGACTCTCCTCTAATCCCGTCCTCTTTTCTCCATACCTCGGCCCAGAGCTCCATTGCATCTTCTGTCCCAGCTGATCAAGTTGCTTAAGGGATGAACCAGCTCCTTTCCTGCTTTGTAAATCCTTGACGCACACCTTAGCATAGGGCTTCCTCTCCTCTGCTGAATCAGTTGCCTCTACTGAATCAGTTGCAGGCTCTTGTTGAAATTCCTTGGTTCTGCTTACATTTCTTTTTATTTCTCTATTTTACTAGGAAATGATACCACTTAACATTTTTATATTTAACAGGACATATACTAACTATATATAGTTCTTTGACATTATCTGTAATGTTCTATACAAAAAAATAAGTAATTAAAGTAACAAAAATAATACACTGACATATTATGCTGACAACAGATGCTGACATATCCCACTCTCAATGGGATATATTCTAAGGATGAGAGAGAGAGAGAGAAAGAGGAGGCAAAGAAATTATAACCTTGATATTGTATGGGTTCTTTATAAGAGTATTGACATTTTAAACCCAAAACTTTTTGGATGTGAATTATAGATTAGAATACATGAGTAAATATATCCTTGTTTTAGGAACTTTTCAGTAGAAGTGGAATAGGGGAAAGTGTGGAAGAACACCATGTTGTTGGATCTGATACTATGGCTTTCTACACCAACAATATCTGTGTTCCTGTTGTGAAATGGTGAGAAGTTCATAAAGTCACCAAGCAGTGTTCTTGCCAGGGATGTCAGACCCAAATGTTATCACAAGGAAAGAGACAAATATAGAGTGTAAGATGTTTTGCGTAGACTCTTCAAAGGACACATCATCATGAAGAGCGGAGAAAAATGAAGTGATTGTTCTATATTAGGGAAGAATAACAAGACATGATACCCAATGCAAGTGTGTGAACCTTGACTACATTCTGAGTTAAAAGGAAAGAGAACACAAAGGAAGGACACCATTGGGACAACGGTAATCACCTGGTGATTACTTAGTTGAATTACGTTGATTTTGTAGGGGTGGGAGCAGTGTTGTGGTTGAAGTATCACCAGCTACACCCTACTTTCCAGTGGTTTGGCAAGAGGAAGGCAAGCTTGCACAGGGAGAGGTGAAGTGGACTTGACAAGGTGTCAGCAAGTGATGGATTTTAGGTGTGTTCACTGTATTGCTCTTTTGAAAGTTCAAAATAAAAAGTGAATGAATTTTAAATTTTTAAAAATGTTTTATTTATTTTGATACAGAGAGAGACAGAGCATGAGATGGGGAGGGGCAGAGAGAGAAGGAGACACAGAACTGGAAGCAGGCTCCAGGTTCTGAGCTAGCTGTCAGCACAGAGCCTGACGTGGGGCTCGAACCCACAAATGTGAGATCTGACCTGAGCCTAAGTCGGAGGCTTAACCGACTGAGCCACCCAGGTGCCCCAAAAGTGAATGAATTTTAAAAACATGCTTAAAAAAAATTCTAACTCTAACATTCCAAAAAACTGTTGCAAGAACATAGTTGTCTACCCCCCACCCCTCCACCTCTGCTTTCTAGTAACCCAACTGAGTTTTGCTTTGTGAAGTCAATAATAAATGACTGAGGCACACTGAAGGGAGAGAGAAAAGGTAGGGAGAATGTCCTGGAGCAATAGCTCTGGTTGTGAAATGCAACTTGCTCTCCTGCTGAGGGAGTTTGTTCAAAAAGATGGCTTCTTGCATCTTCACCTTACTGCTCCAAACACCAAAACCCAAGACACCTTTCAGTCCCCTGGAAAATAGATTGTCTTACACTTCTCTGTGAGAAGAGGCAGGAAGCCCAGGGACACAAGGGTCCCCTCCTGGCACAGGTCAGTCAGAGCTCTCATCCTGAAGAGAATGCTAATCTAGGATTCAAAAACAGAAACTCTTCCTAGGTGGCTGGAAGAAAAAGGGAGAAGCTAAAAATCTTGTTTGACATGGGGCACCTGGGTGGCTCAGTCAGTTGGGCATCTGACTCTTGGTTTCAGCTCAGGTCATGATCTCAAGGTCATGAGATCAGGCCCTGCATCAGGCTCCACTGAGTGTGGAGCCTGCTTAAGGTTTTCTCTCTGTCTCTCTGTCTCTCTGCCCCTCTCCGACTGGTACACATACTCTCTCTCTCTCTCTCTCTCTCTCTCTCTCTCTCTCTCTCTCCCCCCTCTCTTTCTCTCTCAATCAATCAATCAATCAATCAAATCTAGACATGGTTTCAACTTTTGCTGGCAAACAGCAAGGCACAAGATCCCTATCTTCATACTCATTTTGGTGGGCTCCCAGAGGGATGAGAAACAAACATAAGAAATGCTAAGAACCATGAGTGGTTGGGATATCTAACTGTTGGTGCAGGAAGTGCAGTCTGCCCTCCTGAACTTACTCTAGACACTGATTTTTCTTCTACCTGCCTATGAGCCTCTCTCCTAAGCAGGTGCTCCAACACCTTGAGGCACTAGCACCTGACATGCAGCCTCTAAAGAGCTTACAGGACTGGGTGAAGCCACTGGCTTTATAGAAGGCTATTGAACACTCGGGGGCAGGTGACCAAGATCGCTTCCACTTCTGAATAGATCATATGTACAAAATCACATCTGTCAGAGATAGGGTGTCACTGTGCACATATACGTGTTAATACCAAGCACACATATGCTTTGGCACGTGACAGTGGGGGAAAGAAAGTATCTGGAGTGGCTAATATTAATTGACCAGTCCCCATCCCTGATCCCTCTGAAGTTATGCTTGTAGCTTGTATACCCGCTCACTTATTTTTTTAGAAGTGGTTGTGATGGGGCTGGTGTAGAAACGTATGTCAATTTGCAGGACAGATATGATGAGTATGTGATGGTCATGCACACAGGCTATAGACAGACATATAGGCACACATATGTGTGCCATTTGGAATAGTAAAGAAAAATAAAAGTTAGATCCTAGATATTTGTCTTCTCCCAGTGTATCTGACTCATTGCTTCCTCCTACTGAGGGCAACAATATTGGAAAACTATCCTGCACAGAGGCTAGAGGGGAAGGAAAGGACATAGGGACTGTAACCTCTGTCACTATAAGTGTTCTTCAGGGTGAATTCCCAGGCTGGAATGGCTGACCTAAGAGGATGACTCATTTTAATTGTAGAATGCCAAATTATCCTCCAAAAATGTCAGAATAGATTTTCATTCCCATCAGCAATGATGAGAATATTCTTTCTCCACAGCTTTGTCAATCATTGATACTTAGAAAAAAATAATTTCATTACAATGGATGAGAATGGTATTTCAATTTTTTAGAGTTTTCATTTCCTTGATTCCTGATGAAAGTGAACATTATTTAATATATTTATTGGCCATTTATACTTCCTTTTCTCTGATTTTTCTTTTTCTTTCTTTTGTTCATTCCACCCCCCCCCCACTGGATTGTCTTTTTCTGATTGACTAGAGGGAATTCCTTACATATTCACAAGATTAATATTTATCTGTCATAACTGTTAGAAATATTTCATCCATTTGCACTTGTCTTCGATTTTGTTTTAGTATATATATTTTTTGTCATGGGAGTTTTAAATATGCTTTAATTGTTAATCTTAGGAAAGCAAATGTTGCTCCTAACTTTTTTGTTCTATAAAACTAGAAAATTCAGATATGATTGACTGAAAAGAGTCATATCCTCCAGCATAAGCACTGGAAACCTAGAAAGCCAGCCTATAATCATGGCACCATCTTGCAAATCTCAAGTGCATCTGACACTTCCATGTGGTCTTACATAGGCTCTTGTCATCAGTTAGATAACAAGTGACAGAGAGGCATGCTGTGGCTTTTTGGAAACCCTAGGTTTGTCATCAAGAGCAAAAGCCTTGGTGTTACGTGTAAGAGTCTAGTGGGGCTGGCAAGGTACACAAACACGTGGAGAACCATCCAGGTGGCCAAAATGAACCATAAGTCATTATATATCCAAGCTTCCACTGTTAGAGCCTCCTTTGAACAAAATTAGACAGACAAGGGTTGTTTTACTCCTCTTCCTTTTGTGTTAAACAACAGGCATTTATCTCTCACAGCTTTGGAGGCTTGGAAATCTTGTTTGTTTGGTTATTTATTTTTGAGAGATAAACAGAGAGTGTGAGTGGGGGGGGCAAAAGGAGAGGGGGGACAGAGGATCCCAAGTGGGCTTGGTGCTGACAGCAGAGACCCCAGTGTGGGGCTGAACTCATGAACCATGAGATCATGGCCTGAGCCAAAGTCAGATGCTTAACTGACCAAGTCATCCAGGTGCCTCCTAAAGGTTTTGAAATCTTAAATCAAGGTACCAGTTAATTCATTATCTTGTGAGGATTCTTTTTCTGTTTTGTAGATGGATGCCTTCTTGCTGTGTCCTCACATGGTCTTTCGTTGGTGTGTGCATGTGGAGAGAGTATCTCTTCCTCTTCATATAAGGGTATGCTTCCTATTGGATCAGGGCCCTATCCTTATGATCTCATTTACCAATTTCATAAAGGTCTTAGCTCCAAATACAGTCACGTTGGCAGTTAGGGCTTCCTACCTCAAATATAGTCACGCTGATAATTAGAGCTTCCACATATGAATTTGGGGGAAAGGGAGAGACACAATTCAGTCCACAGTAAGAGTATATCTCTTAAGCAATCTCCCTGAAGACCCCTATTCATGATCCCTGAATCAGAGGAAGTGGAGGTTGGGAGAGATCAAATATTTTACACCACTTCCAACATGGCTTCTTTCTAAAGAGTCTTGACCTTAAAGCACCAAAAGACTTATACCTGCACAGAAAATTGTCCTTTTTATCTCCTTTGTTCACTTTTTTTGTTCTTTTGAATTCTTTTTCTGATTTTTTTGATTCTGAAGTCCTGCCCTACTTCTTAAGTTCAAAGTATAATGTTCTTGTGTCACCTAAGACACACCATAGAGTTGAAGGATGTAGAGGAGCTACATACCAGGTGACACTCACAGGACAAAACTCAGAGGTCCAGGCTTTGGCCCCAGGTCCTTTGCTTACTAATGGAGCATTTTCATCCCCCAAGGAGACTCTCCCCAATTTACTTCCATCAGTGACAATGTTCCCATTTACCTCTGAAGGCCAAAGTGCATCTAAAAACACCAAGTGTTTTTCATAGCTTCAAATTTGGGTTCCTTGTTACTAGACCTCTTTTCCAGACTGGTAAATCCTGGTTCTCCCTTTCTCCAAATATACAGACTACAGAAATTTAAGGCAGGGTAATCATTTTTTTTTATATACTCTTTTATTTTATTTATTTTTATTTATTTATTTTTTAATATAATTTATTGTCAGGTTGGCTAACATACAGTGTATCTAGTATGCTCTTGATTTTGGACATAGATTCCCCTGATTCATCGCTTCCATACAACACCCAGTGCTCATCCCAACAGATGCCCTCCAAGGCAGGGCAATCTTTTTTTTTTTTTTTTTTTTTTTTAGTTTTTTTAATGTTTATTTTTGAGAGAGAGGCAGAGGCAGAGTGCAAGTCCAGGAGAAGCAGAGAGAGGGAAACACAGAATCCAAAGCAGGCTCCAGATCTGAGCTGTCAGCACAGAGCCTGACGAGGGGCTCGAACTCATGAACTGCAAGATTATGACCTGAGCTGAAGTCAGCTGCTTAACCGACTGAGCCACCCAGGTACCCCCAAGGCAGGGCAATCTTAAGAGTGGTCCCAAGATCCTGGCCTCTCTGAGCCTGCCACTGTCATATTTTCTTGCTTGTACCACGCTTGCTACTGAGACGGCTCCTCAGGCAGTCCCCCAGCCTCACCTTGTTACTGGCATGTGATACAAGTATGTGCTCATCTAAACAATTCACCAGTTCTACTCTTCCCTCTGTAGAAAATTCTAGACATTAGTAAGACATTTTCCTTACAGATTAATTGTCTTAGGTTATTTGTTCCTCCCCGTGTCTTTAAATGAATCTGACAACCCTGTGCACCATGGTTGATGCCCAGTAAAAATGGACCTTGAGGATTCCAGCCCCACTTGGCGAAGTTGCCCCTGCAGCAGAAGTTGTCTGTGCCTTGTCCGTATCCTGTTGGCACTCACTGTTTTTGAAATATGAAAACAGCTTCTTATTTAGTCCTTTTGACTTTGCCTGAGAGTTCTCTAGGTCCAGGGGCAGGCTAGACCTGGTGGGGAGTTAAAAACTGTGGGAACTGCCCTCCAGCAATGACAAAGAGGAGCTCCTTGCCCTTTGGATGAGACAGTGCTGAAGCACAGTCTATATCAGGGTTGGCAAACTTTTCCTGTAAAGTCGGGTAATAAGTACTTCAGTCTTTGGGGGCTACATGATCTTTGTTGCAAAGACTACACTCTGTTACAGGGTAACAAGCAGCCATAGATGCTCTGTAAATAAAGGACATGACTGTATGCCAAGAAAACTATTTATGGCCACTGAAATTAGAATTTCAATAACTTTCACATGTCATAAAACATTTGTCTTTTCACTATCATTTTTTCACTAGGTTAGAGGTGTTTTATTTATTTATGTTATTTAAATTCAAGTTAGTTAACATACAGTGTAGTCTTGGTTTCAGGAGTAGAACCCAGTGATTCATCTCTTACATGTGACATCCAGTGCTCATCCCTAAAAGTGCCTTCTCATTATCTTTCAACCATTTAAGAACTTCAAGGCCATTCTTAGCTCATGGGCCATACAAAAGCAGTTAAGCAGTCAGTGGGCAGATTCAACCATAGTTTCTGGATCTGGGTCTAGATGGCCTTCCTGAGGGCTCCATTCTTTCCTTCCCTGCCTCACTGTGCCTAATCCACTAGAATCACCTTTCAAACAAGCAACTTGCACTCAAATCCCTCTGAGGATCTGGCCCTGTTCTTAGATCTTGGATTTTCTCTTTCTTTCCCATTTTCTCAAAGTTACAGACCACAGAACTGCAGAGAAAGGGAACTCTGGTTCCCAGATTCTGGCCTTCCTTGCCTGCCTTCTCCATCCTCTTTTTTTTTTTTATTTGAGAAAGAGAGAGAAAGAGAGAGCATGAGTAGGGAAGGGGGGCAGAGGGAGAGAGAGAGAGAGAGAGAGAGGGAGAGAGAGAATCTTAAGCAGTCTGCACGCATAGTGAGGAGCCCAATGCAGAGCTCAATCTCATAATCCTAAGATAATAACATGAGTCAAAATGAAGAATCTGTGCCTAACTGACTGAGCCACCCAGGTGTTCCCTGCCCCCCTTTCTAGGCCACACTGTGCTTGTCCTGCTCATTCCATCTGGCCAAATGCCACACCTCTTGGTTCTGTATTCCATTTCTCCAAGGATACTTCAGTAAATAGGATTAAGATGGTCCTTCTCTGTTACCACAGCACTTTCATTCCACTAGGGAAGGGAGAAGAATAAATCTACAATTATAACCAATGAGATCACCAAGATGGGTGATAGGGCATAAGAGTCAGGGAGGATTTATGAGAATTTTCTCAAGCCTTGTTTCCTCACCTGGAAGAGGTGATGATAACAGCTCATTCTTCATGAGGCTTTGGGGGAATAAAATTGATATCAAATGTCAATCATGAATTATAGCTCAGGGCACACAGTAGGCACTAAGTGGTTGGAAGTAACTGCTATCACTAATAGATGAACAATGTTCTAAGAACTCACAGTGGAAGGCTCACAAGTGAAGGTCAGCATAGTCATGGGAGAGGTAGAAGTGAGTTGGGAAGACTGAGGAATGAGCAGGGTTTGAGTTGATGGGATTGGGAAGAAAGCACTTCACAGCTGGAGTATAGTGTGAAGAAAGAGATGAGCTACAAATGCCCAACAAAAGAAGCTCCAATGACTAGTCCAGCCCTCATCCCTGGAAACACAGGCCAAAGGAGAAAGTGGATCAAGCAGCTGGGACACATTTGTTGAACATGCGCTTATCAAGTCTCTACCTCTATTGTGGGCAGAATTCTAAGTGCTTACTAGATAATCTCATTTGATTCTTACAATGATAATTAGACCAGAATTAATATCACCCCCATTTTATAGGGAGGAAACATAAGGTTGTAGAGAGGTTAAGTGGCCAGTTTGTCTAGCTGCAGCAACTCTATTGCCAATTGCCATGCTATGATTGTGTGGCATTCAGGAGAGAGGCTAAGCTAGACTGGGGCTCAGAGATAGCATTCTGAAGGAAGTGATGTCTATGCTGATGTGTAAAGAAGGAGCAGAAGTTATCCCTGGGAAGGGAGCCAGACAACACTCAAGGCCATATCATATCCTAAGATTCAAAGGCATGTTAGAGGCAGCAGAAATAGTTTTGTTTGGCTGGAGCAGAATACTGGAGAAACATGCTGGAGATGAGAGGAAATCACAGTCTAGAAGCTGGCTCATGAAGAACCCTAGAAACTCTGATAAGGAATCTGGACTTTATCCTGCGACAATAGAGAGACACTGAAGGCTTTTGAAGAATAAAGATTTCTTTCTTTCAGTTTTATCAGATATGCTCTTGGTGTGCATGAAGAGTGGACTGGAAAGGGGCAGGACTGGAGGTAGGGGTGTTAGTTAGAAGGCTGTGGTGGCTTTCTAGGCAGGGGAAGATGGTGCTGTGAACATGGGGAATGACAGTAGAAATTGAGAAGGAAATATGGAATTGGTAGGACATGGTGATTGATTGATTGGAGGTGGTGAAGGAAACAGAGTTGAGACTGATGCTTATGTTTCTTTCCTGCAGCTGTGGACAATGGTGTATTTACCATTAAAGGAAGAGTCAGGAGCAAGTAGGAAGTCAGAAAACACTAATGTAGGAGCTAGCAAATCAAATGGTGCATTCTTCCATTCATCCAATAAATGTTATTGAGTGGTTACTGCATGCCACTTACTGTTTAGGGCAAAGGCAGCTGGAGGAGTGTGGTTTCAAGTCTGGGGAAGTATGGGATAAAGAATTGGGTCTGGTGACCCAAGAGTCTAGAACAAACAAATCCTTCTGCTTAATAAATCCAATTTCACTTTAAGTGAAAGGAGAGTACTGTGGCTATGTTGAAAACATTATTGCATCACTGCGTTACAAGCAAATCAAGGAAAAAGCAAAAATCTATTGCATCATGGTCACCTTTGGCAAACGTACAACAGTGAAGAAAATGATAAGTAATTTTAAACACCTCTGATTTCGATCAAATGCTGTAGCAGCTATGGAAAACCTATTGATGGAGGCAAAGGCTTCAGCAAGGTCAACATGAACATTTATTCGTGAAGTGGTCGTCAAAGGCCAGGCTCAATGTGCAGATGCTATTCCTTAGAGAAAAAGTATGGCTAATGGTCACATTTTCCACCTTAAGACTAACTTTTTGGGCTTTGGAGTGTGGCTGTTTACAGTGACAGAGGACAGTCATGTGAATACTAAAAGTCAGGGATTCAGCCTTAGTTATCTCTTCTATGCTCTCCAAAGTCAGGCTGGGGTATTCCTGATGACTCTCATGCAGAGCAAGGATTCTTCAACCACTAGCTGGGCTTATCTATTCCATGGGGATTTCAAATACATCTTCTGGGCATATGTCTTCTGAAAATTCTGAGGTCATGCCTTCTGAGAAAGCTGTGTCTTTAGCTATAACGCAATGCTCATTGATGATATTTTCAGCTCTCAGAGCCTCAGTCCCATAGAGAGTGTCTCTGGCCATGGAAGGATCTGGATGCATCACTCTGATATGGCAGAAGACTGTTCTGGCTTCTCACAGATCCTGCAGTTTCCCTGCTCCAACATTATCAACGTTCAGGGAAGTCTCCTTCTGCAAACAGGGCAAGTTTGACTTTAGCTTTGGTGACAATATTCTGGCATTTTAGGGCCTCAACTCTGTGTAGCTCACCTTGAATTTCAGCAGAAACTATAGCGTGAGGAAGTGCTCCTTGGCAATGAAAGATACAGATGGCTTCATGGGGTTAAGAGTAAACTCTGGAGGAGCTGTCCACTTCGCACAGCCACAGCTATATCAGAAACTGAGTTCAAGTCCTGGTCTTTCGTAAGGAACATGCCCTGAAAGGAACATGGGATAAGAAAATGCCACTTTTTCTTTGCTGGGGAAATCTTCATGACGAAGAACTAGTTACTTCCTCAGTCCTGAGGATTGTTAAGAGTTGCCCACGTTTAAGTAGAAGGGGCTTGCTTGTGACTACTTTGTTCTTTGGAAGTACCATGATCTTTATTTTAATTCTCTACGGGAATTTGCTTTTTTCCATACTGTATATTTGTCTGTTTGTCATGGTTTTAAGAGGCCCACTTCCTACGGCTGTGATGTCAGTGAAGTGCATGACCAAATCAGAAGGGAGGGCAATCTATGTGTTATCTAGGGAAGCAAGAGTGGGGATAATAAGTATGAAGTCTTCAGAAATGGAGTCAACTTGAAAAGAAGAGGCACTGATAAATAAATTAACATTTAATTTACATATTACAGCTAGTTGAAGATAACTGGGAACTGTAAACTATTAGAAAATTTCATGAGACATCAGAATTAAATAACTTATCAAGAGGATTATTTAATCCCTCCTTTGCTGTCTCTTCTTTTTAGTGAGTACTGAAAGATAAAGAAAAGGTCCTGGGAATAGCATTCTTTCTAAGGGACATGGGGTTCCAGAGTGTACATTCTAGACAGAACAAATGTTCTCAGTTAGACAATAATAATCCCCTTGGGCTGCAAAGCTAGAGCCCATTACAGCTAATACCACTCTCCCATCTATAGTTTTCACTAATCCCCTCTTGAGGTCATTAGGGGAAATATTACCTTCTCTATCTATAGATAGGAAAATCAAGGATCATGTAGCTCCTGAGGAATCAGACGGTATACTCAGGATGGGTAATTTGAAGAAAGTTTAGTAAAGGGACTGTTTTTCAATGCATGGGCAGAGTAGGGGAACTGCAACATCTAAGACCTGCTACCCTCTTCTCTGAAGATGCAAAAGGAAGCAGTTTGGAGAACCCAGAACATGTACCTCTGGGAGAGGGCTGTCCAACTGGAGCTTTAGGTGGTGGGAGAACTCAGCCAACCACAGTAATTTGTTCAGGAGTACATATTCTGTTCTCCCTTTCTTTGGCCTCTGACCTATGGTGACCACTCCCACCTCCCCTCCACTTTCTTGGCTGACACTAATCAAAAGCCAGGCAATAACAGAGACTGGTTGATGCTGGCCTCCTAGGTCAGCCTCTGGGGCACAGAGCAGGGTAAAGAAGATGTGAGTGGAGCTAGAGACAGTGGGACATCCTGCAGAGATGGCTAAGTGATTTGCTAGAGGCTAAGACAGGAAGGTGCAGACTCATGGTAAAAACTTAGTTCTTTTAAAGAAATTTTGTTTCATGTTTATTTATTCTTGAGAGAGAGAGAGAGAGAGAGAGAGAGAGAGAGAGAGAGAGAGAGAGAAGCATGAGCGGGGGTGGGGCTGAGAGAGAGAGGGACACAGAATCTGGAGCAGGCTCCAGGCTCTGAGCTGTCAGCACAGAGCTTGATGTGGGGCTCAAACTCATGAGTGGTGAGATCCTGACCTGAGCTGAAGTTGGATGCTTAACCCACAGAGCCACCCAGGTGCCTCGGGAAAAACTCAGTTCTTAACACACAGTTAGACACTTTTTCTATTGCATCTTCTGGAGGAGTATAGGAGAGTTAGTCAGAGTGAATGTGGCAGCATAGATTTTTCTTGGTTAAATTCTCTATGAAGATGAAAGCTACAATGCATTGCTAAGCCTATGGTTTTAGGAGTATCTCCACATGGTCATGTAAGCCTTAAGAATTCTAAATGGAAAATGGCTTTAGGCAAGTGATAAAGAGAATGAACACAAGCAGCACAATAAGCAGTTGGTCCATCATCTTTCCCTCTTTCCTTTCCAGGTTTTAAAATTTGAGAATTATTAGCATGTGTCATTTTTATGGACAATGAAGGAAATAATTCTCTCTTAGCTGGTGCATCTGAAGAATACAGACTGACCCACATTCTTGCATCTTCCTGAGCATATAAGGAGGTAACAAGACCAAGTTAGTTGCTGTAATTCAAAGTAAAATGTGGGGAATCTCACTAAAATTTGATGAATTCCTGAAAATCAAATTTGAAGCCCATTCCTTTTTAAGGGTTTCCTGTATATATATTCACATACTACAAATGACTTTTGGTGCAATTGCTATACCCAGATCAAGACTGCTCACTGCCTCCGATTTTAGAAATATCTTAGCATGATCATTTAAACTGTTAGAGAAGGCAGGAAGCTGAGAAGTGAGAATTCCCTTAATAAAACTCAGAGTGTTAACTTTGACATAAAATTCATTTGAAAAAAATGTGAGGAACCATGTAATGGATCCATTAATTTTGGGAAATAGTTGAGCCACTGGAAAAAGCAAACACACAAACAAACATCAGGTTGAAGGGGAATGATGACCAGTTTGGAGAGACCAAAATCTCTAAGATGAGAAAGTGTAGCCCATGGGTTACAATGATCAGACCTGCCACTTTCTAGCTGTGAAGCCTCTGGCAAGTCACTTAACTGATGAGGCATTGTTCTTATCTGTTAAATGAGAATAATTACATTTTGGCCTATCTCATTAGTAGTTATGAAGATCAAATGAAATCAGGGATGTGAGAGTATTATGCAAATTCTTTTAAGCTTAAAACACTAAGATAATATTTATGCTCAACTCAAAACATTTCTCCCAGAAGGCATAGAAATGTACACTTCAAATCTGGAATCCCTAAATACTCAAATGTTTACTAGCATGAGTGAAGTTTCAGGGTGCCCTGAAATAAAAGGTTTTCTGTAATCATATGTGGCTTAAGAGTATGTTTTTGGTGTGTAATGTGGAGTTCTTCTTAAATCTAAAATAAGCAGAGGCTCATTTTCTATTAATGATCAGTATTTGGGTGCCATATTGGGAGCTAGGACAGACACTCAGACTCTGGTTCTAAATGAGAAAGGAATGAGGACCCACAATATCCTCAGAGACGTTGTTTGCACCCAGAAGAGGTAAGATCTGGATCTTTGGAAAGAACTGTAGAGCTATCCAGTTGGGTCCAGAGTGAGGATTTGGATCAAGAATGTGGCAGCCTCCACAGTGGATGTGCCAAGTGGGTCAAGCCCTAGACAAAGTCTGTCCTGTGAAGGTTGTTTTGTAGATTTTACGGTTTTAGGTGTCCCCTATGACCCTCTCTCATACCAATCATCAACCCAAGATCTAAAAAACTGGCTCAAATGCACTGGTATGCTTTATCTGTCAATGTCACTAATCTAGCATCCTATTTGCAATAATAGATAGAATTCATTCTCCTTAGTACAAATTATTACATCCCATAGGATGGAAGCATCTGAAGCTGGAGAACAAACGGAAGATGAATCTGTTCAGCAAGATCATATTAGAAAGAAGAAATGACATTCAATTTGAGATCATGTCCCTACTCAGAGAGATGTTTCTATAGTCGTCAATGGTGCATATAAAGCAGCTGTCTATAGCCAGGTGTATGCTCCTCACCCTGAGGTCTCCTTGGAACCATGGGGCCATTGATGAATCTCTTCTACTACATGCATCACTGCTGGCATCATTAATCAAAAGATGGAGCAGAACAAGCATGGGGAATGGATAAGAGCTATTGAGGCTTGATGGAGTGAGTATTAGGGGGTACTTGGTATCATAGTTAGTATGAATATAGCTAATAAAATCATAGCAAACTAAAGCAAGGCTTTCACTGGAAATTCAATGATGGAAAATACTAATACTCTTGTCCTGCCATGAAGCTGAATAATTTTTCTTTTTTACAAACATTGCTTCTGGGAAGAGATCTTCCAGCAAACTAAAGTTTAAACCTGCTATAAATTCATGCCTAATATAACATTTCTTTTTTGCAAAGGAGAACAAAACGATCCAGTCCATGAGCAGATAGAGAAGTGAATTGGAGTTTGGCGTTCATGTGAAGTACAAATAAAGTCCTAAAATTAATGTGTGGTGAGAGACTGGCCTTTATGACAGTATATAACAAAATGCACCAATAATAAATTTATTCAAAGGATAAACTATTCTTTTTCTGCCTAAAGCTCATCTGGCTGTCACCTTGAAATGAATATTTATTAAGGAAATAAAAGCATTTTAAATCCACTAAAGCATATTTAAATCCATTAAATATATTTGATGACAAAAATACAATAATAAATGATGAGGTAGATTGGATTTTTATTTTTTAAGTTTATTTATTTTTAGAGAGAGAGAGCACGCACTAGCAGAGGAGAGGCAGGGGTGGGGGGTGGGGGGAGAGAGAATCCCAAGCAGGATCTCCCTACTCTGAGAGCAGAGCCTGATGTGGTGCCCGATCCCATGAACCACAAGATCATGGCTTGAACCAAAATCAGGAGTCAGACACCTAACTGACTGAACAGCTGGGTGCTCCTGGATTGGATGTTTAAAATAATTGAATAAATCATATTCTTTAGGATGAATCTGTTAGGAATATGTTTTTAGCATCTAATGCACAATTCTTCTTAAATCAAGATGTGAAGCCATTGATGAAAGAGATGATTAATTTTTGGAAATGGGATCTCTGCAGCTACTTCTGAAGAACCTCAACCCATCAGTGAGAAAGAGGCTGAGGTTGGTGCCCCAGCTGGATAGTGTGCTAGAAGTTTCTCATGCAGACACCTCTGCATGCCTGCTACAGGGCAGCATCCTTTCTCACACTGTCCGTGATGTTGCTCTAAGACCCTCACCTTACTCACCTGGCAAAAGTGCCTTCACTGAAAAGTAGGGGTGCAAAATGAGAGGGCCACTGAAGTGTTCTGGAACAAAAGAGTTAAGACTCGCTAGGCAATGCCCTGCCACAACCCTGGTCTTGGTCTTCCTTCTTGCAAGTGGCTCGCCACTTCCTGATAGAATTGGTCATCCTGGCATATGGCATATGGCACCCATCCGTGGGTGGGAGCAGACCCAGTGAGACCTTCTTCCTCAGGACCTCATAGCTTAGAAGTCCCTTCCCATGACTCCTTACAAGCCAATTCAGGACAATTTTTCTCTTTCTCTGTGTGCCATGGGTAACTCGGCTGTGGAGATGGGAACCAAGTTCTCGGAGCAAGAAGGGCTTTTTATAGGCTGTGTGGCTTTGAGCAACTTGGACAGAGTGAACCATGTTGGCCATGATTGCAAATGGAACAGGATCTGCAATAAGTTGGAATTTCCCAGCAGAGAAACCAGTAGAAAAAAAATATTCAATTGGAGTCATTTATGAGTATGTGCTTGTTACTTTTACTTTTGAGCTCTCTCTCAGCTGCTAAATTCCAAGCACCTTGGTTTTCCTTCAGAATCATCTCTTCACCATTCCTCACCCTCTGCCCTCATTGAGGCCTCAGCGTTTCTCCTTTTTGCTGCAAAATGATCTACATGCTATTATGTCTCTTCATTTGTGAAAATCACATGCCACAAATCATGTGTCCTTCCTATGTCCAGATCCCCCCAAGGGGCTCCTGTTGCCCACTTCCGTCAGGCCTTGGAGGTTCTGGTCATACTGCCCCATTGTCCTCTGTGGCCTTGACCCCCTTAGCTCTCCCAGCACCTTCCCTGCATTAATACACACCTGGCAGTTCCTCCTGTATGTGCCTTCCTTCCCTCTCTCCTCTGCCCAGAACATGCTCTGCCCACTCCTCAGAGGCCTGTTGGAATCCTGTTCTCTGGGAAGACTCCTCTCTACCAAGCAGTCATACTTCTCAATGCTTGCACATTATTTTTCTCATCTTCCACTTAGCTCATGTCCATGAGACTCTTTAGAACTTCTTTTTTAAATGTTTTATTTATTTTTGAGAGACAGAGAGAAACAGTGCGAGCAGGGGAGGGTCAGAGAGAGAGGGAGATACAAAATCTGAAACAGGCTCTAGGCTCAGCACAGAGCTCGACACGGGGCTCGAACCCATGAACCATAAGATCATAACCTGAGCTGAAGCTGGACACTTAACCGACTGAGCCACCCAGGCACCCCTAGAACTTCTGAAAATCAGTTTCTGAACCCAAGCCTGTGGTCTGAAGAGTACAGTGTTGAGGCTGCTGTCCTGGGGAGCCTGAAGGATATCTGTGTCCACAACTTTGGCCGCACCTGGGTTTGTCTGGGAGCTCTGGAGGGCAGGATGACCACACCTGGCCCCACAGTCATGACACAGTAGCTGCCCATGAAAAGTTGGCTGTGTTAAGCCAGACTCAAGGGGCACAAACCAGTTAGCAGGTATCTGCAAGCACAAGACCACATTTTTAAGCACTGAAAACTTTGGCCGACCTCATAATTAGCCCCAAGTGGCACTTTGTTAGTCAACACTGACCTGGTCATTCATTTTTATCTTCTATTGTTACCTTGAATAATACTGTCATCTTGAATAATCAAATTAATTGTCCTTATATGGATACTGGTTTGCCACTGGAACACTTCTCCTCTCTTCCTGATAAGAATATCAAGGTTTTGTTGATTTTGTTTTGTTTTGGTGTTTTAAAACTATCCCTTCCTCCATTCTCAGCCATGTAGTTCTGGTGAGACTGACCCCATCTTCAGGTCCGGGGAGGGGGGTGGAATGGCCGTCAATTAGCACATTCCTGTCTTCTAGCTATGGTGACTGGGGATGTAATGTAGTTCAGGGAGAGGCCCAGTAGGTCCCTTTGACAATGGTGACTCATCTAGGAGTGGGTCCATGATCTCACTTGTCTGTTCACAGAAAACCTCAGGCCCACTTCTGAGAATCATGGTACCTGTAATGCTCTGTTACTAGGCTTGCAGTGTGAGGATGGGAGGCTTGGAGCTGCTGTGCCATAAGGAAGAGTGCCAGGAGCTTTACTAGGAGTTGGTTCATTGAAAACCTGAGAAGTTGTCCAGCTAGCGAATATAGAGCTCAGAGATGGTTCTTGCAGACATTGTTTGAGTCCTAGATCAAACTCTGCTTGAAACCAGTTTATCCCTGGATTCTTCAGTTGCATGAATTGAACACTGCCTTCTTTGGACTAAGACAGTTAGACCAAAGTAGTTTCCAATACTTGCAGCCACAAGTAACCTGAGGTTCTTCTAATAATCACATTTGTTACTATTTCTCTCAGTCTTCTTGTTTTGAAAGATTAGTCACCAATACTCTGTTTTTTGCCTTAATTTCTCACTCTACTGTACTGTACTCATTCAGCTATATTGCTTATGAGTGCATTTCTCCTACCTGTAAAGAGCCTCTCCATGCTTCTTCTACTTGAAACTTTCTTTTTTTTTAATTTATTTTTGAGAGACAGCGCGAGCAGGGGAGGGTCAGAGAGAGAGGGAGACACAGAATCCGAAGCAGGCTCCAGGCTCTGAGCTAGCTGTCAGCACAGAGCTCAATGTGGGGCTCAAAGCCATGAACCATGAGATCATGACCTGAGCCAAAGCCGGACGCTTAACCAACTGAGCCACCCAGGTGCCCTGAAACTTTCTTGAATCAAAGGATACTTCTCATTTTTATAAAGTTATAATGTTTCCACTCATATCTGCAAAAATCCTAGAGAGAAATCCTAATAGAGAAAAATTGGGAGAGAGAAGTCACTAAAAGGAAATGAGGCAAATCTTAAGTACATACTTGCACAATATCCGGCAGGTGTGCTAGATTTCTTGCAAGGATCCCTCTTTTTAGAAATCTTCCAGCTCTTAAGCCCCCAAACTCCAACCCAAAGGTTTGGGCACATGACCCAGGCTAGCCAACCAAAAACCACTTACCTGGGCATAAATGATTTATTCTGAGATGGACACGTGATCCAAAGAGGCCCTTTCAGTGTATTTACTGGAATTTAATATTCAGTTACTGGGATTGTACACTAAGGCAATATATGCTAGGGTTGATCATTACTCTCCCATAAGATGCATAAAGAAAGTTATATAAAGTAGGAGGGAAAGAGGTCAACATTAAAAGGAAGCTGAAAGGTAGAGCCAAGAAAAGTAGAGAGGCAATGGAGTGAGAAGGAGGGAGGGAGGGAACTGAGATATGGCCGCTGGATTTAGTTAAAACCATTGTCCTTGTCAACATTTTGGTTCCATGCAGTGAATGTCTCCTTTTCTCTTTCCTCTTTCTTTCATTCTTTTCTTTGTTCTTTTTTTCCTTCTTTTCTTTTCTTTATCCTTCTCCTCCTCCCCCATTTCCTCCTCTTCTTCCACCTCTCCTCCTCCTCCTTTAGCTCCTCCACCACCTCCTCCTCCTATTCCTTCTCCTCAAAATATGTTTTCCTCATTTCCTAATTTTAACATTTCATGAATGGTGTCATTAAAGCGTTAAGGAAACTGAAAGGACACTCATCAGATAGTTCTCACAGTAAAAGGCGAGAGATAGTTTAAATGCATAAGTACTTTTTCAAAAACAAACATCCATTTCACCATTCAGATTAACATATGTTGTTAACATTTTGTCATATTCCCTTCAGATCATTATTTTATTCAAGACATGAAACATTGTAAAGTCTTTCCTCAGAAGAATTTTTTTCTGGCGACTTCCCTTTCTATTGAAACCATTTTAACAGGTGTTCTGTCATTTAAAATGGAAAGAGTTTTTACTAATAAATATATCTCTTGTCCCGTGTAAGACGAACAGCTCCAGAGCTGCCAACTGCTTGTATCTCCTGGTGTGATGGTGTCTGACAAGTTGTTGGTGCATAAAAGATATTCAGTAATGGTGGCAAATGTTGTTTCACTATGTACCAAGTCACATGGTTGAAACAACTAACTTCTGAGGAGTTCTTACTCCAAAACAAACCCCATTTTTACAGGAAAAATAAGAATGTCTTTTATGATAACAGGAAATTTTTGTTGTTGTTTGTTGGAATTTCACAGGTAGTCTTTTTTTCAGTTTGAATTTTAAAAAGCCAAAAGCAGTGTTTCTCACACCAAAAGTACAGGTAGCAAAAGAAAAAAATAGATAAATTGGACCTCATCAAAATTAACATTATGTGCATTAAAGGATGTCATTAACAAAAGGCAAACCATAAAATTGGAGAAAATATTTACAAATCATACATCTGACATCTATCTAAAATAGATAAAGAACTCCTACAACTCAACAAAAACAAAACAACCCAATTTAAAAATGGGCAAAGGACTTGAATAGACATTTCTGCAAAGAAGATATATGGATGTCCAACAAACACATGAAAAGACACTCACCATCACTACGCTTTAGAAAAATGCAAACCAAAATCACAATGAGTTATCACTTCACATCCATTGATATGGCTATTATAAAACCAAAGCCAACAATGACAAAAAAACTCAGACAGAAAATAGCAAGTGTTGGCAAGGGTGTGGAGAAACTGGAAGCCCTGTGTTGCTGGTGGGAATGTGAAATGGTGCAGCTGCCATGGAAAACAGTATAGTGAATTTTCAAAAGTTTAAAACTAAAATAACCATATGATCCTGCAATGCTACTTCTAGGTATGTAGTCAAAAGAATTGAAAGCAGGAATTTGAACATGTATACATACACCAACACTTATAGCAGCATTATTTACAATAGCTGAGAGGTGAAAGAACCCCAAGTCCATCAATAGATGAATGGATAAACAAAATGTGGTCTATACATACACTGGACCACTATTCAACCTTAAATGAAAAGGGAAATTCTGACAAATACACAACATGGGTGAACCTTGAAGACATTATGCTAAGTGAATAAGCCAGACACAGAGGACAGATACTGTATGATTCACTTATATGAGGGTCTTGGACTAGCAAGGTTTATAGGGACAGAAAGTAGAATGGTGGTCACCAGGGGCTGGGGGAGGGGGAAATCAGGAGTTAGAGTTTAATCAGTACAGAGTTGTTGTTCAGGAACATGAAAAATTCTAGAGGTGGGAGGTGATGATGGCTACATTGTGAATGTTCCTACTGCCACTGAATTGCACACTTCAAAATGGTAAATTTTATTATGTATATTTTACCACAGTAAAAAATAAAGCAATGAGGGGTACCAGGGTGGTTCAGTCAATTGAGCATCTGACACTTGATTTCAGCTCAGGTCATGATTCCAGGGTCGTGGGACTGAGCCCCACACTGAGCATGGAGTCTGCTTAAGAGTCTCTCTCCTTCTGAGTCTCTCCCCTGCATGCACACACACTCTCTCTGTCTCTCAAAGATGACAGCAACAACAACAACAACAAAACAATGATTATCAAAGCAAAATGATAGAGACAGGTGGTAGATTAGTTGTTGCCTGGGCAACCTGGGAGGTGGAATGGGGATTAACAGTCAAAGGGCACTAAGATGTCGTTGGGAGTGATGGAAAAGTTCTAAAGATGGAAAAGTTTCTAAAACTGATTTTTGGTGATTATATAACTTGGCAAATTTCCTGGAAATCATTGAATTGTACACTTGAAATGAGTAGATTATAAGTATGTAAGACATATATGTAAAGTATGCTTAATAAGGCTGTGAAAAAGCAGCACTGTTTCTAGAAATCGCTCATGGAAGAATCCTAGTTTACAACACTAGGCCTTCCAAAAAGGTCACCTGTGTTTGGGAAGCACTGTAGGTTTTTCCCGTTCAGATGTCTACAAGACCCTGAGAAAATAAAGGTCTGAGAAGGGACATGGCAAGGAGACCCACTCAGCCTATCCTCCCTCAGAATGTCCTAAATGTGTTGCTCAAGCACCCCCTGCACCCCCTTCCTCCCTCTAGAACTCTCATTTTCATCCCTCTGTCAAAAGGTCTTTGGAAGGTGTAAGGACCCCACCGGGCCTTCCCAGCCGACCAGGAGCCAGTCGTGGCGCACCACCATGGTGGAAATGCGCCTGGCAGCGGCAGGTCGCCTGCGAGACGGAGGGGGGGGCGGTCCCCCGCGGCCAGCCTTCCCCTGCACTTAAAGGGGAAGGCCCCGGCCTCTCCTGAAAGGGGGCACCTTAAGGAGGGACAACTCCTGCGGGGCCCTATCGGGAGAGGCTGGCTGATACCTTTGACTTTTCTAGAGGCGGGCCTAGTCATGCCCCACGTGGGGCCTCCTGGGCCCACTCTGATTGGTCAATACTCCAAATGTTGTGATTGGCTCCCACAACTGCCAGTATTGATGGGGGGTAGGGATTGGATCACTGTACACCTGTCATCATTTCCTATAACACCCCCTCCCAAAGGCATAAAAAGCCCTGCCCTGCCTTTGTTCTGGGGCTCTCTCCACGTGGCCAGTGGGTTGGGTGGGGAATGTGAGCACGAGCTTAAGCTTGTAATAAAGGCCCTTTGCTTTTGCAGGCGTGACTCAGTCTCCTTAGCAGTCTCTGGCGTTTGTTTTGGGGTACAACAAAGGCACTTTAGTAAACGCTAATCGAACATTAAGTAGAAATCTCTTCAGTTGGCAGGCAGTTGTTTAAAATCATTCTAATTGTCCTGAGTCCCTGAAGTTACTTTCTCTGTGTTGCCATCTATGTAACCAGAGGGGATTATTCAGCTCAGCAAGTGCAATGAACGGAGATTGCCTGACTGCTCCATCAGATTGCATCTCTCTGTGCTGCCAAAGCCAGTAGTTTCCAGACACATGTGAGGCACCCCACCCCCGCCACAGGGAGGAGACCGGAAGAGGGGAAGGCACTCCCTCAGGCCGGCTTCCTCCAGGCGCTGGGCTGCCCCCACTTATTTCTCTTGTAGTACTGCCCCAGCTCTCATCAGGAAAATAGACTTTTCCCCGACAGGCTGGATGGATAACCGCCCAAGGTAAAAATCTTAGGTAGAAACTTCTAGAGGGTCTTGTAAAACTAGCTAAAGTAGAGAGCATTTATTACACACCCACTGTATGCCAGGTACCACACTAGGCGTGTCCCTATGTCCCATTTAATCCTCGGATTTGCTGGGCAGGGAAGGGACCTGAGGTGTGAGGGTTAAGTGATTTTCTTCTCATGTTGGGTCACACAGCAAGGCCTGTGTTCTTCCCATGACACCAC
This sequence comes from Suricata suricatta, assembly GCF_006229205.1. Taxonomy (NCBI): domain Eukaryota; kingdom Metazoa; phylum Chordata; class Mammalia; order Carnivora; family Herpestidae; genus Suricata; species Suricata suricatta. Next base: position 56,397,950 of record NC_043713.1, on the reverse strand, counting down.
ATACTGATTTTCTGGCCACATGCAGCTCAAGAAGGTTACAGAGCATGGAAAACACAGTAAAAAGATGGTACTGACAGCATGTTTTTGGCAGAAGATCCTGATTAATGATATATGAAATACACACATGCACACACACCATTACACAGTTAAGGTTGTGATCAGGTGAGTAGCCTGGGGCACAAAGAGGCAGGAGAAGGGTAGGTGTCCTGAGAAGCCCTCAGGGTTGGGGGAGGGGACCCACAGGAGCTCTTCTGAGCCAGCCCCACAGTGAATTCGCGCAGAGGCAGGAAGAGCTGGTGACAACCAAAGGCTCTTATCTCCAGGGCTTGGAAACTCACAGGAAAAATGGGAATTCCAGAACAGAAAGCAGCACAGAGTGACATCAGCATGTAACAGGCCAGCAGTGCTTTCAGCCAAACCAGGGAAGGGTGGGGTTTCCTGCTCTGTCCCCTGGCCAGTCTAGTGACCCTGCTGCCTTGTTGAAGCAGGAGGTCAGACACTGTCTGCCCTCACACCAGGAGACTGCATGTAATGTGATCTCTAAGACTGAGGCCAAATGGACCTTCTTGGCTTCTGGCTGGATGAGGTTACTGGGCTTGGAACCAAAGGTTCCAAGGTCATTGGATTTGGCCAGCCCCTGCACAATCACTGACCTGTGGTTAGAGCTGGGTCCCTTGGAATCACCACCGTCTTGTAATCATGAATAACAAAGCCGTGAGCACCACATAGGCTGCCTCATTTAAAGCAAGCACTGAGACATCTCTAAGTAGGTATCGTTGCTCCATTTCATGGAAGCAGAAACTGAGAGCACACAGAGGTTACGCAACATGTCTGAGACTCAGGGAAAATAAGGGTAGTAGTGAGCCCAGGTGGCCCTGTGCAAAACCGAAGCTCCCAACAGCTCACAGACGGGGCCACAGTTATGTGTTCCACTTCCTCATGATGTTAATGGAAGTAAGGAGATCCTAAAGGCAATTCTTGTTCCTGTCTTGAGAATTGCCCTCTGTCTACTACCATACCACCCTGAATGCGCCCGATCTCGTCTGATCTCGGAAGCTAAGCAGGGTCGGGCATGGTTAGTACTTGGATGGGAGAATTGCCATCTGGCTTTCTGGCTCCTGGAGGATCCCTGGCCAGGACGTTGGCTCTTCCACACGTCAGTGAGCAATTCTGAAGGTCTTTTAAAAATACATATATAACCTCGATTGCTGTCTTTTCCCTACTGGAAAAGTAACACATAATGTTCTTTATAAAAAGAAGGGAAAAGGAAGAAAAGAAAAAGGTAAGCACTAAGAAGAATACGGATCACCTTCAATACCTACAACTCAGCAGTAACGAAAGCTTACCTTTGCTTTATACTCGGAAGTAATTTTGTCTCCTAAGTATGTGTAAATATTCACAAAAATGGATCCCCATTATGTTTTGTAATTTTTCTTTTTTAACCTATCTACATAATGAACGTTTCTTATAACATGCAGTGTTCTACAGCATAAATTTTAAGGCAAGTCTCTATTTTGCCATTACAAGTAATCTCTTACTTTGGGAATGGTCAGGTTGTTCTTAGCATTTTCACTATTATGGAAAATTATTTAATGAAGATTCTTTAATGAGATCTACATGCACATTCATGAATATTTTCAGACAACAAATTATCAGATATGAAATTCTGGATATAAAAATGTTTTTTAAAATATGGCTTAAAAACTTTTACAAAAGCAACATACTCTCATTGCATATAATGTAGAAAATACAGAAATGTTGAAAAAAGAAAAAAGTCAATATTTCCATAGTTACATTTCCCTCCCCCAAACAACCATTAATAATATTTTATTTTACTTCCTCTAGGGTTTTCTATGCATTAACAGGCATTATAATCAATTTCTTTACATAATTTTGTGTTCAGTAGTTTTCACTTTATGTGTATAGTATTATAATTATAGTATTGTATATTATAATTATAGTATAGTAGTATGCAGTATAATTAATGTTTGCTTAAAACTTTTCCCCATTCTTTGTGTATTTCAATCCTCAGCCAATCCTTAAGGATTTTCCAAAGGAAAAATGAGAAGCTACTTGAATGCTATGAATATTTATAATAAACAAACCTCTCAGGACCAATTGAGGGGCTTCTGCTGAGCAAGCCTTTGAGTTTGAGTAGGAATACGGCGTGACCTGAGATACTCTTCTAACAGATCATTCTGGAGGCTTTGGGGGAGCAGACGGAGGAAGAAGGTAACCAGGGAGGCCAGTCAGGTGAAAGTGGTGCAGGCAGGTGAAGGTGATGGGCCACATAGGGATGTAGACAGGCTGGGGTGGCTGTGGAGAATCAAACTTGCTAAACTAGTCATAGACATGATATGTGGGGGGCAGGGGGGGCAGGGAGACTCAGGCAGCAAGGAGTATAGCTTGAATTTAGATTTAAACAAATGTATGTGTAGGATGTCATTTACTGAGATAGGAAAAGCTAGGAAAGGAATAATGTTTGGGATATTAGTTTCCTATTAGTCTGGGAAGATGGAGGCTTGCTTTGGATTTAATCTCACTTTAAAACATAAGGAAATGCATAAGTCTGAGCCACCCTCAAAGACAGCTATGTTTTCTCTCTCTCCCCCTCCTGTCTCCCCTTGTACTTTGTGGCAAATTTATCACATTCTAACTTCTACTGCTAGTATTTTTAGGACATGCCTCTTATGTCCCTACTGTAGTTTTAAATTTGTTAGCACAGGTGTACTTTTAATTTCCTTTACAGTTTTGTATAATACAAAAGTTAAGTGGTTGATTTGAGATTTTTTTGGTTTTTAATGTAAGCATTTATAGCTATGTTTCCCCTGCTTTTCTGTGTCCCATAGTTTTGGCATGTTGTGTTTTCATTTTTATTTGTCCCTAAGTATTTTATAATTTCTCCTGTGATTTCTCCTTTGATCAATGGATCAAATGGGTCAATGGGTCATGTTTAAAAGAATGTTGGATTTCCACAACTTTGTGGAAATCCAGTTTCCTTATGTTATTGGTTTCTAATTTCCTCCTGTTGTGGTTGGAGAGGATACTTTGTATGATATTTATCTTTTAAAAAATCTATTGAGACTTAAGTTGTGGCTTAACATATATATATATGGTCTATCCTGGAAAATATTTCAAGTGCACCTGAGAAAAATGTGTATGTTGCTACTACTGGGTGGTTTTCTGTATCTGTTTGTCAGATCTAGTTGGTCTATTAGGTTGTGTAAGTCCTCTATTTCCTTACTTATCTTCTGTCTGATTGTTCTATCCATTTTTGTGAGTGAGGATACTGAAGTCTCTGTTATTGTAAAACTGTCTTTTTCTCCTTTCAATTCTGTCATGGTTTTTGATTCATATGTTTTGATGCCCTGTCATTAGGTGTGTATATATTTATAATTTTTGTATCTTTTTGCTGTATTGAGCCTTTTATCAAAATATAAAGTATTTCTTTGTTTCTTGTAAACATTTTTTTATATGTAAGGTTGTTTTGTCTGATATTGATATAGCTACCCCTGATCTCTTTTGGTTACTATTTGCATGGAATATCTTTTTCCATCCTTTTACTTTGAATCTGTCTGTGTCTGTGATCTAAAATGAGTCTCCTCTAGACAGCATATTGTTGGATCAGGTGTTTTTTATTCATTCTGCCTATCTCTTTTGAATAGAGAGTTTAATCCATTTACATTTAAAGTGATTACTGATAAGGAGGGACTTACTAATGTCATTTTGCTATTTGTTTTCTGTATGCCTTATAGCTTTTTTGTCCTTCATTTGTTGCATTACTATCTTCTTTTGTGTTTAGTTGATTTTTATAATGACATGTTTAAATTCTGTTCTTATTTCCCTTTGTATATATACTACAGCTATTTTCTTTGTAGTTACCATGGGGATTACATTCAACATCCTAAAGTTATAACACTCTAATTTGAACTTATAGAAATTCAACTTCTTAACATACAAAAACCCTGCCTATTTGTAGCTCCAGGTACAATGTCACAAATTATATCTTTGGTTGTTAATGTCACAAATTATATCTTTACATGTTGTGTGCCCTAAACCATACACTAATAATTATTTTAAATGCATTACTTTCATATTATATGGAAAACAAGATTTAGAATTACAAAGTAAAGTTACAATAACACTAGCTTTTAGACTAATAATTTTTTCTTCAGATGAATTAATTCCTTAGATCATATAGAAGACAAAAAGTGCAGCTACAAATTATTGTTACAATAATAGTAGCTTTTATAATTGCCCATGTATTGACCTTTACTGAGATTTTTATTCCTTTATCTGGCTTTGAATTACCGTCTAGTGTCCTTTCATTTCACTTTGAAGAACTCATTTTGGCACTTCCTTCAAGGCACCTCTAGTGGTAATGAACTCTTTTAGCTTTTGTTTATGTGGGAGTGTTTTAATTTCTACCTCACTTTTTTTTAAGTTTATTTTATTTTCAGAGAGAGAGAAAACATGTGCAAGCAGAGGAGACAGAGAGAGGGAACCCAAAGCAGGTTCTGTGCTGTCAATGCAGAGCCCAGTGCAGGGCTTTCTTGATATTCCATTTTGTATATTCATCATTTTCTTGACTTTCTCTACATCTTCTTTTAGTTCTTTGAGCATCTTTATGACAATTGTTTTAAAGTCTTTGCCTAGTATATCCTCCAGCAGGCCTTTTTCAGGGACAGTTTCTCTTGATTTTTTTCCTTTGAATGGGCCATACATTCCTGTTTCTTCATATGCCTTGTGATTTTTGTTGAAAAATGGACATTTGAATATGATAATGTTATTACTCTGGAAATTGTGTTCTCTCCTTTCCTTAAGGTTTGCAATTTTTTTAGACAATTATTTTTGTATTTGCGTTTTGTCTTTGTTTTTTTTTTTTATTATTACAGGCTGTCTCTCTGCTGACAGTAAGCCCGAGCTGTAAACATAAGTTTATCTCAGATCTTTTCTGTACTTTTCCCTGGGTGTGTGTGGTCCCTTTCTCTTTTCCTATACATGCAGTTGTTTTTGAGTTCCCAAAGGAGAAAAGGATAAGTAAAGGGGGATAAAGGCTGCTGACTTTTTAAATCCCCTGGAAGTCACTTCAGCTGGAGGGAGAGAGCCTTGCAGCAGAGCAGGCCCCTCAACAGCAATGGCTGCCCATTTCTTTGTCTGTACGTCTGTGATCAGAAGCAGCAATCAGCAGTTAGAGCACAAATCCCTGATATCTAGAAGATAGTGTTCTTTTTTGCCCACTCTTATGCTCACACATTGTGTGCACACTGTCTCAGGAACATGCGCATAGCTGTCTGCCACATGGCTGGGGGTGGGGAGTGGGCAGCTACTTCTGTGCCAAAAACTGAAATTAATCAAAATTGACCACAATTTACATCTAAATATTGTGCTAGAAGCTGCAAACTTTCAATAGACTCCAGAATTCCAAAATAGTTGTATCAGACATTTTCTGCTGGTAAAATTGTTGTGAGGTGGAGAAACAGATTTCTTATAGTTCCTACTATTCTGCCGTCTTTCCCTACTTCGCTCTTCTTGACAGATATTCATGTTTCCACTCCATGGGTGTACCACGGATATGTATGATCAATCTCATTAATTTTTAGATTTCATAGTAGGCAATGTTGGTTGCCTTCCTAACACCACTTTCTCCTTCTTTCCATCCTAACATATTCCCAGATCTCTTCAGTTACTTATCCCCTTCACTGCTCTGAAAGGAGATACTGATTAACCTAAGTCCATTGGAACCTGGCTTTATGCTGGCAGCAGTTATTGATCCAGCAATGTACATATAACCTAAACTGAGGAATCAGATTGAAGATTAGAGCTTAGAGACCATTCTTAAGGCAGAAGGGCTACTATCTGCCCTGTGTTCTTTCTCTCCTTTTGAGTAGGCCTTAGGAAGCCTGTGGCCATTTTGCAAACATGAGAAGAATCAGTTGACCCAATAAATGGCAGTCCTGAGTGAGGAAAGACCCTGATTCTTGATAACATTTTTGAGTTGCTTCTCATACCATATCTGGGCTTTTCACCTATGGACTTGCAGTTATGCAAGAGACTAACTTTCCTATTTTCTTAAATTAGTGGAATTACAGCTGCTGAAACTTGTGTTTCCTAACTGATGCAGGGTTGTTAGGAAAATCGAATCTGTTCATATTTGTAAAGTGCTTGGAATGATGGTTAGCACATGACAAGCGCTAGATTAGTGTCTGTTGAATAAATAAATAAAATATGAGTTTACCCATAGTCTCCAAATATAAACAATGACACCATAAACCTCTTTAACATGCATGTAAGCTGAAGATTTTGGGAGGAGTAAAACTACTCTATATGACCCTATAAAAGTGGATACATGTCTTTATACATTTGTCCAAACTCACTGACTGAACAAAACCAAGAATAAACTCTAACGTAAACTATGGTCTTTGGGTGATAATAGTGTGTCATTGTAGTTTCATCAAATGTACCACTCTGGTGCCAGGGTATTGATAATGGGGAAGGCTGTGCACATGTGAGGACAGGGAGAATATGGGGAATCTCTGTACCTTTCTCTCAAGTTGCTGTGGCCATAAACTTGCCCTAAAAATATTCTTTTAATTTAAAAAATTGTTTTTAATCTGTATAACATGTTGTTTGATACGATCATTCTACTTCTAGAAATTTATTCTAAGGAAGTCATCAGAGATGTAAATAATACTCAACATGTACAGATATTCATTGCACCATTATTTATAACTGGAAAAATACACACCCAATGTTCAATACTCTGGGACTGTTAAGTAAATGTTGATATAACTATATGATGGAATACTATGTAGACATTAAAAATCATGAGCTGACTATTAAATCACAAAGGAAGTTGTTCATGATATATTAAGGAAAAAAGATCACAAGGCAGTATTGACAATATGATTTCAATTTCATGTGTATGGCAAAGAGTGTGCATATGGTATGGAGTGCAAAAGCACCTGCAGAGAAAAAGATTGGAAGTATGTGCAGGAAATGTTGACCAGAGCTATCTCTAGGTTATACAGTTGCAATGGTCTATATTTCCTTTTGTACTTCTCTGTATTGTTTACATTTTGTTCTAGAATGAACATGTAATACATCCTTTCCCACAAATAGTAAAGATAGCCAAATTATTTTCTATCCTATTAGTAATTTTTAAAGTTGGCAACAGCCAAAATGAGTCTAGAAAAATGCTATGCTACAGAAGTTAGATATTAATTTTATTTGTTTATTATTTTTTTTATTTTAGAGAGTGACAACATGAGTGAGGAAGAGGGGCAGAGGGAGAGAGACATCTTAAGAGAGAATCTTAAGCAGGTTCCACCCTCAGCAGGGAGCCTCACATGGGGCTTGATCTCACCACCATGGTATTATGGCCTGAGCCGAAATCAAGAGTTGGATGTTCAACTGACTGAGCCACTCAGGTGCCCCTGGATATTAATGTTTAAAAAACATCCCAATTCTTTGCACTAGAAGTACACTATATCCTGGCTTCTGATATGGTGGTAGGGCTGATAATCCTTATTTTCGGGAGATACCTTATGTGCTATTCTGATGGACATAACACAACTGAGGTTATTTTTGACTGAAGGATAGCAGCAGCACTTAGTAGAGTCTGGACAAAAAACAAATCTCAATTTTGAAGTTTTATTTTTCATAGTCACAAATGGTTCATTGAGACTCATAGTAAGAGGATTTTCCTGAGCTGGAAGCCACTGGGCTGTGTTTTAGAAACACATCATTTGAAAATTAAAATAATCTTGTTCATTTTGGTTTAGATGGCAATTTCAGAAATTAAATGGTTTAAGATGAAAGTGTGTGAGTAAGCACCATGTCTTCTTTTTAATCCTATTGTAGTTTCTAAATTTACTTCTTATATACAAAGGAGCTGGAAATTAGCCTGATACTCAATGGGGCAGAAAACTTACTTATTTTGATGAGAAAAAGAGAGATGCTGGGGAAGCTGCCCAATTTTACATTAAAAAAGTAACAGCAAATTGCCTTGTGGATGAATTACTTACATTTGGGCCTGTGCTCGCTGTTGTTTGGATTGACTGTTTTTATTGATGCTTTCCACTTTTCCCTGTATGTGGGCAAACTCTCACCGTTAGCCTACATTTGTTGCCTCCTGAAGAATTATTGAGGCCCAAGTAACCTTCTGTAATTCCCTCCTTGTTTCCTTATGCGTCACGAACACATTCACCATGGAACAACCTCCCCAACCATGTTAAGTCATATCTTCAGTTTCCAGTAGTTTTTGACAAAAAGGGTCTTTCCTTAAACCCCCTTTCCTTGGGGGGTACAATCTCTATACTCAAGAGAGTCTAGATTTGATGGGGTCACCATCCTCACAGATAAAGTAATTTCATGGTTGCATTTATGGTTTTAGGTAATAGTTGCCATCTTTGTCTCTACTTTGCAATTAGAGGGGAAATGTGTGCCATTTTAAGTTTTAACGGATTTTCTATTGCTTGTCTACTTTCTTACAGAAACACTGAAAAAACTGAAATGATCTCCCTGACCACTTAAGATGGGGCTCCTCAGGTCTCAGGCACACTCAGGCACTTCCCAAACCTTTGGGAAGGTTTCTTCCAAATCTTCTTCCCAGATGAGCACAGAAGTTCCCTAGAGTGTAAGGATGATCTTTATGCCACTGTTTCCTAAATGCCTGTTTTCCCCCTAGACTTCTCGCTGAGATAGAAATTGACAAGGTCCACTGCCAGCTTCCGCAGACAGGCACCCTCCTAGACTGCAATGTTGGAGTGAAGGCTGTTTGGAGGTCAGGGGAGGCAATGGAGATGATTGCATTTACTCTTTTCAGTTCACAGGAGAGGAATCTGAGACCCAAAAGGATTCAGGATTATGTACATTTGTCTGAAACATCGCAAAATTGGCATGTCTTTGAAATCTCTGATTTCCCCTCCAAAACCAGCTTTTCAGTCCCCAGTTTTTCCTACGACAGTAAATGGCACCAAGATTCCCCCAATTATTTGAGCTGGAATCTAATGAGAATCAGGCTGGATTCCTTACTTTCATTACTAATCTGTCTGCCAGTCCTGTTGGGTCTCTTGGAAAAGCAACTTGCATTTGTCCACTTCTCTCTCTGGCCACCTGTCTACCTTGTCCAGGCTACCATCTTCTGCCTGGACCATCATGGAAGCTTCCTTTCACTTTTGCTTTGATTCCAACCCATTCACCAAAAAGTGACAAAAGTAACCATGTTAAAATGCAACTTGGAACCAAAGAGGACCTGAGAGAATGACATCTCAAAGGCTTGGAGCACAAAGGTGATGGTGACTCTGAAGAACTAAGGGGCCCCAGGGAGCTGGTGGGACTATAGTTGCTGAGCAGGCATGGGGTTGCAGCTGGGAGAGTGGGGCAGGTGTGCAGGGCTTTGCCAGAGAACACTTGGGCAGTAAATGTTGCCTCTCTGCTGGGCACTGATGCCAAGCATTGTTAGTCATCATGCTCTCTAGCTTCCAGTCACCATTGTGTCACTCATTACTTGCAAGACTCTAGACATAGCCCTGAGCCCCTGAGCCTGACAATGAAAGGGCTGGATGAAAGATCACTATGGTTCATTCCAGCTCTGTCAGTCTGTGATCCAGGTGGGGCTAGGGCTGGGGCTCACACGGTACTTTACTCCCAAAGCCTTTCCTGGCATTTGTGAATTAATGTCTTTCAATTTTATTGAGGCTCTGGCTGGCCTACTGCATACTTTTATTTTTACTTAAAATTTTTTTAAATGTTTTATTTATTTTTGAGACAGAGAGAGACAGAGCATGAGCAGGGAGGGGCAGAGAGAGAGGGAGACACAGAATCTGAAGCAGGCTCCAGGCTCTGAGCTAGCTGTCAGCACTGATCCCGACGTGGGGCTCGAACCCACGAATGTGAGATCATGACCTGAGCTGAAGTTGGATGCTTAACTGACTGAGCCACCCAGGTGCCCCTACTGCATACCTTTAAAGTAACAGGGTTTTTTTTTTTTTTTTTTGACACTAGCATCTTCCTTCTTTACTGTTCTTTTCCTTCCTCGCAGCCTCTATCCTCAGTGATCCTAGGGTGTTCAGGCTGATGTTGGTCATCAAGGACTTCTCTGATTTCTGACAGTGCTCATCATGCCCTGTGTGGGCAAAAGGAATTCATTAAACTTCTCCTCTCCCTCTGCTTCCATCAAAACTCTGACTCTTGGAGCATGTAGATGACTTAGTCAGATAAGCATCCAATTCTTGGTTTCAGCTCAGGTCATGATCTCATGTTTCTTGAGTTCTAGCCCCACGATGGTCTCTGGGCTGACAGCATGGAGCCTGGTTGGGGTTCTTTCCCGCTCTCTCTACTCCTCTGGTGGGCATACACTCTATCTCTCAAAACAAATAAATAAACTTAAAAAAAAAACCCTAACTGTTAAAAAAAAAAACTCTGATTCTTTGTCATTTTGTTCCATTTTATGTAAAGAGTACAAACAAACCAACAACAGCTCGCCCCCACCCCCCACCTTCAACAGAAATATACAAGGGAAAGAAAGTCATGAGTACAGGTGACAAAGCTTTGGAAGGTGGAGAATAGAAGGAAAAGTGCTAACTGACTTAGCAGTTTGGAGAAAGTAGAAAACTGCACCAAGACTCAGTGATGTGCTGAAGGAGTCTGATTCAATGAAACAAAACAAAAAAATAAGGAGAGTCTCAGGAATTATAAGTGCCAGGGACCTTAGAAAATAGAGGTACAGGTGGAGCCATCAGCGGGGCTGTTTGAAAATTTGTTTGGGAAATCATGAGCTCTGCATGGCCTCCCGGCTCCATGCAGGTGAGGGACAACCCCTCCCCAGCCATGGCAGAAGACCAGAGTTTGACTTGCAGAGAAGTTGGACCAGAGGATATCTGGACTAGGGGATGCCAGGCATGACAGAACTTGTCAGGGTTACAGTACTGAGAAGAGGTTGGCTAGATAAAAGAATATATGCCAGTGGATGAAAGAGTAAGCTCCCTTCCCCATGTGGCCCCAGGGATGTTCACAGCCAGACTCACAGTTCCCAGGATCCCTCCTAGGATAACCTAACCACACCAAAAGAAAAGACCAACAGATGCTGGCAACTAATGGGGGTGGGGCTCAAATGCAGTGGCCAACCTATCACATTGCACAGTGAAGCCCAGGGGTCAGTAAATAATTGGCCACCCCACCCCAGTGAGCTCCCAATGAACTTTTTGACTGTCTTGCCCTTAAAGAAGGCAGCCAAAGATCACCAGGCACCCTCAACATGAAAGACAGAAATCAAACCAAAGAAAGGAAGAAAGTCAGAGGAAGTGACAACACAGAGAAGAGAGTAAAATTTTTCCAAAATTATAATTCGCATATTCATAGCTTGACAAAGCAAGAACAGTGGGTCCATTCCCCATCAGAAGATTTTAAACTCCAGTAGCAGAAATGGAAAATTGAAAAGAGGAATTGGGCAATAAGATGATAATAAATCTAGAATGTAGAGCAAAAAAACAAAAGATATAATACGGGAGGAAAATAATGAGAAAATTAAGTGATCATTTCAGGAGGTACAACAAACAAATAATAGACATACCAGAAATATAGAATAAAGGTGGGGAAGAAAATGATCACACACGGGATTCAAGATTTATCAGATCTGAGAGATAAGTAAGGGTCTCCAGCCTGAAAAAGCTCACTGAGTGTTAAACACAATGTAGGGGAGAGGTCATATGTAAAGGCACAGAAGCATAAACTTTCAGGTCATTAGGAACAAGAATTGAATCTTAAATTTTCCAAATAAAAAAAGTTAGTAGAAAAAGGATCAGGAGCCTGGATGGCAAGAGACTTCCCAATAGCAACACTGGATGTTAGAAAAATCATGGAACAATATTTTTAGTATTCAGAGGGGAAATAAATATCAACTTTGAATTCTAACATCTAGTCAGATAATTAGTCAATAATAAGGGTAAGGGAGGACACCTGGGTGGCTCAGTTGGTTAAGGGTCCCACTTCAGCTCAGGTCATGATTTCATGGTTCGTGAGTTCAAGCTTCGCATTGGGCTATGTGCTGACAGGTCAGAGCCTGAAGCTTGCTTCAGATTCTGTGTCTCCCTGTCTCTCTGCCCTTCTTCTACTCGCATTCTGTCTTTACCTCAAAAATAAACATTAAAAAAAGACTAAGAGTAAGGGAAGGAGACTTAAGATGTGAAAGGTCTCAAATTTTACTATATATTCTTTCTCAGAAAGCTACTAGAAGTCCTTCACCAAAATAAGGGAGTAAGTCCAGAAAAGGAAGCCATGGGGCACATGCAGGCAGGCTATCACAAGAAAGACAGGTGACAGGGAGGTACTCAGCTTCGAATAACGGTGGGGGGTGGTGGTGCAAGAAGTAAGTAATATTAAAAAAATGAAATTAGTAAGATTATCTGATGTGTTTGAATATACTGAGAGGAGATTACATAAATGATAGAGAATTTGAGGATAAATTAACAAAGGAAACTCAGACAAAAACCACAACAAGGTAAGTTGTAAAAGAAGAGAAATTTAGTATACTCATATGACTTAGCTGTGAATAATACTTATGTATCATAAGAATGTGAGCCTTAGCTAGTGCACACGTGCATGCACGTGTGTGTGTGTGTGTGTGTGTGTGTGTGTGTGTGTGTTTACATGGGTTGGGGTAAAAAAAAGTTGTATTTTAATCTTCCATAGCAGAAACCAATAAGTACTACCTAAAAGTTGAAATAAAAATCAAGAAATCTCAATACTTAGATTATTTAGAAATTATTTAGAAATATGAAAATATTTAAAAATTATTTAGATTATGGAAACGACCAATAACCCATGAAGAAATCGAATCCATTATCAAAAATCTCCCAACGAATAAGAGCCCAGGGCCAGATGGCTTCCCAGGGGAATTCTACCAGACATTTAAAGCAGAGCTCATACCCATTCTTCTCAAACTGTTCCAAATAATAGAAATAGAAGGAAAACATCCAAACTCATTCTACAAAGCCAGCATCACCTTGATATCCAAACCAGACAGAGACCCAGCCAAAAAAGAGAACTACAGACCAATATCCTTAATGAATACAGATGCAAAAATACTCAACAAGATACCAGCAAATCGAATTCAACAGCATATAAAAGGAATTATCCATCATGATCAAGTGGGATTCATTCCTGGATTACAGGGCTGGTTCAATATTTGCAAATCCATCAATGTGATCCATCACATTAACAAAAGAAAGGATAAAAACCATATGACCCTGTCAATAGATGCAGAAAAAGCATTTGACAAAATACAGCACCCTTTCTTAATAAAAACCCTTGAGAAAGTCGGAATAGAAGGAACTTACCTAAATATTAT
>NC_043713.1:56383351-56384499 GCF_006229205.1 Suricata suricatta | reverse complement strand
GAAGCCCTCTAGAATTGATCAATGAATTCAGTAAAGTTGCAGTGTACAAAATCAATGTACAGAAATCAGTTGCATTCCTATACACCAATAATGAAGCAGCAGAAAGAGAAATCAAGAAACTGATCCCATTCATGATTGCATGAAAAACCATAAAATATCTAGGAGTAAACCTAACCAAGGATGTAAAAGACCTACATGATGAAAGCTATAGAAAACTTATGAAAGAGATTGAAGAAGACACCAAGAAATGGAAAAACATTCATGGATCAGAAGTATAAACATTGTGAAAATGTCATTACTACCTAAAGCAATCTACACATTCAATGCAATCCCCATCAAAATTGCACCAACATTTTTCTCAAAGCTAGAAAAAAAATATCCTTAAATTCATTTGGAACCACAAATGACCCCGGATAGCCAAAGTAATATTGAAGAAGAAAACCAAAACGGGGGGCATCACAATTCCAGACTTTAGCCTCTACTACAAAGCTGTCATCATCAAGACAGTATGGTATTGGCACAGAAACAAACACAAAGACCAGTGGAATAGAATAGAGAACCCAGAACTGGGCTCACAAATGTACGGCCAATTAATTTTTGACAAAACAGGAAAGAATATCCGATGGAAAAAAGACAGCATCTTTAGCAGGTGGCGCTGGGAGAACTGGACAGCAACATGCAAAGAATGAAACTAGACCACTTTCTTACACCATACACAAAAATTAACTCAAAATGGCTGAAGGACCTGAATGTGAGTCAGGAAACCATCAAAACCCTTGAGGAGAAAGTAGGAAACAATCTCCTTGAACTCAACTGCAGCAATTTCCTACTCAACACATCCCCAAAGTCAAAGGAAATGAAAGTAAAACTGAACGCTTGGCACCTCATCAAGATAAAAAGCTTCTGCACTGCAAAGGAAACAATCAAGAAAACTAATAGGCAACCGACGGAATGGGAAAAGATAGTTGCAAATGACATATCAGATAAAGGGCTAGTATCCAAAATATACAAGGAACTCACCAAACTCCACACCCAAAACCCAAATAACCCAGTGAAGAAATGGGCAGAAGACATGAATAGACACTTCTCCAAAGAGGACATCCAGATGGCCTACAGGCACATGAAACGATGTTCAACATCACTCATCA
>NC_043713.1:56327296-56383251 GCF_006229205.1 Suricata suricatta | reverse complement strand
AAACCTAATGAAGGACCAGGAGGAGGAGAAGAGGGAAAGAGAGTTGGGGAGAGAGAGGGATGCAAAACTTGAGAGACTATTGAATACTGAAAACGAACTGAGGGTTGAAGGGGAAGGGGGAGGGGGGAAAAGAGGTGGTGGTGATGGAGGAGGGCACTGTGGGGAAGAGCACTGGGTGTTGTATGGAAACCAATTTGACAATAAACTATTTAAAAAAGTAAGTAAACATTAAAAAAATTTTAAGAAAAAAAGAAATAATGGAAACAAGAACCAAAGATAAAACTAAGAGGCTGCTTTACAAAGAGCCAGAGAAAGCTAGGGAAGGGGACTTCTCTGTTTTTGTTACAAAACTATTTGATGTTTTAGGGTGTTATATACATAAAACTTTGCTCAGCGGGAATGGAGAATAGAAAGGAGGGAGGAGATAAGAACCTGATAAATTCGTTCATTTCAAGATAATTATGACCCATAACAGTTTAATGCATTACTGTTCTCAAGAGCATGTGCATTTTAAAGGCGAAAAGAAAAGTCATTTACACTTTAACTCAAAGAAAGGAATTCGGCCCCATAATGGGTAAGTGGGGGGTGGGAATACATGTGGGAGCCACATAATCTGCCTTGTAAATTACAAGTGGAAATGGGTGGAGCTTGGATAGCTGGAGAAAAGAAGGGAAATTACTCCAGAAGGTGAGAGAACGCCAAGGTAAGCACTGGCTTGTTCATCTCCTAATCTTGAGAGCTTGCCCAGCAAAACTCCAAAGCACTGAAAGATTCGAATCATTGGAATCCGGTAGCATACAACTTCTTCAAAGACATTCCAAGATTCTAAGTCCCTTCTGATACATTTAGCTTTCATTTCTAAACACCTATTGAATTTTGAAAAGTTAATAAAAATGCAATCATCATAATATCTTTCTATCTGCAGAGTTATTGTGGAACTCCAGTCATTCTTCATATTATATTCTCTGCTAGAGGTCTCAGACTTATTCCAAGCAGTTCAAGAAGTTACTATAGTATTCTTTTTAAATGATTTGATAAAGATTTTTATTAGATTTTTCTCCAGGCTCTGCAGCAGTCGTAATTAACCAACCCAGCTGTCATTCAAACCAGAATACGTCAAATCCAAAGGCCACAGAGCATGTTCACAGACAGTGCTGTGCATGTCTGCCTGAGAGCCAGATAATGCCAGGCAAGAGGGAGCCCTATACATATTGCATTCCAGAGCACTGACATTGACCTACACTGTTTGACAGAAACATTAAAACACAGAGATCTGACACGTTCTGCTTAAATTTCTCTTCCCAAAGGTAGCCAGGCTTCGGGGCTTGAGAACAGTTGAAAATTCTGAAATGTCTCCTATCTGTTGTTACTGTTTTCTTGTCACCCAGAAAAGGCTACACGCCTTTCTCTCCTGGCTTCCCTCGTAAATTGGTTGTGCAGGAACGTGGACAGATGGACATGTTATTCCTAAAGCTTGAGAGATTTCCCAGACGTCAAGCTTCTGTCCTCCTCCTTGCCTTCTCTTTCCATATTGTTCACATCTCCCTATTCAGAAGCGTCCTATAAACACTTATGTAGTGTTATGTGAAGGAATGGATTTCACTGATTACAAACAAGGATTTGTCCCAGCTGTATCTTAGCAATGCCGAGGTACTGAGAAACGGTCCCTGCGACGCATTTACTGGTAACAAATGTCTCGCAGAGCCACAAGATGGCTCTGTAGCTACAGCAAAGGACTTGCTAAATCTCTGCCCCCCCCCCCCCCAAAAGGCCCCTACTAGGGAATCTTCCACTGGAGACAAGCACTTGCCAGGCCTGAGCGTGGCGCTGTGGATAGTGATGACAGATACTCTCCATCCTGGGTAAGTTCTAGAGAGGTAGTGCCTTTTTTTTTTCCTTTAATGTTTCTTAATTTGTTACTAGGACCTTTAATGTGTCAAACAGGATACCAACCCCATATAAAAGCACATCTGTGTACAGATATTTTGTACACGATGATTCCGGGCACCACCATTTTTTTCTTGAAAACATTGTTTAAGGGTGGGGGGAAATATAAGCTGTACTTAAAACAATCTTTGAACAAAGCCATACTTTGAACAATCTTTGTCCCATAAATCCCCCGAAAAGATGTTTCTCACTGCAATTTTCAAAATGGGTTGGTTTCTGATATAAATAGGAAAAAAAAAACCACACCATTCTTATGGTCTGATTCAACTGGAAAGCACTTAATTCAAGGTCTCAAGAGCAAAGGCAATTTCTGGAGGCTCAGCTCTCCATTTTCGCTATGAAAAACAGTGTTTTCCTGAAAAAACGAAGTGTAGTGCTGGGGTAACATAAGAGTCATGTCTGTGTAGGTTGTTTTTGGCAAAGCTACCTTCTTTCTCAGTGGCCATAATGACGTCTAACACACGTTTACTCAGGCCAGGAGACTTAGCTGAGCATGAAGCATGAATCCAGAGGTTTCCAGACTGAGCAGGTGGGTGGTCGTCTCTTTAAGTGGGTGTGACATGACAGGTTCTGCAGGCATTTGCCTGCTCCCCAAGCATTTTTAAGGAATTATGCACAACCCCATTCAAAAAATCTCTGCTCACAGTAACTGCCATTTAATGTTCTTTTCACTTGCCTATGCCTCTTGTGTACTGAAGCTCCAACACTCTCTATCAAAAGTCCCACATCACCTTAGCGAGCTCACTGTCCCACAATAACAATCTGGCTCCCGAGCGTCTCTGGGTCCTGAAATCCAGTGATCTGAGTCTTGATTCCAGGTCAGCAACCCACATTCTGGACCTTTCTAATGCCCAGATGACTCTAATTCCAAAGATCTTAAACTCCCTTCTTCCTATTAAGTTCCTCTAAGCCAGTGGTTTGCAAACTTTGGGGTACATCAGACTCTCCCAGAGGAAGACTTGAAACCCAGCTGGCTAGGATCCATCCCCAAAGGTTCTGACTCAGCAGGTCTGGGGTGGAGTCCATAAATTTGCATTTCTGAGAAATAGCCAGGGGATGCTAATTGTCCTGATGTGGGGCCACACTTGAGAATCACCACTCTGAGCGTTCTTCAGCGCTGACTGCATATTTGACTCACCCAGGGAGCTTTATAAGCCAGCTATGCCCAGGGACCACCTTGGCTAATTACAACAGAATCTTGAGAGATGGGCATTCCTATGTTTTTTAAAGCTCCCCAGCTGATCCTGAGGTAGAGTCAGGGTGGAGATTTACTGCTCTAAGCGTCTCGACTCCACGTCTGTTTTCTCAGTGTTTGCCTTGCCTAGCAAAATTACAGTCCTAGATCAGTCTAACATTCTGCCGTTTCCACTTCTAAACTTGGGTTGCTGAGAACATGCAATCACGCGGATTCGGACCATTACAAGTGTAGAGTTTCCAGTCTCCATTGGGTACTCAACGTTGCTCAGCCAGTCATCTGATGGGTCCCCTTGTCATCTCTCTCTCCCAGGCTCCATGACAGCACTTTCTTCTCCAGACTCCACAAGCCATCCGCCTCAGTCACTGGCATCCACCAGGCAATAGAATGTCTCAGCCTCAGTTGTCCTATCTGTCAAAGGGCAATAATCACTGCCTACAGGAGGACGTTCTCAGGATTAGAGAGAGTGGCACAGTGCCAGGTGTATGAGGAACTCGCCAACAGCATAGTTATTGTCGAGTTGTGGGGGTTGTTGCTTACTGTCCAAAGATGGTCCCATCACTAACTGCATAAATGGCCATAGACCCTTCAAACCTTTCTTGTTTGCCTACTTCTAAATTTTTATTTCAATGTCATTATCTTCTCTTGCCCTTCCTGCCTAGGTCCATTAAATTAGGAATTTTAACCTTCTGGAAAGATTCAGTTGGAAAGAGCCTCTCTGCCTTTGTCTCTACCTCCTCACTCACTCCCATCAGGGGGTTAGTTTGGGAGAAGGCATGAGTCCAGGGGTCATGTCCATTTCCTTCTCTCTGGAGTGGCCAATGCTGGTAAGTTGGATATTTCCTTCTTGGCCACACATGGTAAGTGCCTTTCTCTGGCACAGGATGCTGTCATCTATAGCTTGTCCTGTGCCCTGATGGAGGATGACATAGAGTTTCTTAAGTGTGTGCTGGGTGGGGGTAGAGAGTACAGTGGAAGGAAAGGCCAAATCCCAATATAAACCAAGTTCTCTTGGCATAATAAATCAGGTGGGAGTCTCTGGTGTCTCTTGCTCAGCTGGTTATAAATAGGGAGGCAAGGAACATGGGAGCGTGATTATCTTTCCCAAACCCTGGTAGAGGTCACATTTTCTGGTACCCCTCCAAGGCTAATTTGTCTACCTGTGCCCTGAATCCTGGACCTCTTGCTTCCTCAGGGACAATTTTCTATCAATTATCCCTTCTCCCAAATGCTTCTTCATCCTCTCCCTTTTTGTAGATTCTTTCTCTACAGCATTTATATATATATTTAGATTGATTTACATTAGTTATTTATCTGTTTATAAAATATAAGTAATTAAAAATATATTTATAGTGTACACACACACACACACACACACACACACACACACACACAATTTATGTCTTTTCCCTCTGAGAAAGGAACCACCAAAACCATGCCTTCACCAGTCTGTCCTTCTTCTGTGCTCCCAACCTGTCTAAGTGCATGTGCATCTACATTTGCAGGTCCCACATCCTCACCTCCTGTCCATCCCCTTTTCAGCCTGCACCCTGCCTGCAGCTCCAACTGTCCCGCTGACTGTGTTCCCTCCAGGGCCACCACTGGCCTCCTGGTAGCTAAATTCACTGCCATTTTTCAGCTTTTACAATACCTACTGAGTCTATAGCACTTGACATTGTTGACCAAACTGACTTGCTTATAATTAGTGAGTTGATTAATTTCCTTTTCTGCTTTTCCTTTTGAAAACTGTTTGACCACTCCTACAAAGGGGTTGGCCCCTTTGAAGCCTCCCTTCCCTCTTGCTACTCTATCAACATCCGTGTCCTCTCCTTCTCCCAGCCCACACCATTTCTTCCTGGAGCACAGCTTCTCCTGTGGCCTGAAACCACCGCCAGGACCCTCACATCTCTCCCTCGCAAAGGGTATTCTGGAGCCTTAGGACCACATGTCCTGCTTCTGTGGCCTGGGTGTCCCACAACACCTCAATCCAAGTCCCACACTGACCTTGCTGTCTTCAGTCCTCAAATTCCCTGAAGTCCCACCATTAATCCCAACAAGGGAGGAAATGCTTCAATGCTGCCCAAACCCTCCATCAGTGTAGGATGGGACCTGGAGGGCTTCATGACCTTCCATCTCACTAGCTGTGACCTCTTCTCCAGACACCCCCACTTGAGCCTACATACCCCAGGAAACAGGGCCCCCATGGCTCACCCAGAGTTCAAGCTGTTTGCACCTTCCCTGCTTTGCTCATGTGGTTGACCTTGCCCAGCCTGGCTTTTTCCATGTAGTCTGGAGACTCAACTTGTCATCATTTCCTCTCTGAAGGCTCCCAGGGCCCCATTCTTTCTGGCTGGGCTGGGTGCTCCCTTATGTATTCCCCAGAAACTTGGTGTGGGGGTCTAGCATATTGCTTAAAGCATTGCATTGTATATTTCTTCCCCTCTCTTTCTCTTACCCTCCATAGAGTCTGGGAGCCCTTTGAGCTCCTTGGGGATTCTGCATCCCCAGTGCCCAATACAGAGCTTAGTACCAGTAAGTGCTCAACAAATGTTTGGTGTCACAGATGATCAGGCTCCACTCAAGGGGTGTGAAGGACAGATGAGAGTTTTACATAACCCCAGCTCTGCAACTTAGCAGTTGGGTGACCTTGGTTTTCATTTCTGTATCCATAAAATGAGGCGGGGATTTTAGCTGAGTTCGTGATTGTCCCATGATTAACCAGTGGCTGGCACTCAGTAAGCATTGTTACTGGTGGGGGTGTAACCCAGATTCGTGAAGATCTGTTTATCAGGCCACTAAGGAAAAGGGAGGAAATGACTTTGCTGCATGTCAGAGTAAGGAGAGAAGAGGAGGGTAGGGAAGGGACAGGGAGACAGCAATATAAGGGGAAGTCTGGGAAAGTTGGTGAATAAACATACCTTTGTTTAGTCAAGAAATGCAAAAGCTTTTGTTTCTTTTTCCCAATGTTGCACTAGGACATATGTATGTGTAAGTGTGTGTGTGTGTGTGTGTGTGTGTGTGTGTGTGTGTGTGTGTATAAATGGCACAGTGTGTACTCCAGGCTTTTTGATATTGCAAGTTTGAGCATGAGTCTGTAAAAAGATATGTCTTATTATTAAACTACTTCAAATCCTAATCCCTCATTTATTAATAAGGGAATATAATGCTTCTTTTATAGAGATACCATAAGAATTAAGTTGTGCTTTTAAAAGTTTGTTTTTTTCAACCTCTTTTTGTTACATAGGAATAGAGCATTATAGCGATATCATGAGTCAGGCCTGTAGGCCTCAAACTATGCATCTTGTTGAATTTTTAAAATACATTTTTCATTCTTTCCCCCACTGGCTATTGCAGATAGAAAAACATAATGAGCAATGATAAAGAACAATGGAAACTGAGTCAACTGAAGCAAATGATAAGAAGTCATTACATATGGCTCTGTTATAAAATAGATCAGGTATCAGTGAATGTGGAAGTTCTTTTACTTCATACAGTCATCACTTTGTGAATTATTTTTTTCAGATTAAAAACATTCTCAGTCCAACAACAATAAAAATATCAACATTTTTTTTCTTTTTTAGATTTGCTAGTCTACCTTTCAGAATAACCTGACTGTTAGAGTTGGGGCGTGTAGTACTGAAATTACTGAAGAGGCATGGACTCCCTTTCCTTTCCTTCATAGGACAATTATAGTGACACATCAAGATCTACCTTCTGCATGATGCCAGACTACAGATTGGGGCATCCCTAACCTTCAGTGATGATAGCTTGTCCTATCTCACCTAGACAGGTAGCATATAAGAAGCCACATGCCTCACTCTACCAGCAACCACCTCAGAAGGTTTTGTAGATGCAGCCAAGTCTTAAAGTCTATTGGCTCATCTTTTCAATACTCTATAAAAGAGTAACACACTGTTTCTAACTCCTTAGCATCAGGCAGACATTGATGATTATCTTGGGTTCCTTCTCTGGTCATTAGTGCCATCCTTGCTGGTAAGGAGAGGAAGATGGCAAGTGGGCATGTGTGGAGAAGAGTGACTTAAGTGAATTGCACAAGACCTAAGAAATGGGAGGGGATGGGGAGTTTAGACGGAAGCTCTGCTTTGACAGGAAGCCTGCAATTACACCCTGGCCACCTGGTGTGTTCAACTAGATGCCAAGCACCTTGATCAGGGATTGGATCACCATTAGTAGTTGTGTCCCACGAGATGATCCTGAACACCACAGGGTTTTGCTATCATTAACAACATTCATCAACAATAAACTTACCCTCTAGGCTCGTGGGTCAATCCAGAGAGGCATTTACTATTCATCTATTCATTATTTCGTCAACATTCCTGAGGACCACATCATAGGAATCATCTAGCAAAAGCATCAAATCAAATCAGATCAAATCAAATCTAAATCTCTTGGCTGTTTTGCATAAATTCAGATGTATTATTGGTATTTTCTCTTGCTGCTTTGGCTCTTGCCCTCAAAAGGCTCAACCTGGATTTCTGTGATGATGACAGTGGGGTTGAAGATATAAATAATCAAAACTAGGTTACCCTCACTGGCTAACTTGCATATTCTAAGATACAATATCACCATCTCCAGTCCCTGATTAGCTTAATGAATCTGGTCTTCTGATGATTCTGAAGGAAAATGTATTCCTGAGTACAAAGGATGGTCAGGTTTTCATTATCTCCTGGAAACTGGGTGCCCATTGAGGAAGGCTTCATCCAACTGAAGAATTCACCAATGAAGAAAGGAGGTTTAAAAGGTTTAAATGGCCTGATACCATGTTTTGTCATCAAAGGTGCTAGAAAAAATTCAGTACTTAGCCCCATCCTCAATATATGTGTCCCCAAATTTACCAGCTCATTCCTGTCCCCTTTTAGAAAGGCCCTAAACAGCAAAGTAACTGGCACTAGCCTTTATCTGTCCTATTTGACTGCCGAAATAGACCTATCTGGTTACATTTGAACAAAGTACAAATACCTTTTATCCTAAAATGAAGGCCAACTTCCTAATTTTCTATAGACAACTGTGTGAATTTTGTATTATTAAAAGGGTAATTTTATTTTTAATTGTTTTCTTTTTTAATGTCTATTTATTATTGAGAAAGAGAGACAGAGTGTGAGCTGGGGAGGAGCAGAGAGAGAGAGAGGGAGACATAGAATGCAAAGCAGGCTCTGAGCCCTGAGCTGTCAGCACGGAGCCCAGTGTGAGGCTTGAACTTATGAACTGTGAAATCATGACCCGAGTGGAAATCAGATGCTTAATGGCCTAAGCCACCCAGGTGACCCCGAAAGTAAATTTTAATGTAAAACGTTAAATAAAAAATGTCCTGATATACCAGAGTAGACATACTACTTTGAGAAGGAACATACGTATCCCCTCCAAAAGTCTTAAAATCAGCTCAGACTTTTTGTCAACTAGCAGCACCTGAGAGAACAGTGGTGGTTTACGTGCCAGTTAAGCTGTATGGGAGCAGCTGACCACTGGGGTCAAGGGAAGGAGAGGGGCATGTACACATCGTGTCTGAGGAGGGTATCAGCTGAGCGGAGACCAACCCTAGTTTTATAAAAGGGCACATTATGGGTTTTTCCTGTTGATCCGTCAGAGAACCAGTGGTGGCTGAGCTTCCTAAGACATCAAAGCACGCAGTGACTCATTTGATCTCTCGGTTTTGCTGGTGGGAACTCTCGGCTGCCAGTCCTTGTCATGGGAATTATTCATGTGGTCTGTTCAGAGATGGAAAGACTTCCCAAGCATGGCAAGTCCCTGAATATGGCACGGATCCACTAGAATAGTGGTATTTTTCCCTTTGGGGGAGAACAGGGTGTTTGAAAAATCACTATACTCTGAAGCAGTTTAGACTATGGGAAAGGGCGGGTCCCATCCTGTACATAGACTAACGGGTTACCATTTAATGTTACCTGTCCCTGTGCTGGCCACTGTACTCGACACTTGACATGTGTTTTCTCACTTAACCCTCCCAGCAAACCTGGGAAACTAGTCATTATCTAGATTAACAGATGAGGAAAGGGCTTTGAAAAGCTAAGTGGCTGAACCAGTGATGTGCTGGTAAACTGACATACAAAAGTATGCCATAAAATAAGATGACCCTGGTGTGCAGCTTTTGCAGGTTTCTGTGGTACCATGTTACAGTACTGACAGTTCACTAGTGGCTCACAATCACACATATTTAACTGTCAGCTCCCCCAGCTGTCGGGGCTGGCTCCAGTATTGCTCTGGATGCTGTGAGCAGGGTCTTCTGAATAATCCCCAGGCCCCACTATGCACCATACTGCCCTTTATATAAGTAAGTGTGCATTCACTGAGGACTAGTGTTTGGAGCAGTTCCCTACTGGATGTAGGAGTGAAGGATTAATGATTCACTAATTCATACAACAAATATTTATTGTTTCTACAGGTTCACCTGATAACCAAAGCCAACAGGATTTTAGTTTCTGTAAAAGGATTTTGTCTCATGTAAGACTGATAGATTTTATTGCTTCCTGGAGGGCACCCCATGGCCAGCTATAATGTTGCAGGTGGCTGCCAAGCCCAGGGGTCCAGTGGAGGCCCACCAAGAAGCCATCGCTCCATGCTCTGTGCCTTTACCACCTGCCATCTTGCCATCCAAACGTTAATTTCTATGTCACCCTGTCAGTGTCATCCTCCAGTGTTGATGGCTTAGCCTTGTACCTGATCCTAAGTTCCTTGGCAGGACTCAGAGAATCAACCCACGGAGCATCCAGCTCAGTATCTTGCACTAAGTCTGGGCTCAGAAAAATGGCTATGGACCCATCACACTAAGTATACTCATTTCAAAAAAGTGCTCTTCTAGTTTTGATGGTGCCCCAAGCAGGTTTTGTGTGGGTCTCAATTTTCCAGCTAAGAAGCACAGTGCACAGAAAAACCCATCTCCCTTGTGATTAGAAGGCAGATCACAGCGTGCTGAGATAATAATGGTCATGAGAGAGCTTGGGTTGAGGTGACCTTACCAGTGTTTGCAAGTCCCGTGTCCGGCCTGCCTCCCAGAGCTCAGATGTCTTTCCCAGGGAACTACTCAGCAGAGCAACAGTCAGTCCACAGATCAAAGCTCCGTCATCCCCCTTTATCTTTCAGGCACCCCCAGAGGGTGTCTGAAACTGCAGAATGCACAGAGCCCTCTATATACTATGTTTTTCCTATACATACACATCTATGACAAAGTTTAATTTACAAATTAGGCCCAGTAAGAGATGAACAATAATAATATCAGCACAGTTATAACAATACATCATAATAAAAGTGATGTGAACGTGGTCCCTCTTTCAAAATATCTTATTGTGCTGCACTCACCTTTCTTCTCTGATGATAGGAGATACGAAAACACTTGCATGATGGGATGAAGTAAGAAGGGTGATGTAGATGTGTGACATAACATTAGGCTGTTATTGACCTTCTGATGATGTGTCAGAAGGAGGATCATCTGCCTCTGGGATGGAGGTTGATCGTGAGTAACTGAGACCACGGAAAGTGAAACCATGGACAAAGGGGGGACTACCGTACCCCTCATCAAAGTGGAGTGCAGCGTTCTGGAACTTGGGAGAAGGCTGGTACAACGAGGACCCCAAAGCTAGGCGGAGAGCAGAGCTCTGCCATCTCTGCTAAACGCTAGATCTAATGAGCTTGGCGTCAAGGTAGGCACCCCCTTTTAAAAACCACAAGTGCCTGCAGCTGGTCTCCATAGAGATCATGGCAGGCAGGAGTTCTGCTCCTGGTTTGGAGGACAGCCTGGGGAAAAGCCTTGTCGTCCCTCGGTTTCTGCACCAGGTTCTGTATTGTGGGGTTGATTTCTTTTGAATCTGGTCACAGAATATCACATTCCTTCTTCTTCCCAGATGACAAGGCCAAATCCACTTTTTCTGGTGACAGCTTCTAGAGTGGTGGCCAAAAGTGCCAAACTGAGCATATGGAAGCCAAAGGCCCTCTTGGGGAGACGCTGTGTGATTTGGGGGAGAGTGTGTTGAGCCCACACACCAAGTGGACTCTATTGTCAGGTGAAAGTGACAGAACTTTGGGATAGAAGCTGGCCACACATGTGCTAGTGGCTCCTCTTTCTCCGGGTATTTTATTTGGCTCAAAACCCAGCAGACAAAAATGTGAGAAGGATAAATATTAGGTTTGCATTCACATTGAGCCTCATGAGATTCAGCAAATAGGGTGGAGAAAGTGGTTTTGGTGGTTCTTCTTTTTCTGGAAAGATTCAGAGTAGAGCAGAGCCTTTTCCCCCCTCCTATTTGTTTGATATAATGTTGTTAGCCCTGATGCCAACAGAGAACTATTTTGAATAAGAAGACATGTCAAATCTGGTATCCAGGAAAACATGGCTATGATTCCATCACAGATCAAGACTGTGACCTACTGGGGCACCTGGGTGGCTCAGTTGGTTGGGCGTCCAACTTCAGCTCAGGTCATGATCTCACGGATCATGGGTTCTAGCCCTGGGTCAGGCTCTGTGCTGACCACTAGCTCAGAGCCTGGAGGCTGCTTCTGATTCTGTGTCTCCCCATCTCTCTGTCCTTCCCCCGTTCGCACTCTGTCTCTCAAAAATAAATAAATGCAAAAAAAATTTTAAAAGACTGTGACCTAGTATCAGGGTTGATATCCTGACTGCCTATTTCAGGAACAGCCAGGTGGAGATTTGCTTCTAGAAGCTTCTAATCATTTCTGGAGACCTCTCATGTTGTCTGTCCAAGCTCTTGTTATTCCTTCCTTTCTTTTGTCAGTGTTTGGTACTCACAGAGTGATAAATCACCAGCTTCTTGTTTCTAGTTTATTTGATCCCCTCCCCTTTGAACTAAAAAGAACAAGTTCAGTGGAGAAGTTGTCACCAGCTCCTCCCACAATCTGGACTCACCTTAATGATATTAACAAGCATGCCACCAGCTGCCATGAGGCAAATTGTTTCCGAGAATAAAACATAACTCTGCTCCCTGACACAGGATCCCAAGCCTAAAGCTTTGCTTCCAGAGTCTGCAAGCGGAAAGCTGCATCCCAGACTAGTGACTGTCACTCTCCCCACCTGGTTGCATGGCACCGTGTTCCTAATGTGCACTCTGGGCAGATAACTGCCTTGTTATTGAGAAGAGGCTATTCTAGCGATAATGCTAATACCGAGTGTGCTGAGAGGAACCGTTTAGTTGTTTCCCTGCAGGGCCTCCGTTCACCTGCTGCTCTATTTTACAGTCCACTTCCATCCTATTGCAATCGATAGACACATCAGCATGTTCTGCTGCAACCAGGCACATCGACAATCGGGAGGTGGGCTCCCAGAGGTCCTGCCGTGGCGTGCTAGGCAGCGGGCCAGTAGGTTCACATCCGAGGACGCCTTCCATCTCATTAGCTTCTCCCTGTACAGCACAAAGCATGGTCATCTAGGTTATAGCAATCAGGGCAGAATTGCTCGCAATTGTGATGGCGGATGCACCAGATTGCAGAGACTTCAGACAACGCTGTTCTGTGAACTGTTGAGTTTTAGAGCAGAGCTAGTGCAGGGGTGGGGAGGGGATTTATCTGGCACAGAGGTCCTGGTTCTTGCTACCATGCTCTGAAGGGGAAGCAGAGAAACACTTTCAGGCGTCAGCACTAGATCATCAACAATCCCGAGCAAGCTCTTGGCTTAACAGCCAAACATGACATGTTCCAAGAAAAAAAGCAGAAAAATGTATTTGCTCTGCTAGGAATCCTGGTAGGGGCTTTAAAAGTCAAATAGGATCTGAGAGCCAAGAAATCCTTTTATCTGTACGGTTAATAAAGTGACCCTGAGGCTAAGGCTGAAAGGCCCGTGGTGTCTGGGCATATGTGGATGGACAAAGGATAAATTGCTTCATGAGGCTATTCTTGATCCTGCAGTTGATCTGATTTTCAGTGGATCATTCATATTCTTAACTGAAAGAAAGCCGGGGAACCAAATGAGTAGATGACAGGCTTGACATTCATGAACACAGTATTTGATTTCTATGGATACAGTTCAGTTCAACACATTGAGAATCTGCTAAATTTCAGCCACGGTGCTTTGCCAGACATTGGTCCTCGAAACCTTCCAGTTTATGAGAAGGCTATACAGACGCTGAAACACAATTTCAATATAACGAGAAAAACGACGGCAGTATGCACAGAGAGCTCCATCTGGGGACTAGTGAGAGCATCCTGGGTGGGACGAATCTTAAACTGAAGCTAAGTCTTTATCCACAAAGATTCCTGGCCATGGGCCAGGAAGGTGGTCTTCTGGGTGGGCTTGGTCCGAGTGCAGTGGCACCCCCTGCTGGTGGCAGAGACTCAACACTACTACGTAGTTATAGCAGCTGGTGGAGCCAGGGGTAGAGGCTTCTGGGATTGGAATTTTATCAGCTGTGAAATCTAGGGCATGGGGGCTGGGTGAGAGATTTCTGGAGAAATCTGCAGGGGAAAAGTCAACACATCTAGATGAGATACCCACTATGCTACAAGGAGTCTGTGTTCTTTGTGATAGGGGCCTCCAACCTTGGGGATACAAGTGAACCATTTACAGCCTGAAGGGCCCCAGGCAGAACTTTAGAGGCAGTTAGCCTTTGAGCTTTTGTAAAATATACAGGGATTCCCAGGACTTCCTCTCTTGCCTTCCTGGCCTCCAGAAGGGCTAGGGTCTGAGCACTCTCTGTGTCAAGTGTTTGGCAGGAAAGACACAGTTCCTCACTTGTCCTGGTCCAGGTTTGCCTTCCTCTGTCTCTGTCTTCTCTCTGGATGGGTTTCCTGCAGAGACAGCTTCTAGGATGTAAACCTCAGCCCTGGAGGCTGAAGGAAAGGGCCAGAGTGAGGGCTGGCAATGACTAAGTCCAGACCCGACTCACTGCACAAGCTGCCAAGCACAGCTGAATTGTCTGGGAGTTGCCGGAACCCCATAGGCCCACTCCCCAACTGACGGCTTATGTCTTCCATTCTTCATACTATTTCTCCTCTGTCTGGGGGAGGCCATGTTGGTGCCCATTTGCCCTTCTCAGAGTGCCCAGCTCTGTTCAGGTTTCCACCCTGCCGCCCCACAGGCCACGAACTTCAGGGAAAGCTCCCTAGATGACCAAGGGGCAGGCCAGGAAGCTGGACTCTGGTATTGGTTCAGGAATGGCCACAAGACTCAAAGGGAAAGTTGTTTTGGTCCCCTGAGTGGGGGAATTTTCCTTCCTCTAAAGAGTGAGCCACTGCAGGGATGTTCATTCTCCCTGGGGACGGGGCGGAGTGGCTGAAGCCTGAACCGGCTTAGGTGCTGCTGAGGCCGAGGCTGGCAGGAGGGCAAACCAGAAGGACCCCCCAGGCAGAGAGAAGCCAGAGCCTCCATCAGCCCCACTTTCCCTGATGTGGGCCAATAAATCAGTCCTCGCTGTTATTTCAGCTAATTCCAGGGAGCTTTTGTTTTCTGTCCCCAAAGTACTTTAATGGAAGGTATCTTTTTCTCACTGAGCCTTCCAGAGCTTCATTTAAGTTGTTACATCCTGACTTAACCTGAACCAGCCTGGCCTCCCCACTGCACCCTCCACACACAGCCAGAGGGAGGCGCCAATATGCATAACTGCCCTGCCCCTCTCCTTTTCGCAGTCCCCAGCCATTGCCCACTCCTGAGAGCACGGCCCATCTTGGTTTGTCCTGCACCTGCCACCAACCGGCTACCCCCCAGCTCTCCCCATGCAGGAAGACATTGGGATGAACATAGTCTGCACATTCATCCACTGCTTTTCCTCAAATGCTCTCCTCACTTCACCATTTGTGGGCTGACCAGCCCTCCCTGCTTGCCCTGGCTTGAGCAAGGGACTCTAAATGCCAGCACTGAAAAAGCCCAGGCTCAGCGGGATGAGTTGGTTGCCCTATCTTTCCACCTCATGGAGTCCTACCACAAAGACACCCTGGATGTCCCCTGTTCCATGTAGCCTAGACAGTGGCCCACCAAACACCCAAGTGCTCCTCATTCTGATGCCCAACGCACTGCTCTTTCTACTCTATTCTATGGCTTCCTAATGACTGGTGGGCCCGGCTATCAGAGCAAAAAAGAGTAAGACAGGATCCTAGAAGTAAATATATTTTTAGAAAGTTCCATCCATCGGAAGGTACTCAAAACTCCCCATCACAAAGTTGTCTTGCTTAAAATGTGAATATGATTTTCACCACATTGGTAAACGTAATCCATTTTCTGTTTAAGGAAAAAAGTGTTGCTACATATTGAACTAGCAGAGACCAGCGTGAGTGCTTCTGTAATTTATACACAGATACTTTTGTGGTGGGATTGGAAACTGTGGTCTCCTCAGTTCCTACACCCCCAATGAGCATAATGGTCATGTCATATTAGCCAATGTCCTTTGGCACACCCCAATCTAGTGCTGATGTGGGTGACTGATGTCTCGGATACAGGTCTATTAAAAAATGCCTAAGCTCTTGGCCAAGAAAATATAAGAACATAAATCACATGTTGCTTTACACAGAAATTGCATGTTAAAAATTTAATAACCACAGGGCCCTCCTTCTCCCATTACATGTGAGGAGAACATTCTCACCTACCAGTTCTGGGAGGGACCGGAGATTGTTTGTCTGGGTCCCTCAAAGTGATATAAAAATAGGAAAGGCGGCCAATAGTGATTGATTAATTTCAATAACATAAATAATGGTTGTAATTGCAATTGAAAGAGAAATGCTTTCCTCTTTGATTAATCTGACCCTCTGGGCCACCAGTAACACAAGCACATTAGAATGCTAATCAGGGTGTAAACCCAGAGAAACAGCTGCGAGTCCTCAGCAGTTGAGCTGTGCTGGTCTTCTCCACCGCACCCCTGCTCTCTGTTCCAGCCCTTATGGCTCTGGCATGGCACCCAGAACATCCCGCAGTCAATCAGGAAACATCATACTTCATCTTCAAGGCTAGCTCCTCTCTCAGAGCTATTACCACCAGAGAAACATCCTGATTGGTACTTTAAGTAATTCTTTTTCAAAAATGTTTATTTATTTTGAGAGATAGAGAGAGTCACAAGAAGGCTCCTGTACTGCCAGCACAGAGCTCCATGCAGGGCCCCCTCCCAGGCTTGGAACTTTGAATGTTGCCCTTGGCGATTTTAAAGCTCCGTGTGACCATCAGTGGCTGGGTGGATTGGCCTAGTAGTTGAATCATTATCCCCATTTTACACATTACTGGGTAGAGACACTGAGAGGTTAAGTGACTTCCCCAACCAGCCAGCAAGGAGGAAGCAATAACAGAAGTAAAAGTGTTCCTCCACACCCTACATTCCAGCTGTTTCTCCCCTAAAAACTACAGTAAACCCTCCTGGGCTGCCCGCCCTTCGGACTGACCCTATTCTTCCTTCTCCCCAGGTCGTCCTCACGCCTGCATTGCCTTCTTTTGCCCTCTCCCCAGTGGGACCCAAGCCTGCAGAGTCGCTGCTTTTGATGAGCCATTTGGGTCTCTGCAAGTTCCTTTTTCTTTCTTTTTCTCTTTTTCAGAGAGAAAGAGAGAGATTGCGATTGAGTGCGGAGTCCAACGCGGGGCTCTATCCCTTGACCTGAGCCCAAATCAAGAGTCAGACGCTCAACTGACTGAAAGGGGCTCCATCTGGGGACTAGTGGGTGGGACCAATCCTGAACTGAAGCTAAGGGATGGGGAAGGTTGTCTCCTGGGTGGGCTTGGCCCGAGTGCAGTGGCACCCCCTGCTGGTGGCAGAGACTGAAACCACTACGTGGTTATAGCAGCTGGTGGAGCCAGGCTCCCCAGCAAGTTCCTTTTTCTATAGCAGTAGGCAGGTCTTAGAGTCTGGAACTGAATCAAGAGGACTCGCCAAGGAGGCCGGCCAGTTTTCATTGCTTGCAGTACTGCTCAGAAACATAGTCATCTGTCCCTGCTCCTTGAGAAAGCTGGGTCAAGTGCAGCTTGACCCAAGAGAGGAGAAACAGGCAAAACGCACGCAGGGGGGACCTGTGAGCTGGGTCCGCTTACAGGTCCTCTTCCAGCTCCCTCTCATGTCTGCTGTCAGAGAGTTCTCTCCCGTGTCGCTGATGGTGAGACTCTACTCCTGGTTGGCTGCGATTTAAAATGAGAGGTCCAGGGGGTCTAGGTTGAAGGAATACATCTCCCAATGAGCACATTCTGGATCTTAAAGGAGACAGGGCATCCGGAAGAGAAAAGCCACGGTTTCTATTTTGAACATGGAGGAGTGGACTGGCCACTGTGGGCTGATCAGCACGCAGGACCAGAGGAATGCCAGCCCCGGGAACGTTCGGGAGCCTCTGGCCTTCCAGGCACCCTGGAAATCACATACCCAGGGGATCCTAGTCCTTGAAATGCTTTCATAGGATCTAAAAGCACTCTGCACAGGTCAGCTATTGAAATTCCTTCCTGAGGGAAGCCATGCCTGAAATGTCTTCACTTGAGTTCTAGGTAAGTTTGTGCATGTGTGGTTTTTCAATCTGTTTACAGAAACTGGATCCTTCTGGAAAAAGAGGGTTAAGGTCACTTGAGAGGAGGAAAGATCTTCCTTTTACCCAATTTTCTTTATATCTACGTACTAGTGTTGTGTCAATGTCAAAGCTCTCTTTTTGTCCACATGCAGTCAATAACGACTTCTTTTGATAATTTGTTCAAAATCTAGCAGCTTATACATTCTGGCACCAACCGTCTTGCCGCTGGCGGAGATCCTGACTGGGTTCCAGAGGGTCAGAGAGGGCTGGTGGTGCCGGCTCTCCAAACACATGGTTGGAATTCTTTCTTTCCTGCTGTGACACAGAGAGAAGACCCTTACATCTATGTGTTGGGACCAAGTGAAACCAGTTTTGGTTTGTTTTTTTAAGCAGTGAGTTCTGGCAATCCCACTTTTGTGTGTGTCTGCCTTCATCTTTCTGGATCCGGGTCTGAGTGTTTCTCTGCATCTGTATTTATTTACTCCTTTTCTGTTTGTGTCCCTCTCCTGATTTCTCCCTCTCACGACTGTCCTGTGACTCTTCACTGATCGCAATATAGAGATGAAATGCATGAAAACATTTTGCTTTATTAATTTCACATATGTTTCTGAAATTACAAAAGCTGAATGGAATATTTTTATTCCTCTTTCTGTCTCAGGAAACAAAACCCAACGACTCCATAACACCTCATCATCATATATGTGCCAGTGGGCCAGCAGCTTTCTGGAGTCTGTTTCTTTGATTGCATAGGGACACTTGCTAAGTCCATCTAATAGGCAGTGGAAAGACTTGAGATTTTCTCAGACATTATTTACAAAAGGAATGGAGTCGATAATCCAACAATGAATAGATTAACAGTTGGTGAGATGCTTTCATTCAGATGCTTAAGGGCTGTTAGGAGTTTAGACCACTGTTCAAGGAGCCAAGGCAGGATTCAGTTGTCTGCTTTTTGGGCCCATGTCACATGAAAATACTCAGTGCTTCCTTTCTCACCAAGCCAGGTTCCAGCCAGCACTGTGGGGAGCTCATTTTCTCAACAACTGACTCTATGTAGGAAAACTGAACAAAAAATTATCTTTTTTGGTCCGATTTATTTCATTTCATGTAATGCCCTCTAAGTCCATCCATGGTGTCAGAAATGGCAGGAGCTTGTCCTTTGTCATGGCACATAAGAGTGTGTGTGTGTGAGTGTGTGTGTGTGTGTGTGTGTGTGTGTGTGTACTACATCTTCCTCATCTGTTTGTCTATCAGTGGACACTCAGTCCAGCACATGTGGAATCTAAACAACAAAACAAATGAATTAACAAACAAAGAGCAGAATCAGACCTGTAAATATAGAGAACAAACTAATGGTGGCCAGAGGGGAGGCGGTGGGGGGACGGGCAAATTGGGTGAAGGGGAGGGGGAGACACAGGCTTCCAGTTAGGGAATGAATAAGTCACAGGAATAAAAGGCACAGCATAGGAAACATAGTCAATGACATTGTATTCATGTTTTATGGTGACGGATGGTAGCCATGCTTGCAGTGAGCACAGCCCAACCTAGAGAGAAGTTGAATCACTATGTTGTACACCTGAAACTAATGCAATGTTGTATGTCAACTAAACTCAAATAAAAATTTAAAAAGAAAATAACATAAAATTCTTAGCAATGGGAAAAAAAACTAGACAGAAACACTCCTTCTCACCACACTCACACGCATACCTGTGCTCTCCATCGAAGTTCTCAAGATCTAAAAGGGGATGTTGTATCCTTTATCTTCATATCCAGGGTGCAGAGAGACCATCCTCACAGCTTGTTCCTCATCATTCACTTCATTTCTGGGGTCCAGGGGTGCAGGATCAAAAATCATTATGATGTCACCTTTGGAGAATCCCAATGAATACAGTGACCCTGAACATTAGTAATTTGCAAGGGAGAGTTATCAGAGGCCAAAGTTACATTCAGAGATTTGTACTTAGTATTTCTTTAAAATATTTTTAAAATTTATTTTTGAAGGAGAGAGAGAGACCAAGTGTAAGCTGGGAAGGGGCAGAGAGAGAGGGAGACACAGAATATGAAGCAGCCTCCAGGCTCTGAGCTGTCAGCACAGAGCCCAATAAGGGGCTTGAAGTTGGATGCTTAACCAACTGAACCACCCAGGCACTCATGTACTTAGCATTTCTCTTGGTAAGTGAAAACTTAAAAAAAAAAATATATATATAGTTAGTCAAATGTGTTCAATATTACATGGAGGACAAATGGATTCTTCTTGAAAATAAAACCAGAAAAAGAACACTAATTGGGTAATTCTATGCCTTTCAGAAAAAGGCAGAATTTTAAGTACGTCAGACTGTGTAATTCATCTTAACACTTAAAGTCATTTGAAATCATTTTCTTTTGAGAAATGACAACCATGATTTGCCTTACCTGACAGGGAGGTCGGCGCCCCCATCATTTCTAGCGCTTAGCCCTACTTTCCAGTTATAACAGTTTGGAGAAAGCGATGTAAAGTTTTCTGCTGCACAGGACGAATTTTCACTAAACCATGGGGAAATGCTTCTAGCATCGACATGATTATTTTTTGTTACCATCAAGCCAACAAAAGACAATTTTTCAAGATCACACTTATCGATGCCTTAGATATCACATGTCAAATTGCAGTAATTTCTTAGCAGAGTGAAAAATATTCACTGCTCAAAAATAACATCAGAGTGTTTTGTTGTGTTTTTCCCCCCTTTTTGAGCAATCACTAAACTTCAAATAGCCACTGGTGAATAGTTTCCTTCCCTATCCTCCTGTCAGATTAAAAATAAAACAAACGCAGAAAAACACCTTCAACTAGTAGGAAATATGACAACATACACTGCATTTAAATTCAAGCCAAGAGAAAATCTAGACTGCATATTTTATTCTGCCCAGGGCTAAGGAAAATACCTTGGCAAATAAATGTCTCCTATAAATAAAACATTTTTTCTTTCTTTTCCAATAGTCTACCTTCTTGGGAAAGGGGATTCCCCCCTAAATTTGGAGTGCATTAAAAAGAAATAAAATCAGGACATTTTCCAGGGAAATCATTCCAGTGAAATGACACAATTCTTGATAGCACAGTATTGCTTTGAAGTTCCCCAAACATGAGAACCGCCTCCCTCACTCCCAGTCCTGAAGTCCCACAACCAAGAATCTTAAGCAGTCTTACATTCCTTCTGGCAATTGATAAGTTTCGAGCTGCTCCCCAAATTCCTTGTTGCATTCATGTACCATCTCCCTTACCTGAAAAATCTTTTCCATTGGTCACTTCCACTTACCTGGGCAAGGATTTCTGATTTAAGGGAATGATGTAAGGATTCCATGGCAACTGAGATGTTTTTCTTCTGAGGGACACTGTCAGCTCCACTCAAGATAATGAGCTGAGGGCCAAAGCTGTCCCTCATGGGTGGGTCATCAGCCATCCAACCATGATAGGGAGAAAAGGAAGTGGCTCAGCTGGTCCTGCAGGAATGGCTGGTTCACTCAGAGCCTGGATGGTTGGGAGGGGTAGGGCCCCAAAATGATCACATTTGGAATATGCTCTCACTCAGCTCTTAGACTCCCCTCCAGATCAGAGTGTCCCAAACTCAAAGGTGCATAAGATCACCCAGGGTCTTGTGAAAATGCAGACTGTACTTTGGCATCCAAGTGCTGCTGCTGCTCTTGGTTCTTGGACACTCTTTAAGGAGCAAGGTGCCTGAAAACTGAGGGTTGAGGGGTGCTCCTTGAAGCTCTGTGGACCACAGCATCAATGGGAGCTTGTCAGAAATGCAGATTACCCAACCCAACCCAGCCCTAGATTGTTGGAATGTAGGTGTGGGCCCAGATATCTGTGTCTAGCAAATTGCTTGGGGTGTCCTGTATGTGCTGAAGTTTGAGAAACTGCATTAGAGCTATGCCACTCGGAGGTGGTCCTCAGGCCGGCATCATCTCTGTCACCTAGAAGCATGAAAGAAAAGGCAGCATTGCAGGCTCCACTCCAGACATTCCCAAGCAGAGTCTGCATTTTCACAGGATCCTCTGGTGATCGGTCTGCTCCAGAGGACTATCTCAGATAAGTTGTGACAAGCCTGAGCACTTAAGGTTGGGACACAGTTGGAATGAGGTCTGGCTGCCATCCAGTGTATCTTGGCCCATCTAAAGCCTTGACCCCCCCATGTCACCCTGCCTGCAGGCATGACCCTGTGTCAGCCAGGCTTTTGCCAGCACCCGCACGGCTCAGACCTAACCCCTCTGTCAGGCATAACTGGGTGCAAAGGGTCACATGCATGCCTGGCCACATGCCTTACACACCACAGCCCCATCAGCACTTGCATCCAACTAACCATCCCACCAGGTCATCGGTCAGCAGGTCATGAGTCCTTTCACTCTGATACGTTTTCTTCTTTCTTTCATTAGAAGAATAATACATGTCCAGGCACCCACTTTGACTCCACTGCGTCCCACTTTGACTCAGGTCAGGATCTTATGGTTCGTGGGTTCCAGCCCTGTGTTGGGCTGTGTGCCAACAGCTCAGAGCCTGGAGGCTGCTTCTGATTCTGTGTCTCTCTGTCTCTCTGTCTCCCCTCACCTCATATTCTCTCTCTCTTTCTCTCAAAAATAAATAAATGTTAAAATTTTTTTAAAAGAAGAGTAATATCTGTCTATAGTGGGAAATATAATGAAGTATAAAGGAAAGAAAATCCCCTAGAATCCCATCACCCAGAGAGAACCATCATTTACGTTTTGTTATATTGTCTTATGGTCTTTTTTTCTATTTATTGTTAGAACTCCATCTTTTTTTCATTTAATATAGTTTTAGGCCTTGAAAATACGTTATAAACATAATTTTAATGCCTCTAAATACTCAACTGGAATGATAGAAATTAATTTTTCTGTATTAACATTAGACATTCTGGTCATTTGATATTGCATCAAAAATTTTCTTTCTATCACATGCAAGGGTCTCACTTCGCCCTCACAAGCTTTGAATACTATTGTTTCTGGAATATTTGCTAATGTGATGTAAACCAGCATATCGTTCTGCCTTCCTGCTTCTCCATGTGGTGATGAATGCTTGTCTGTTACTGCAGCCTGTTACTCTGGGATAGAATTTATTGGAACTATATCCACTAAAGTAACTTCGCTTTTTTCCCTGAGTGCTCTGAGAAAGCCCCCAGGTTCTGAGCATCCAGTGGCCACTTCCGGCCTTTTTCTTTGGGATCTCCTCAACCTTCCAGAGCATGCCCTTGCCTGAGCCAGATTCACCCCTTGACCTGGACCTGGTCATGGGCAAGTAGCTGCCACCCTACCTCTTCCTGTAAAAGTTTAGTCCCAGGTGAGTGTGCATGTGAGTGTGTGTGTGTGCGTGTGTGTATGCCTGGTTGTGGTAATTGAGAAGAGGTCTTACTTTCTGGGAGATGCAGCTCCCAAAGCAGGGTGTGCAAGGCTTAATGAGGGGACAGGGATTGATTGACACTCTCACTTACCTCCTGTTGACCAGGTGTTTTGGTACAGGGTCAACCTGCACAAGCCTTTAAGGCAGACCTGAGCTAAAGCCCTCTGCTTCCATGAAAGCTAGATGTGAGAGAGGAAAGTACCTCCCCTCTGCCCCACCCCCATGTCTCTTTCTAGGAAGCCTTTCTTCTAATCTTTGCATTGCAACAACTCTTACCCTTGAAGTGGGTACTGAGCTAAGGACAGCATGTGAATAGAATTTCTCCCACCTTCTTTTGGAATGAGGAAGTCCCTGAAACCGACACTTATTTTCACTTCCTGTCTAGCATGTTTATCATCTATTTGCCCTTTTAATTCTAAAGCTAGATCTTTCTGCTAACATTGTCTCTGAATGCCCTCCTCCCCATCCCTCCTCTCAGCTGCTGCTCGTGGCCTTGGAGCTGGACCAACACACATCTCTCTCGGGAAGGACACAGCTGCCGTAGCATGATGTGTGCAGGTGCCTCCTTGGAGCCCAGGAGAAGGATGAGGAGGATGGGGTCAGGGTGCTGGCTTAGGGAGAAGAACCATAGGTGAAGAGACTCTACCTTTCTTGGAAGAACACTGGGAAAAATGGAGAAGTCCAGAACCACCAGGTCTAAATGACAGTCACCTAGGGGAGGAATTCAGTAGCAGTTTCTTCCTGGCATTAAAGACCATTAGAAATAAACAGAAATGACAGTGTTCCAAACCCTGCTGCTGTCATACTTCAGTATGAGAGGGGCAGCTCTGAGACCTTGATAAGGATCTAAGAGTAGTGATGGCTATTTTACTGCCACTGGTAGCTAAACACAGTACAGAAGATTGTGAGGATTATGCTTTTGTTCCATAATTTAGTTTCGAAGTGACTCTCCATGCTGTCTATCACCATCACCAAAAGTAATGCCTTTTCAGAATCAAACTCATTGGTCTTCTGTATGCATCTGGGGTAGGGTTGGGGTTTGCAGGATCCCACTGTGAGAAGTCGGGAAGAGTCACTTCTGTGGAAACAGAGCACTCTTCTTTTCTGAGCCATTTTGTGTGCTTTGTTCTAGCTTCCTCCCCAAATGACACCAGGCTTATAGTTGATGATCATATCAGAAAGCTGTGGAGTGGGGGTGGGACTCTCCCTGCAAACTTCCTTAATGCCAAACATTCCAGTTCACTCAAGCAGCCATGAGCACCAACCCAAGCTCAGGTCCACAGAAGACTCCCAGGGCCATTGGTGGTCAGGGTCCAAAAATAAAACAAAACAAACTCTTAATCTGAAGTAGTTCAAGTGACTGGATGGGGTTGATTATTTTGGCCACATGAAAATTTCTTTCTTTAAGGAAGCAACCTTCAAAGATAGAACAGTTGGGGCACCTGTGTGGCTCGGTCAGTTAAGCAGTTAAGCATTCAAATAACTCTTGATTTTGGCTCAGGTTATGATCTCACAGTTTGTGAATTGAGCCATATACAGGGCTCCGTGCTGACAGTGTGAAGCCTGCTTGGGATTTTTTCTTTCTTCCTCCCTCTCTCTCAAAATAAATAAGTAAAATTTAGAGGCAAAGAAAAGAAAAAAAAAAAAACAGTTGAACAAACTAATTAAAAGGAAACTTCAAGCCCTCCTAGTGGCTGAATCATACTTGAATAGGATTTCTGTAGGTATGAAATTCCTCCATAAACCAGCATCCAGTGTACAGAACACAATACAGTGAGCGACAATTATTTTTACCTAAAGGACTTTTCCTTGTAGTTATGTTTGGCTTCCCCCCCACCCCAATCCTCAATACAGTCTAGGGAGGTGTGTTTTATTTATGTTTCATATATCATCAGGTTTATGCTTGGCAATTATAATTCCTTTGAGTCGTTGTATAAGTCTTCCTCACCAAAAAGTAACACTGCATATAACACAGAATTAAATTTGAGCATAGTGATACAAGCAAACGTAGAAGACTTGTAGATCACCCAGTCACTGAAACCACCCTCACTGAGGAGTGTTGATTAAGTACTACACAGAGGTGTTGGGTGGCCTCTTATGAAAAGCAGAGACCCATGGGCGGGAGGTCAGGCTGAGTGCTACCTTACTCCTGAGAGGCAAGCCCCAATCCACCCACAGCAAGGTAAGTCTGGAGACTTCTGATCTGGAGAAACTCATGCTAAATGGGCTTAGACAAAGAAAAGTAGGGGATAAACCCTAAGAGCACAGCACCCTATGATGACGGGAACTAAATTTTTGCCTGCAATCAGTGGGTATGGGGGCAGATTTTACAAGGTTCTCTTATGACTGGGGTGCCTGGGTGGCTAATTAAGCATCCAACTCTTGAGTTTGACTCAGGTCATGATCTCATGGTTCGTGAATTTGAGCCCCATGTCAGGCACTGCGCTGACAGTGCGGAGCTTGCTTGTGATTCTCTCTTTGCCCCACCCCGGGCTACTTCTACTTCTCTCTCTCTCTCTCTCTCTCTCTCTTTCTCAAAATAAATAAATAGACATTAAAAAAAAATCAGGGGCGCCTGGGTGGCTCAGTCGGTTAAGTGTCCGACTTTGGCTCAGATCATGATCTCACTGCTAGTAAGTTCAAGACCAGCATTGGGCTCTGTGCTGATAGCTGGCAGCTTGGAACCTGGAGTCTGCTTCGGATTCTGTCTCTGTCTTTCTGCCCCTCCCTTGCTCAAGCTCTGTCTGTCTGTCTGTCTCTCTCTCTCTCTCTCAAATATAAATAAACATTAAAAAACTTAAAAAAACCAAAATTCTCCTATGATTGAAAGGACCAAGACTTTAGCCCAGCTTGTCATTTGACATGTGGTCAGATTTCACCTGTGCAATATAGAAGTCCCCACAGCAAAAAGACCAAAGGAAGTGGGTGACATTACATTTCAGGCAAACTATCACCTCAGGTGTGATGCCCATTTCCATTTTAGTCAAATTTCATCTCAAGTCCCAGGGGCTTGACACAATGACTGAATTGTTCTGTGCTGGGAGCCATCTCTGAAGTAAGGTGGCTTTGCAAGGCCTCCCACCATCAGATGGCAACTGGCATCTTTACACACTCAAACCCCACTCAATTTCTGCTTGAGAACCGACCCCGAAGGCACCTGACTGACTGATATTAGGAGCGACTTGCCTTCTTATGCTAAAAATATGTGAATTGTACCTTGTGAAAAAACTTGTTATAGGAGTTTCTTCTTTTATGATTGTAGGAGCAAATGTAATATATCCTGAGAAAACTAACTTTTGCCTTTGCTATCCTAAAAAACATTGCCTTGTATTTGAATGCTAAAGATCCCTTCCCTCCCCATATAATAAACATCTAGTCACCTACTTTAGTCTCTATTGGTAAAGATTCTGCATGAGTCTTCCACCAATCTATGTTCTAGGAAATTTTTACATACCAAAAAATTTGTCATCAGAAATTATTGTCTAAGGCAATTGCCACTTCCATTTTGTACCCCATACATTTTTTCAATAAATAAAGCTGACTCTCGGGTCAGAGCAGAGATGCCTGCCTGGTGAGTGGGAAGAAGCCGAGGCTCTCTTGCTCCCTTTTGCCGACACCGTCCATCCTTCAGGGAGCCCTGGACCTGCTGGAGCTGGACTCTGGTAGTTCTGACACCCAAAGAAGGTCTAAAGCATCATGTCTCTCTGGAACCCTGGAGGAGGGAAGGATATCTTTCTCCCCTGTAAGCCAACATCATCCCCAAAGAGGAAATTGCTCCTCTGGGATTGTCATGTAGCCTCTAATGATTTCTTTCTATGGTTAGACATTCTATTATAAATCACTCTAGATGTTACTATGCTCTTTCCTTTTTGATTAGATTTTTGCTTCTTTTTGAAAGTTTATATTCCTTGGACTTACTGGATCAACCCAAAATATATGCCTACTTTATCTTCTTTTCAACTGTTTTCAGAATCTTTGAGGACAACCATACAGTTTAAATATTTCCATTTTCAAGAGTTAACATATGGAGCTTTCTCAAGTTTTCTTCCATGGCATGAGTTCTGCTATGTGCATTGCAACCAGACAGTCCTGACTTTGAGTCCTTGGGCAAATTACCAATTCTTTTTGATTCCAAATTTTCTGCTTTGTAAAATGAGAATCATAATGCTGTAATTGATTATTGATTGTTTTTTTTAATGGTTATTTACTTCTGAGAGAGAGAGAAAGAGACAGTGCAAGCAGGGGAGGGGCAGAGAGAGAGGGAGACAGCATCTGAAGCAGGCTCCAGGCTCTGAGCTGTCAGCACAGAGCCTGACACAGGGCTTGAACCCACTAATTGTAAGAACGTGACCTGAGCTGAATTTGGGCACTTAACCAACTGAGATACTCAGGAACTCCTATCATTGATTGTTTTTTAATGTCATGGGTGAAAAACCATTTATTTAGGCTCATGCTGTTGATGGATAGTTCTTCTGGTTTAAGTTGAATTGGCTAATCTCAGCTGGGCTTGTACTTGTATGTGAAGTCAGTTGACAGGTTGTCTGTATGCTGGTTGGCCTTGGATGGCTTTACTCATGTGTGGCAGCCCAATATGACAGCGGTGACTGGGCTATATGCCTCTCAGACTGGTCAGGGTTTGTTTACATGGGGATAATGTTCTAAGAAGCCTCAGTGCCTACCCCCTTTTGAAGCCTCTGCTTATATCCCATTTACTAACATTCCATTTGCCAAAGTAAGTAACATGGCTGACCAGATTCAAGGGATGAGGAACTGGACTCTGCTTCTTTATAGGAAGGGTGGAGAATTGTGGGAGTCTTTCCAATCTATCCCATATATCAACCCCATAGTGATGACCCAAGGATTAAATGACAGACACAATGCAAAGTGCTAAGTACAGAGCCTGGCACATAGTAGGCATGCAAATGTAGTCTTCCTCCTCCATGACACTTCATCACCTGGTGAGTGGGGAGGGCCCTGCAGATCTGGTCTCTATAGAATTTATCTGTCAGGGACAAAAATAAGGTTAATTAGATTTAAAAATTGCCTGGTAAAGCTCCATTAGTTCTATGGAGATACACAGGATGTAAATTTAAGGAGTTATTACATTATTATGGCTTTCTCTTCCTCGCTGGGGCTGCAAAATCAAGACTATCAAATATTATAGGCCCTTCATTCTATTTTTACCATCAGAGTACCAGATAATAAATTTAAATGGGAGAGACTGAAAAGTAGGATGACCTCTTTTCTACCAGTTGTATCCATTGAGAATTCCAGTCTAAACTTTGAGAACTCTATCTTTTTCTAAGGGGAAGAAATGAGTTGGTAGTTTAGATTCATGTATAAGGGTTTCTGCAAAGGTGATAAAAAATAGTCTGTCTATGGAGCTGATTTCTCCTTGGGAAATTTTATTGAATGAAATTTAATGGTAACCAATTTGAGCTGGACTAGAATTATTTCCTCTGTCCCTTTCGGTTGCTTCTAGGCACATACCTTTCTTTTTCTCTTCTATTTCAAAACATGATTTTAAAATATTGAAGTAATATTTCTCTTTCCAAGCATTTTTAGCTTGTTCCAAGCCAGAAACTTAAGGCTTTTTTTTTTCTCCCAGCATTTAATCTGTAATTTTTGTAGGTTACACTCATTTGCAGATTTTAGAAAGTGCCTTTTATTCTTCTCTAAGTGTTAGAGCAATTTAGATTAATGGGCCTCGGACTCTTTGATACCCATTTTTAAGGCATTTCAAAATGTGTAGAAGACGATACCCTTTCATATGTGATAAGTAAAAATCTTGGCAGACGGAAGACTTTTTTTGTGTTTGTACAAAAGAAATCTTTGGAACTGCAGAAAAATTGCAGAAAAGAGAGAAAAGATCCTCCATATTGTCATTTCCTTTTCTTTCTCCAATGCTTTGGTTTGGGAACTCTGCCCTTTGCAGATGCTTGTAGGAAATGGGAAAAGGATATAGCATGAGGTTAGGTCCACAGAGAGGGGACAAGGGGTGGCCAGGCTACCACTCATCATGAGCCACCCCCATCCTCTGTCCCTAATGGTGGCCATTTCTTCCCAACTTGGAATGTTTATAGAGCTTAATTTGCACCTCATGCTCCCTTTATCAGTGCAGAATGGCTCTATGAGGACCAATGTTCTCTTATAAGGAGAGTGGCCGTGGCCCCTTGAGGGTATGTTGCTGATAGAAGCCCTGAGTGGTCCTGAGGGTCTGCCCTTTGGGCGGCTCCCTGAGCAGGAGCTCAGCTATGTGGGGCAGAAGCAACACTGACAACTGCCAGTCACTTCCTTTGATAA
The DNA here is from genome assembly GCF_006229205.1 of Suricata suricatta. NCBI lineage: Eukaryota > Metazoa > Chordata > Mammalia > Carnivora > Herpestidae > Suricata > Suricata suricatta. The sequence goes on along the minus strand of NC_043713.1, from coordinate 56,353,978 downwards.
AGGACTGTCAGATCCCAGGTCTCCACTGCCCTTGAGGGTGGCTGAAGGGCGAGCTGGCACACTGCTGGCCTCGCTGGAGCTTAAGCGTACCTCTGGGTCTGTGTGTCTCTGTGCATGCCTTTCTGTCCATTTGTTTGTCTGGTAGAAAGTATTGTTAGTGGTGAGGAGAAAAAGTGGCAAAGAAGTCATATATGTGTTTGCTGCAGTTGGTCACAGATGCAGCATCTTTTTTTCTTTGATTGGGACACATACTAGGATGTGGGCGAATAAAAATTTGGTGCCCTTGTGAACAGGGACACCCCAGCCAGACACTCAGAGAGGGCTGTAAATAGTGGAGACTAAGGGGTTACATGTTGGGTGGGGGGGTGTTCTTCCAAGGGACCGTATTTACTCCCCTTGTTAGTGCCTGTGACGTCTTCCATCAGTTTCACCGAAGTATGATCAGAATGATGGCGTTTCAGAGCCAGGAGGGGTCACCCCAGAAGTTCTTGATGATAATACCACCAGAGACACATCTTACTGTTTTTCCTTCCAAGGATATCACTTTTTTTAATCACCTAATTCATCTATTTTATTTATTTATTTTTAAGTTTTTATTTTAGCTCATGTTAGTTAACATACAGTGTAATACTAGTTTTGCTGTACAAATAGTGACTCGTCACTTCCATACAACACCCAGTGCTCATCACAGCAAGTGCCTTCCTTAACCCATCACCTGTTTTACCCATCTCCCCACTGCCTCCCCTGTGGAAACTACAAACCATCAGTTTGTTCTCTATGGTTAATAATTTGGCTTGTCTCGGGGTGCCTGGGTGGCTCAGTTGGTTAAGTCTCCGACTTCGGCTCAGGTCAGATCTCACGTGGGTTTGAGCCCCGCGTCAGGCTCTGTGCTGACAGTTAGCTCAGAGCCTGGAGCCTGCTTCTGATTCTGTGTCTCCTTCTCTCTCTGCCCCTCCCCCTCTCATGCTCTGTCTCTCTCTGTCTCAAAAATAAATAAAACATTAAAAAAATAATTTGGTTTGTCTCTTTCTCTCTCCTTCCCCCTTTGCTTGTTTGCTTTCCTAAATTCTACATATGAGTGAACTCATATATTTTGTCTTTCTCTGATTGACTTATTTCACTTAATATTATGTTCTCTAGCTCCATCCAGGTCATTGCAAATGGAAATTTTATTCTTTTTTTTTTAATTTACTTAAATTTTATTTGAGCGAGTGAGAGAGAGAGAGAGAGAGAGAGCGAGCATGTGTGCAACCAGGGGAGGGGCAGAGAGTGAGAAAGTGAATCCCAAGAAGGCTCAAGTTCAGTGCATAGCCCAACATGGGGCTCAATCTCATGACCCTGGGATCATGATCTGAGCCAAAATCAAGAGTCAGATGCTGAACGGTTTGAGCCACCCAGGTGTCCAAGATTTTATTTTATTTTTATGGCTGAGTAATAGTCCATTATATATATATATATATATATATATATATATATATACACATACATATATATATATATATATATATATATATATATAATTTCTTTTATCCATTCATCAGTTGATGGACACTTGGGCTGTTTCCATAATTTGGCTATTATAGATAATGTTGCTATAAACATTAGGGTGCACGTATCCCTTTGAATTAGTACTTTTGTATTCTTTGGGTAAATATGTCATTGTGCAATTGCTAGATCATAGGGTAATTCTATTTATAGCTCTTTGAGGAGCCTCCACACTGTTTTCCAGAGCGGCTGTACCAGTTTACATTCCCACCAACAGGGCATGAGCATTCCCCTTTCTCCACACATTTTGGAAGATTTTGTTTATTAAATTGCATAGTTATGTTAGAACTCAAGACATTCCAGAGCCTCTGAAAAAGTTGGAAATCATAATGCATCTCATTTTGCTGGTAGGTTTTAAATGGAAAAAAAATCAAGTAAATTTTTTTCTTTAATATTAATTAAAGATTAACATCAAGGATTCTGGGAGTTGAAGTAACAGCAGTTGCATAAATCTGAATCTCCCAACCTAGCCTCCAAAAGTCAGTGGAGAGCCGCCAGAAGACAATGCAGGCCAGCTCTCAGCAGGACAAGAGACAGAGAATTCCGGAACCCATGAACAGAAAAGTAAATGCCAAACTTCAGTTACTTTCACGTGTCTACCTCAAGATGGTGGCAGGCAAGAGTATCCTGGGAAAACCAGAATGGAAGAGGGAAGAGGGAACCTGGTGGTAGTACTAAAATTGACCTAAACTCCCCAAAGAGAGTCCTCCTGGTGAGCAGGAATACCCAGTGAGTGAGCAAGACCGGAAGGACAGTCTTCCAAATGGCATTGCTCTGGGGGCTGGGGTGGGGGAAACTATAAAGGAAAGGAGGTGTTCCCTTTGCAGAGTGGGTGGTGTGCAGTCAGAGGGAGAAAACGTTCAGGGCTCTGGGGAAGAGGGAAGCAAAAGAAACCATCACACAACCCCTCCTCTGTTCCCTTTCCCAAAGAGCCATCCATTCACCAAACCACACCTCGGCACAGTGACACGAGAGGTGTCCTCCAGCGAGGAGTCTCCTAAGTCACTCAGTAAAGTGAACTTGGAAAACAGACTATGTGCCACACTACTTGAAGCCAAAGAACCCCTTACTTGAGAAAATCTACTTCCCCCAAACGATCACAAAACAGAAGATAAAGGTAAAATAAAGCCTTTGAAACGGAATTAAATGTCATCAAGCAAGCATTTTAGAATACAAAGTCCTGCCTTGAAGCAGAAATGCAAACGCTAAACCCAGAAACAGATAAAAATAAGAAGAAATGAAAAGAGAGGTGATTGATCTCAGGGAAGAAAAGGAAAGAAAAGACAAAATGATCTGGGAAATGAAAAGGATGCTGTAAAGTATGCAAGGGCGAATAGGTTCAAATGAAAATTTAATAAAGAACATTGAAGGGAGGAAAGTGCTGAGAGAATGATAATGGTATACAGAAAAAGGTGGAAAATGCTCAAGCATATTTGAGAAAGCAACCAGAGTGCAAGAGAGGCAAACAAAAACCAACATATGTAATTGGAAACCATGAAGAAGAAAAACAACCAACCAACCAAAAAAACCCAAAGGAACGAAATTAACATTTAAAATTATGCGAGAAAACTTCCCAGAAATAAAGGGAACCTTGAATCTATGTATTGAAAGGACCCACTTAGGGGCGCCTGGGTGGCTCAGTCGGTTAAGTGTCTGCCTTCAGCTCAGGTCATGATCTCATGGTTCATGAGTTCGAGCCCTGGATTGGATTTTGTGCTGACAGTTCAGAGCCTGGAGCCTGCTTCAGATTCTGTGTCTCCTTCTCTCTCTGCCCTTTCCCCGCGCATGCTCTGTCTCTTTCTCTCTCTCTCAAAAATAAATAAACATTAAAAAAAATAAAAGGACCCACTTAGTACCTGGGAAAAATGATCAGGAGTAACCAACTCTGAGACAATGTCTTAGGGAAATTATTCAGATGTAAGATTAAAAAAAGTCAAGGCTTCTAAGAAAACGATAGCATAATTTACACCAGCAGGAGAATAAGACTTGCATCAGAGTTCCCAAAAATGACAAATAAGTAAGGCAACAATTGTGTAGTATTAAAAAAAATAGTCATGGAAAATATGAATCAAAGATCTTCCATTAAGCCAAGCCATTCATCAAGTATGGAGGACGTGGAAAATGTTTTAAACAAACAAGAATGTAGGGGATGCTCCATTTGTGAGGCCTTCTGGGGTAATCTATGAACCGATGAGCTCCATCTGGTCAAGAACTGGGTGGCGACCATTGGAGGTGTGGGGAGAGTGGCATCCCCAGAGATCACACCAGCTCCGCCTCTTCCCCATACCTACCTCCCGGCACCTCTGCCCTCTGGCTGTTCCAGAGTTACTTCCTTTTACAATAAACTGGGAGTCTAGTCTCTGTTTGGATCCAGCAAGTGGCCAAGTTCCCTGCTTCTTGCTAGGAAATTACCATGTGAAAATGTCCAATCCAAAAGAGCATCACAGGACTCTGAGCGGCTTCCTTCCCGAGCACCAGCCAGACCTCCGAAACCACGACGGTGTGGGACTGCTCTGGAAATTCATCACAGACCCCCCCTGTGGGCCTGACGCAGCATTGGAAAATGTCCATGAAAAACCTGGAAGACTCATGGCACAGGGTTGTGGCTTTGAAAAAGGGCCTGGAGCCTTAGGGATAACCCAGAAGGATGTCCAAGGAGCCTGCAGCATCCTCTGAGAATTTGCCTCCCCCCTACAGTCCCCCCATGTCTGAATGTGTAGCATCCAGGACTGTACACACCAAATGTAAAACAAGGGACGAATATTCCAGGAGTGAGGAAAGGAGAGAAGCGAGATGGAATTCGAGAGAGAAAGGGTCTTCCTCCCGTGGCATCTTGAGGAGAGAGAGGCTTGGGGGTTTGCTTCTCACGAGACTTGTTCAGGATACCGACAGCTCTGGCTTGCTTATTTACACCAGCTGTACTTTTAAAACAGGGTTAAACTGACAAAAATAACCTCAGGGTTTTTCCATCTGTTGAAATCGGAACCTGTGGAATGCTTTCCTTGTTTACAAGTTGGCCAAGTTGCAGTTTGTCTTTGTTTTTAGTTTAGTTTCGGGTTTTGATGCCTGTGCGGTGTTCCTGATGGTCTCTGCAGAGCGGTGGGTCTGTAGTGACATTGCCGGCCAGCTCACCTCCTGTCTGGATCAGCAACTAACTCAGCCTTGGCTTTGCTTCCTCCATCACCTCCCCTCCACCACCACTGAGGCTGAGTTCCATTTCTCCTACTTGCAGGCGCTTTTTAAAGGCTCTGATTTGCAAAGTACCAAGTTAAAGCACCACCCCCTCATCAACCCTCCTCCACCCCTTGCGAAAAAGGAGCCAAAGGGAAAAACTTGAACAAGAGGACTAACAGTGAGCACTTCATTCATATAATTGTAGGTCCATAACTCCAGTAAGTCAGAGTGAGAGGTGGAGAATAGTATTTTCTATGCTATAGGTCCCATCAAAAGTGGAGAGGAAGGAAGCAGAAGAAAGAAAGCACAATAAGCTTGCTGATTATCGAATAGGCAATTAGCAGGAGACAAAACAAAATCAAATAACTAGAGACTAGTGACAGTTAAAAAGAGGTGAATACAAAAGACAACCATGAGCACAAATGTTAAACCTTCCTAAATACCAAAAGAAAATTAAAAACTAAAAGAACAAAGAAAAGAACATCATACAGGAAAAGAAGCAGAGCCCTTTCAACATAATGTGGTGATTTTAACATAAAATAATATGAAAGAGTTGAGATCAAACACAGACTTCTGCCTTCAGAACAAATATTAAGATATCCCTTGTTCTGGGCTTGGATTATTCAGCAATATAAAGATGTCAGTTCTATTTTAATTTATAAATTTAACACAATCCCAATAAAATACCAACAAACTTTTGAAACCCAGCCAAACTGGGGGGTGCCTGGGTGAATCAGTTGGTTAAGTGTCTGACTTTAGCTCAGGTCATGATCTCATGATTGATGAGTTCGAGCCCCGTGTCAGGCTCTGTGCTGATGGCTTAGAGCCTGGAGCCTGCTTCAGATTCTGTGTCTCCCTTTCTTTCTGCCCCTCTGTCTGCCTCTCTCTCTCAAAAAAATATAATAAAACATTAAAAAAATTAAAAAATAAAAAATAAAACCCAGCCAAGTTGGTACTATAGCTTGTATGAAAAAGTAAACATGCAGGGATAGACAGAATATTGAAAAAAAAAAAAAAGGTATGAAGAGAACTAACCCTATCAGACATTAAAACATTCTATGAAAACTTTACAATTAAAATGTTTATACTGGTGCATGAATAGACCAAAAAAACAACTGTGGAATAGATCAGAAAGACCAGAAGTAGACCCAATACATGTGAAAAATCAAGTATATGATAAAGGTGGCATCTTAAATCACTGGGACAAAGACAGACTTACTGATAAATGGTGCTGGGACAACTGGTTAACATTTGGAAAAAGGTAAAAAATGAGGTCGAGGTTTTACACCATCACAAAAAGAAATGGGGTGAGGGATCCAAATATAAGCAGTGAAATCACATTTTTAAAAAGTTAAAAAAATAAAATAAAATATAATAGAGCAAATACGTAATGTCAGGCAGAGTTCTAAACACACACATTCATTCACTGAATCCTCTGCATGACCTTGTAAGTTGCATGATGATCATCCGCATTGGGCAGAGGGAGAAACGGAGGCATGGAGAGGTGGTGTAACGGTTAAGGTCACTCAGGAAGCGGCAGAGCTAGAATTCAAACTGGGCACTGCCCCAGGCCCCCGGCTGCGGCGGCACGCCACACTTGTATGTACGACAACTTTGGCTTTGTTATTGTTGTTATTTTCAATTTTTTAATGTTTATTTATTATTGAGAGACAGAGTGTGAGCAGGGGAGGGGCAGAGAGAGGGGGAGACACAGAATCCCAAGCAGGCTCCAGGCTCCAAGCTGTCAGCACAGAGCCCGACACGGGGCTGGACCTCACAAACTTCAAGACCATGACCTGAGCCGAAGTCAGACGCTCAACCAACTGAGCCACCCAGGAGCCCCTATTGTTGATGTTTTTAAATTGGATCAGCAGTTCATTTACTTTACACCACAGTAAACTGCTGCTACTTGATGAGAAGGGAAGCGGAATTTCTGTGTCTCTGTAGTTCAGAGACGATTACTGGTTTGATTGAGATTTAATGAGTAGAAGTAAAAACAATACTTTCAGTGTATATACATTATCAGGTAATATATATTCAAAACAGGACATCCAAAAATTAAACATCTGCTAAGATGCATTAATTTGTGTGGGAATGTTATTGCCTGGTTCTGATATAAATTTCCTGACAAAATCCATCACTCTGTATTTACAAATTGGCTTTCGAGTTCGGGGCAGGGGGAGCCTCCCTCTGGGTGCAAGAAGCATGTTATGTGTCATCAGTAGGGCTAAAAGGCCATTAGCCACAAGGAAGACAGGCATCAGAGCGGAGTCCTGGGCACAATGACAAATTTACGAGCACGTTTCGTGCCTGTTGATGGAAGGGTTGATCCTGGCAGCCTGTCCTTGGTTCCTGCTCTGGCCAGAGGACCCCTCCCCCCCAGCTTGCTCTCCCCACCCTGAGGAACTGGATCGCAGATCACACCAGTGGTGTTGTGACAACTGAATGACACAGACTGTCGCTATCATTAGCTTATTCAAACAGGCGATTTTATGACCGAGGAGGGGGTCATTCACCTGTCACCCCCAGGACGGCAGGCTGGGCCAGGAGGCACTGGCTGCCGCTATGGGGATGTCCTGGTGCTCTGAAGGCCTGGTCTGTTAGCGGCACAGACATCTGCCTTTGCCGCTAGGCTCGGCCTCCTGGTGGGGAGCACAAGGGCCTAGTAGAGCAAGGAAAATGGGAAGTAAAGAGGACGCTTGTGGGCGGTTCTCTTTTTCTAAGGGCGACAGACCCCAGCCAGACAAGGATCACTCCAGAAGTAGGCTGGAGGCCACGGTTCCCCAAGAAGACTTAACACCTTCCTTTACTGGAACCTAAAGGCCTAGGTTTCTGCCCGCCCAGCCCAGCGGGGGCTCGAGGTTTCTAGTTCAGAGTCTGTGGGGCTTCATAGAGGAGCAGAACGCTTCCTAGTTCTTGTGTTCAGTTTAAGGGAGAGATAAGATTCGGAGCCAAAGCTTTCTATTACTATAGAAATTTACATAATAATATAAATATCTCTATAGATACAGGTAGTAGTTCTTTAATATAGTTATATGTCTAATATGGAAAGTAATATAAAGAGGCTCATTTAATGAGACTCACAATCCAAAAGACACTGGGTGCTGGTTATGAGCTAAGCATCTGACTGGGCTCTGCAGGAAATGAAAAATGAAGTCAGTAACCCCCCCAACTTTAAGGAGGCCCCACAAGGTACCTACATATGGACACTATGGCAGTGATGTGCGAAGCAACACACGAGCAGACGTAGAAATAGTCTCCTGATGGCAAGTGCTCTGAGTTGAGAGGAGCCCGAGGTGATGGCCTGAGTGGGCTCAAAGACCCCTGGAGGAGGTGGAACACATATGCGCCTTGGGAGGCAGACAAGATTTGTATGGGGACCGGACCCCGCACATGGCCTTTCTTCCCTGAACCCAGCCTCATAGGGAGAGGATGTGCCCTGAGTCGCTGACTTCTACTGCGGAGACTGGGAGAGTTCTGGTTGGCAGAGTGGAGGCTATGGGCCGTGTGGCAATGATTTACCACAGAGCAGGCACAGAGGCTCACTTGTTGCTAGGGAAAGAAGATTTACTTTGAGTAATAGCCATGTTGCTCCAGAAAAGTTAAGAGAGAGGACAAGCTAGGGGGAAGGAGTTGGGGAGACTCACCCTCATTCAAAGGATCTATTTTAAACTCTGAGTTGGGAGGCACCTCCGTGGCTCAGTCAGTTAAGCATCTGAATTCAGGTCAGGTCATGATTTCATGGGTTCATGAGTTCGAGCCCCACATCAGGCTCTGCAATGTCAGCACAGAGCCCACTTTGGATCCTGTCTCTCTCTGTTTCTCTCTCTCTCTGCCTCTGCCTCTCTCTCAAAATAGAACTTAAAAAAAAACCCCACAAAACTCCAAGTTGATAACAACAGCTACCATTGATTAAGTATATTTAGGTACTTTTCATAACCGAATCTGAATGTTTTTGGTTGCAAATGACAGAAAACACACTTGAAATTTGCTTAAAAAATTTTTCATGTTTAGTTTTGAGAGAGAGAGAGAGAGAGAGAGAGAGAGAGCATGAGCAGGGGAGGGGCAGATAGAGAAGGAGACACAGAATGTGAAGCAGGCTCAGTCTCTGAGTGGTCAGCACAGAGCCCGATGCAGAGCTTGAACTCACAAATTGTGAGATAATGACCTGAGCTGAAAACAGACGCTTCACCGGCTGAGCCACCCAGGTGCTCTGAAACTTGTTTGAGTAAAAGGAACTTCATGGGTCACGTAAGTAAAATAGTGTAGGTGTCAGATGTGCCTGTAATGGGCTCTTTCTCTACCCTGCCTGCCTCCACGGCCAGTCTCTTATTCAGGCAGGCTTCCTTGGTAGCCAACGGCTCTCAGGGTTACAGGATGCATAGAACCTATACCATCAGAACAAAAAGAAAATTTTTCTTCCCCTTCCCCAAACCATCCAAGTCCTGAGCTGCACTCTGATTGGACTAATCAAGGTCACCTGCCCTAGGTCCCATGCTTGGGATTAAGGCAATAAAATCCTGATGTGGTCAATCACACCTAGCACCATGGTTGCCACATTTAGAAAAGATGCTAGGGAGCAACTGTCCCGAAGGAGATTTGCAATGGACATGTGATCTCATTTAATCCTCCTGTCAGCACCATGGCGGTGATTAGTTTTCTTCTCTTACAGATGAAGACACTCTCGCTGACAGGCAAAGTGAAGTACTATGCGTAAGATCACCGGTTTATGAGGAAAGAGCTTGGATTCAATCCACACTTTCAATCACTGTATCTTACTGTCTCTTATTTTAGAGACAGTTAGGTGCTCAGCTGTGTGGTGGAAATAGGCTGGAGTGACTCAGAAAGAGATAATTTAAGAAAGAAGCTGCAGGAGGGACGCCTGGGTGGCACAGTCAGTTGGGTGTCAATGCTTAGTTTCAGCTTAGGTCATGATCTCATGGTTTTGTGAGTTCGAGCCCCGCATCCGCTCTGTGCCACTGGCATGAGCCTGCTTGGGGTCCTCTCTCTCTCTCCCTCTTTTTCTGTCACCACTCCACTCAAGCTGTCTCTCTCTCAAAAATAAATAAATTGAAAAGAAAAAGAAAAGAAAAGAAGAGAAGAAAGCCAGGAGACAGAATGAGGGTGTGACCCCGGAGAGAAGGACAGAAGGAGGGGCGGGGTGAGAAGAACCTGAGATCAAGAACGGGCTACAGAGAAGATCTCTGGGATCTGACAAGCTTGGGAAGTGCAGAGGAGAGCCTGGAGTCCATGTGGCCATGCAATGGCAGGTGAAACCTGAGGGAATTTATACCTGCTAGTAAAATATCCCATTTCATAAAAACAAAGAGGGGTGCCTGGGTGGCTCAGTCAGTTAAGTGGCCGATTTTGGCTCATGTCATTATCTCACGGTTCGTGAATTCAAGCCCTGCATCCGGCTCTGTGCTCACAGCTCAGAGCCTGGAGCCTGCTTCAGATTCTGTGTCTCCCTCTCTCTTTGTCCCTCCTCTGCTCATGCTCTCTCTGTCTCTCAAAAATAAATAAATGTTTAAAAAACCCAAAGAAACCATTGATTCTAAGATACACCCATTTTGTGGATCACTGAGTAAGAAAAACTGCCAATAACAGACTCTTGGCTTTTTCACCACTGCACATTTTTCTTTATATTTATTCAAAGACCTCATTTGGACTTCAAAGACATAGACTTTTTATCATATGTCACTCTTGTGCTTAAAATTAGACAAAAATCAGTGAAATACATGGGTTAGAGTATTTCTTTTATTTATTTTTGTTAATGTTTATTTATTTTTGAGAGAAAGACAGAGTGCAAGTGGGGGAGGGGCAGAGAGAGAGGGAGACACAGAATCCAAAGCAGGCTCCAGGCTCTGAGCTGTCAGCACAGTGCCCAATGTGGGGCCCAAGCTCATGGGCCTCAAAATCATGCCCTGAACCAAAGACCTGGGTGGCTGACTGAGCCACTCAGACACCCCTGGTTAGAGTATTTCTAAAACTTCTCTGCGTTCGGCGTCAACATTCAATGACATGGAATTCCTTTAGAGTTCAGGGCATAGGCCTGTGTTTCCGGTGGTGACTGGGTCTTAAGGGGCAGGAGAGAGTAACCTTTCTTATAAAGGTATTTCCAGGGTTTGGTGATCTCCTGGCCTTCAGCTACATTTCTGGTGGGGATCGGCAGTTCATTCTCACAGAACACCCTTCGAGAGCACCTTCCTTTGTTAAGTCACTTGGCTGTCGCCTTGCAGGAAAACATTAAATTGCAATGTGAAATATTTGCTTCACTAACATCAAATTCACGCCCACTGCTCTGTGCCCATGCTCATCACACACATGGTATTTTTTCATTTCAAGGCCGAATCACAGCATAATATTTTTGAGAATATTTTTAAATAGCAATTAAACTCATTGGGTGTAGTACCAATAACTCCAATAACTCACAAAGTTATGACCACAGGATGAAGGTTGTCATACCGGTCACTTGCCTGACAGTGTTGTGAGAAATGTCCCTATCTGAATCCTATAATGTGAATCATCGAATCGGCTTGGTGTGATAGTCATGTAAGCATGCGTTACCGAAGTCAGGAAAGCCCGTGGAGATGAAAGCGGAAAGGCTGTCAGTGGGTCTAGCCTCCACATTAGAATCGCCTGGGGACTTGAAAAACGACCTATGCTCAGGCCTCATCTCCAGAGATTCTTCTATACATATACATAATAGTTCTGAAATGGGGCTCCCTGCATCAGAATGGTTTAGAAACTCCCCAAAGGTGACTTTGATGTGCCATTAGGGTTCTGTGTTGGATGACCAGAAGGCTCTAAGGTTTTGGGGAAAGGTGGAGAGTGGCTCCTATCAGGGTTGCCCCTGCTGCCCGGGTGGGTCCCCAAAAGCTGGCTTTATCCCTGCCCCAACACCGTGGTCATTTTCTACCAAAGCACGCAGTTTTGAAGGGCACATGAAGAGGTGGCCCCTCAGATTCCCCGGCTAAGGGAAAAAGCAGATTGTCCCTGTCACTTGCTCTGTGCAGCGTCTGGGAAGAGGGCCACACATGTTCCAGGACAAGAGGTCTTTAGGTCTTGTTTTGTAGCCCTGCCCTCCACAGGGACCAGACACAAGACATTGTATGGTCCTCTTTCACTTCACCTCCCAACACACCCTACCTGCCCCACCCCCCACACCATCCCTGGCTCTGTCCCCAGTTATGCTCACCTGAGGACCCATTTCTCATGTGCAAATCACATTCCATAAAGATGCCTGGAAAACGGCAAAAATCCTCCAGCACACCTTGGCATTGGCATTGGCTCACACCAGCTCAGTGTTAAATCCAGTAGGACCTTGTAATTCCTGTTCAGACGTGGCGGATTTGTAGGAGACACCCCGTCCTCAGATCAGATACTGTCTGACAACAGCCCTCTTGCTGCATGAGCTGGGCCGTGCCTGCTGCCACGGTCCGTTCTGCTGCCTCTGGCCCTTGGGGGCGCTGTGCCCTATGTCCACTGAAGCCCCTTCTGGGGGAAGGGAACCTGGGAGAGCACTTAAATTGGAGGCTAGGGGCTCCCACTTCCTGACTGATTCCTTGGGAAAGTGGGTAAGTGCTTGTGCCTAAGGTGGGGGGGGGTGTCAGCGTAGGACCCTGTGGCCAGAGCTGACAGGGGAAGGACAGGCATGGGGCAAGACTCAGTTAGGACGCACGAGGGGCAAGCTTTCCTGGGAAGCACTTCTTCCTCCGTGTCTGCTGTCATCAACCTCCTCTGTGTCTGGGACAGGAACTGTGTGTTCTGCATTCAACCCCCTAGTTCCTTTGGAGATGCTTTGTATGTCCCCGAGGTTACCTTTCTGCTGTGGCGTTCCATATTTGGGAAGTTCCAAATACAGACATTCAGCTTTATATAATTGTCAAGCCAGAAGCGATCATTTGCTTTACTCAGCATTTCAACCATATAAATCTTTGATGTATAACTTTGGGGGGGAAGCAGTTAATTATCTATAGCAGAAATAAACCTGCAGTCTAAGGATGGGCCTCAGGGTGTCCATGGACATGAAAACTGTAATGTTTGGGGAAGTGCATGTGTTTTGTTTTGTTTTGTTTTTGAATGAGAGAGTATTTAAAACTTTTTTGATTCTCAATTGGGGTCGTGACCCCCAAAATGGTTAAGAACTCTGTGTAGAGAGGAAGACTCCTTTGACCTTAGTATCTTCTGTCTGACATTGAGGCCAGAACTCATGTTGCCTTGGCAGTTTAACAGAATTTACTGAAAGGCTGTGATGGAGTCCAGTGTTAGTCACAGGGTAGCATAAACTTCACATGGATGAGGAACAAAAAGGAAAACACAGGGTTGGAACGTAAAACTAAGATCCCCACCCCCCACCCAGGCCAATCCCAGCATCATTTACCACAGCTACAAGGTGGAAACAGCTCAATGTCTGTCAACAGAGGAACCGGTAAGTAAAATGTGGTCTATACCTATACAAGGATGTTATTCAGCATCCAAAAGGAGATTGTGACACAGATTCCAACATGGATGAACCTCGATGACATTTGCTGAGTGGGATAAGCCAGTCATGAAAGGACAAATTCTGTATGATTCCACTTACATGGAGGACCTAGCGCAGGCAAATCACAGACACAGAAAGGAGAGCAGTGGGTGCCAGAGGCTGAGGGGCAGGGAGACAAGGGAGTCTTGTCTAATGGGTGCAGAGTTTCAATATGGGCTGAAAAATGTCTGAAGGTGGATAATGGTGATGGTTGCACATAATGTGGATGTACTTAGTGCCACCGAGGTGAACTTAAAATGGTGAAAATGATCAATTTTACATTATGTATATTTTACCACAATAAAAAAGATGAAAAGAAACAAGGAGACTCTTGAGGCCAATGTCAAAATGCCAGCATCCTATGTACGTGTGTATGTGTTGTAAATCGGCCTCTAAGCTTTTCAGCAGCCGCAAATGAAGCACCTTTCCTTGGAGAATGAGAGGCTTACCTGACTTGTGAAGCAAAACACTTTGTTATAATGGCCACTTAAGTACTGACAATTAAAACCAATACCTATTACACGGTCATTTAAACGTGTGACAATTTTGCTAATGCTTTTAGAAGCTAATGGGATTGGAAAGAGAAGGTGAGTTATGTTTAAATGGATATATATCATTTAAAATGAGGGTAATATCCGATAAATTGGTATTTTATGAAATAGATGGAGATGCTGCGTCCGGGAGATGGAGAGACTTGGGCGAGTGGACATCTGCCCTCATTAAGGCAGCAGGTGAGCGGGACCCCAGTGTTCTGTCTCCGGTCAGGGAGGAAGAACCAGAGACAATCTGGGTCACAAAACCCGTGATCTGATAGGTTTCCAGCACCAGGAGAACCTCTCTTCAGCCTGCCAACCACCTAGGAGCTGTGAGGTCTGGTAATCTGGGATCTGGATGCCCCAGAAGGATGCAGAAGCCCTTACACAGCCTGCAAGTTGCACACTCCCTCGCCAGGCTGCAGGCCCCCAGGAACCCACAGCTGCCCTTGCTGGCTTGGCTCCAGGAAGGGGCAGAGGTGCTTGCAGGTGGAATGCTACCTGGGGTGCTGGGTCTGCTAGTGTCACCTCTTGGGGGGGGGGGGTAGGCTGATCTCTCCTGCTGCCAGCTCAGACTCTCTGGGGGCGCTGAGTGGACCCCTAACACTATCCTGAAGCAGCAGTCGCCTGCTCACCCAGGGGTGCCACGGTGCTCCCTCATGCTAGCCACACTCTGGGACTGAACCCTCAGAAAAGGACCCCTTGCATGTCCACCTAGAGATGGCTCCCCCAACCCCCACCTCAAGACCAGGACCACTGGCCTGATTCAGGACAGGCACGGGGACCACTTTCTCAAAACACCCATTCTCAGGTGCCATGGCCAAGGCAGGGATTCCTTGCCTCCCAGGAGCTGCATTCTCTTGGCCTGTGGGGACAAGTAAGAGGAGGGGCTGCCCTCAGCCTCTCCGCAGGAGGAGCCTCAGTCCCAGTGCTCCCACAGGACCCTACACTTCCATCCTTTGCCAGGTCCAGAGAGGAACGAGGAGTGGGTGCTGGGCAAGGTGGGTGCAATGGGAAACCAGGGCACCTCAGGTGCAGAAGGTGAAACTGCCAAGTCCAAGAGGGCCCTTCTGTGCTGCCGGGCTGTGAGCCGAGAGGGCAAAGCTGAGCATCAGAGTGAAGCCAGTTTCTAAGCTCTTTCCAGGTGGCCAGGGGACTCCGGATAGATCAGCGGCTCAGGAGCATGTGGGCACACCTCTGCCTATTGTGCATGCCAGGGTCTGAGCTGGCCCAGAGCAGGCTTTGACTCTGCTCCCACTCGGGGCACTTCCATCCTTGCATTACTGGGCATGGGTATTCCAGGCCCGGGGAGCTTGCAGCCTGGCCTGCTTTCCAAGGCCACAGACTGACTCTGGCTGCAGTCAAGGCTCTTTCCCTGGCATATTCCTCCCGTGCTCACAGGCGCGCTGCTCTTCGCTGCCTTTTCCTTCATCCTATGACTTAGCTGCAAATCCACTGCGCCCCCCATGGGAGCAAGTGAAAGGAGGAAACCTCTGTGGGAGTGAGTAAGACTACCAAGGCTAGACTAGTCGAAAGACAGCAGTTCATGTTCAAGGAGGGGGGAAAACAAGGGAAGAAAAGAACCCACATATCTTCTCAAAACATGCCAGTTGCCAAGAAGCATCTGATTGAGTTGTCCAGATGCAGAAATTAAGACAGAGGGATTATCCTGCTGAAGATCAAACAGCCAAAGAGACGAGTGGCCATGGCTTGAACCTGGGAAGCTGGCCTCAGAGCCCCAGACCCTCCAGGGAGGGCCCTTGGGACACGTGCATGCAGCTGGCCTGAGTTCAAGTCCTGCCTCGGCTCCTTGGCGATGGCGCAGCCTCAGGGAAGCCACGCCCCCTTCCCCAAGATCAGTTTCTGCACCTGCAAAACCGGGCTGAAAAAACCAGCTTCCTGGGGACCTTTTGGGGGGAATGAGGGTGCTGTTCTTCACAGATCTGGTGCAAAGGGCTCCAAATCCAGTCTTTTGTACACCAGGAGCAAGGGGGCAACTTTCAAGGATGTTCTTAATTAAGTTGCTATGGTAATTACATTTTCATTCTATTATTTATATGAACATAGAGGGAAAAAGGGGCATCTTAATGTTGCTTTAATGAACCAAGAGAAAACCTCTACAGATGCCAAGCAGTGCATCTGCGGCTCCATTGTGGTGTTATCTCTGTTTACGGGCAAGGCCGGCTGCTGTCTGAGCTCTCAGGCCTGGGCGGCTCATCTCATTCATGGGAACAGTTGGAAGAGCCCAGGGTCCACACTGGATGGCTGTCCAGATGCAGCACTATGTCCACCCATATTTGATTTACCACAACTATTACTTTTTTCGGCGTAAAAATCTTTAGATAGATTCTTATGTCTTATTTTTTAATTTTTTAAAAATGTTTTTTATTTATTTTTGAGAGACAGAGAGAGAGACAGTGTGAGCAGGGGAGGGTCAAAGAGAGAGGGAGACACAGAATCTGAAGCAGGCTCCAGGCTCTGAGCTAGCTGTCAGGACTGAGCCCGACGTGAAGCTCGAACCCAGGAACCGTGAGCTCATGACCTGAACCGAAGCTGGAAGCCGGATGCTTAACCGATTGAGCCACCCAGGTGCCCCAGATTCTTATGTCTGATACCCTTATCAGCTGTAGTTTACATTCATGTGACTCTTTTTTTAATGCTTTATTTTTTGTTTCCTTATTATTTATTATTTATTTATTTGAGAGAGTGTGTGTGCATGTGTGCTCAAGCATTGGAGGGGCAGACAGAGAAAATCTGAAGCAGGCTCCACACCCAGCCTGGAGCTTGACAAGGGGCTCAGTCTCACAACTGTGAGGTCATGTCATGAGCTGAAATCAAGGCTGCTGCTTAGCAGACTGAACCACCCAAGTGACACTACATGGCTCTTTTAATGTTTACCAAGCCTTCCTATTTCATTTTGTTTCATACCACATCTTTGTGGGGAAAATGGGAAGGACCCTGCTTTCAGACAGGTGTGGAAATGGAGGCCAGGAAATGGCCAACCAGGCAGCTCCCAATGGACTGTAGCAAGTTTAGTTTCATTTCCATCAGACAGGGGATATCGGGGACTGTGGAATAGAGTCAACTTTCCTAGGAGAAGAAAAAGTGGTGTGAAATGCTGTCTTGTTTTTTTTTTTTTTTTTTAACATTTATTTATTTTTGAGAGACAGAAAGAGACAAGGGATGAGCAGGGGAGGGGCAGAGAGAGGGGGAGACACAGAATCTGAAGCAGGCTGCAGACTCTGAGCTGTCAGCAGAGAGCCCAATGTGGGGCTTGAACACACGAACCATAAGATCATGACCTGAGCCAAAGTCGGACTCAATCAACTGAGTCACCCAGGTGCCCCTGTCTTGTTCTTTTTATGAACACACTCAAAAACATTCAATGACATTGGGTTTCTAAGATGAGTCATGACTTAAATGGTGCCTCAGATTCTTATAACTCAATAGAGTGAGACGGCCACACCATTTCTCTTACAGGAAAAGGTGAAGGGGTTGAATGGTTCAACATTCCCCACTCCACAGCACATGATTATCCAATCATATTGAAAGGACTCTTTTTGGCCACATCTTTTATTTAGTGGGTTCCAGCTCAGCAAGAGCTGGAGGTTAACGGCAGGGTCAGAGTTGGGCATCTCGTAGAGAGGATGCGTGGAAGACAAGTCCCTGCAGATGGGGAGGATCTGTCACAAGAGCTACTATGTAGTCTCTTTGGGGCTGACGTTTACATATGCTGCCTGATATGGATGTTTCCTGAAGGATGAGAGCCCAATGAGACACACAGTGAGGGCTGCAGGGGTGCTGCAGGCTGTGGTGAGCTGGAAGGATCTGGAACTGGTCAGGAGGGTCTAGAGGTTTTTCCACAAGCACATGTCCCAGCCCAGGTTCTTACCTGTCACCTGCATTTGTTACTTCATGTTGCTACGAAAAATATAAATATTCTGATTTCCACTTGAAGTCCTACAAAGGCAAACCTAAAAACCAGTGGGCACTCCGTGCAGAGAGGAAATTCAAGACCACAGAACTCTTGAGCACTTGCAGAGGCAAAGGCTGTGATTGGCACTGGGACGGAGGGGGTGGTGCAGGTGGAGAGGCCAAGAGGGACGGCTCAATGTGAGCAAGAGGCAGAGTGTGCACCCAGCAGGCCCCCAGCCTGGAGGCTTTACTTCACCTGGAAAGGAAGGAGGAAAGACAAATTTTGGGGGGGTATTGTGTAAAACTATACATGACAAAATGTATCATCTTAACCATTTTTTGTTTGGTTGGATTTTTTTAAAGTTACTTATTTTGAGAGAGAGAGAGAGAGAGAGAGAGAGAGAGAGAGAGCACACAGAGGAGGGGCAGAGAGAGAGGGAGAGAGAGAATCTCAAGCAGGCACTGTCAGTGCAGAGCCCTACATGGGGCTTCAACCCACAAACTGTAAGATCAAGACCTGAACTGAAACCGAGTCAGATGCTTAACTGACTGAGCCACCCAGGTGTCCTGGTTGGGGTTGTGTGTGTGTGTGTGTGAGTGTGTGTGCTAAAATAAATAATTAAAAAATGTTTTCTATTGTGCTAAAATTGAAATATAACATTGTATTAGTTGCAGGTGTACCACATAATGAGGTTGTATGTATTGCAAAATGATAACCAATGTAAGTTTAGTTAACATCCATCACCACATACAGTTATTTCTTTTCTTATGACAAGAACTTTTAAGATCTAGTCTCTTAGCAACTTTCTTTATTTCTTTAATTTTTTATGCTTATTATTGAGACAGAAACAGAGCATGAGCAGGGGAGGGTCAGAGAGAGAGAGAGAGAGAGAGAGAGAGAGAGAGTCTGAAGCAAGCTCCAGGCTCTGAGCTAGCTGTCAGCACAGAGCCCAATACAGGGCTCAAACCCACAAATCGTGAGATCATAACCTGAGCTGAAGTCGGATGCTCAACCGACCGAGCCACCCAGGCGCCCCTCTTAGCAACTTTAAATAGAGTATTGTTCACTAGTCACCGTGCTGTACATTACACCCCCCCTACTTAGCTACTTAGGTAGCTTATAAGTGGAAGTTTGTTCTTTTTGACCTCCCTCACCCATTTCAGCCACTCCTCCTCCATGCTGGTGATGGCTGCACAGCAGTGTAAATATACCGAATGCCACTAAACTGTACACTTAAAAATGGTTAAGGTGTCCCTGGGTGGCAAGTGTCCAACTCTTGATTTTGGCACAGGTCATGATCTCACGGTTTGTGGGCTTGAACCCCGTGTAGGAATTGTGCTGACAGCACCTGGTTGGGATTCTCTCTCTCCCTGTCTCTGGCCCTCCACCACTCTTTCTCTCTTAAAATAAATAAACTTTAAAAAATGGCTAAAATGGTAAAGTTTAGGTTACATATATGCACCAACGATATGTATAAGGAACCCAACCTTGATTTGGGCACTGAGTACACAGTTGTACAAACAGTAAAAGAAACAGAAACAGAGCTGTGTGGGTCAGGATGTTCTCCTTTTTGTACAGGGGCCCAAGATTACTCCCTGGAACAAAACTTGGAAACTCCTGAATTAGCCCAATCTCAATTTACAGATTAAGAAACTTTAAGTCCTTGGTAAGATCATTCTCCCTTCTTCCAAACAACCTCTCCATTGCCAACCAAACTCTGATCAGTCAACTGCCATTCTGGTTGAGACTCTACACTGTTGAACAGAAGGAGCAAGTTTAAGGTCTGTTTGGTGAGCCCTGGGCACACATGGGGCCATATGCCTTCTGCATTTGGGGCACCATTGCCTCCAGCCTCTAAGTCCCAGCCTCTGCTCTTGGTCACCTTGAGGGAAAGGCCAGGCTAGAATGTTCCTCAGGAGATGGCTGAGCTATGCTCCTAGCTAGGCCTTTTGTTATGGGGTTGACTTGTGTCCCCTGAACGATTTGTTTAAGTCATAATCCCGAGGACCTGTGAATGTGACCTTACTTGGAAATAGGGGCCATTGCAGATCTAATGAGTTAAGATGAAGTCATACTGACTTACTCTAATATGAGTAGTATCTTTATAAGAAGAGAGAGACACACAGACATGCTAGAGAAGATGGTGACAGACACAGAGATCGGAATACTAGAATTGCAAGCCAAGGAGGCAAGGAAGATCCTTCCTTACAGGTTTCAGAGAGAGCGTGGCCCTACCAACACCTTGATTTTGCACTTCCAGCTTACAGAACAGAGACAATACGTTTCTGTTGTTTGAATCCTCCTGATCTGTGGTGCTTCTTTGGGGTGGGCCCACAAGCTGAGTCCGCTGTGCTGGGGCAGGGGGCTCACATGTGGACAGACCAGTGGACAAGGTCAGAGCTTCACTCATTCACTCAAGGTGTTTGTCACATCCCAGTGATATTATTTACAATGTATTTTTTAATTGTCTGTTTTTAATGTTAAATATCTTTTAAAAGGAAGCTGTATAACCCTGTATCACTTCAATCTTGGGGACAAAGTCTTCTTCTTTTTTTTAAGTTTGTTTATTTATCCTGAGAGAAAGAGACAGTGCAAGTCGGGGGAGGAGCAGAGAGAGAGAGAGAGGGAGAAAGAGAGAATCCCAAGCAGGCTCATGCTGCCAGTGCAGCGCCTAATGTGAAGGCTGAACCCATGAAACCATGAGGTCCTGACCTAAGCTGAAGCCAAGAGTTGGATGGTTAACTGATTGAGCCATCCAGGCTCCCCAGAGTCTCGGTGATCGATGGAATCCTATGTTATTAGACAGATAAGTAATATGATAAAACACTAAATTTGGAATGTCAATAGGAAAGAATGGATTTAAGAAATGCCATAGACAGCTATTTTGGAAAAAAATGTCCCAATAACATCAACAGAAACAGCATTTCTTCCAACATTGGCAGCTCATACCCATTTGTGGGGTTTAGATTTTGGTTTCAACTCTTCTCCAGTGAAAAGAAAACTATTAAATTGAGGGTTGAATGCATGTTTTGGAGCAAGGATAAAAACATTAGGATAGGTAATATAAAGTATATGGAGTATTTCTTATTCCAAGAAAGGGTGTGTTTAATAGAACAGGCCTCATCGCTGTTGTTTTTAATAACAGAAAGTGTTATCTATGATCTCTGTGGATATCGTGCTTTGTTGGGGAGGCTTTGTCTATTTGTCAGATATAGATGTGGACCGGCTGGAAGGAGTGACTTGAAACTGGTGAGACCACTAAAATAAGCCCAGTATAAAAAGAAATCATGCCATGGACGAGAGAGCAAGTGGTAGGTGAAGTAGCCATTGGCCAGCCTTAGTGATCTCACGTAATAATCAGTTAAAGAATATCCAAACATGCTGTCCTCAATAAGAAACCAGCCAAATGTCCTTAAAAGAAGAAAAAGCGAACCGCAGACTTACTCCCTTTTTTTCTCAAGGAACGGAGCCTCTGGATGACTCCATTAGTTATAACGAGATACTAATAAGACATATGTCCCTGAGCTTCCAATTAGGGGGCTAGCCCAGACTAACCAATCTTAATTATTACACAATAAGTAGATGCCACTTATAAAACCTAGAGACCAGTTCATTACTGGAAAAGACTTCGAGTCTCAAAGTCAACATCGTTAAGGAAGATAGGAAGTGAAACGTCCCATGATAGAACACGTGCAGCTACTTTGCAATAAAAAGAAACTCACCCTGATGACCAGTGGCTCAGGTTTGAATGGACTTGGCCCGCACAAACATGCCCAGACCAGCGATCAATAGGTTGGCAGCACCATGCCTGCCATCTCCCAGTGGCATCAAAGCAATGTTCTCTTACTGTGGGGTCTGGTACATTTCTAGAATCCTAGAAAGGTGTGAAATACCAGTTATTGAACTGATGGAGTTATCAGAATCCTAGAACAATGTAAAGCATGTGATGTTGGGAATGTGTAAGGATCCGAGTAAGCACAACAAAGGAAACAAAACCCCAGGATCAATATCATTCTAACCTCATTTGCTGTAAGGGCGTTAATCAATTGTGTAGTTTTACATTTCTAGTGTGACCATTTTGCATTTAAAGAGTCTTCGAGGGGCTCCTCGGTGGCTCAGTCACGAGTGACTTTGGCTTAGGTCATGATCTCGTAGTTCGTGGGTTCGAGCCCTCCATGGGGCTCTGTGCTTATATCTCAGAGCCTGGAGCCTGCTTTGGATTCTGTGTTTCCCTCTCTATCTGTCCCTCCCCTGCTCAAGCTCTGTCTCTCTTTCTCTCTCAAAAATAAATAAACATTAAAAAAATTTTAAAAAGTCTTTGAATATTGAAGGGAATTAATATGTTAGATTCAAGATTTTAATTAACTGTCTAAAAATGCTGGGTTAAGTTTGTAATCTAGGTTTTTAATTGATTGGGAACATTTACTTTGTTAAATCTATAACTTTTTATTTGTTAGTGGTGAGTAATTGTAAATATTTAGGGCAATGTTGGGTGTTTAGTATCTAAAAGAATGCTAATTGTCTAATAAATTCCTAAGATTAATAGTTGGATCATTTCCTAAGTTACAGTTAGTAGTGGGTATTCCTCTACATGCACAATTGTGGTCCCTCAGACACTAAAAAACCCATCAGCACTGAAAATGGAAAATCAGTCCTTTACTAATACATAGTAAAATAAATTCAGAAACGTTATAAAAAGAAATACTTATCGCTGCACCAGCTACAACCACCTCAAGAACCAGTTGTGGTTTCTTTGCTGTACTTTGGGATATAACACCTGGGTAGAAGATTCCAGAACCCAGGAGATAATCAAGAGCATTGACCTACACCTTTACATTTCTAGGTCAGACATACTTCTCTCTGGAAGGTACCCGAATTGGAATCTACGTCAGAGACACTTAATTATTCTTAAAAACCTAAGTTAAAAATAACAAACAGTTATTATCTTACACAGTTTCTGAGGGTCAGGGATCCGCGGGAAGCTTAGGTGGGTATTTCCAGCCAACTGGCTGTTGGTTGGAGGCCTCGGCTCCTTGCCTACTGGGCTCTCCAAATAGGTGTTCCTTGGAGCATCTGGCTTCCCCCAAGATGAGTGGTCCGGGAGGGGACAAGGACCCTGGAGTGCCTTTTAAGGACCTCACCTCAGAAGTCACGCACTTTCCCTTCTACTCTTTCCGTTCATAAGAAACACATCTCAAGAAGAGAGAAGTTAGGTGCCACCCGTTTTGGGGAGGCTATCAGATAATCTGGGGACCTGTTTGTAAGGCCACCACAGGGCCCTCTCAGCACAGAGTGGGGGACAAAGCTAAGGTGGCTACCCCGGACGTGGAACCCAGCAGCCTGTGCAGACATCCCCGCACACTTAGATTTCCTCACAGAGTGTGTGATTTGGGGCTGAGACACGCAGAATCTCCACCGTCATTTAAATGCCATTAGCTGGAACAGAAGCAGAGTGAAAACAACACATTGTCTGTTAATTGCCTGCATTTTAACTTCTCTACTCCTTCAAAACACGCATCCTTCTCTCAGCTTTCTTTTTTCCCCTTCTGTCAGGACCAAGATCAATACCGATGCCTTTCCTTCTAGTGCAGGCGGGCCGGGCTTTCTAGCAGTTTCTCAAGTAAGAGCAAATACTTGTGGCCTTTTTTTTTTCTTTCTTTTATGTGTCAGAGTTTGTCAAGACCCAGAACAGATTTTCCAAGTACACAGGACTTGCCTGTGTATTCCTAAGGGTGGAGTGACTCGTATATCTGCTGATCCTACCAGTCTTATTAAGCATGAGGTGGCGCACCCCATGCCAGGTGTCTTGTCCCTGGTCCTTGGAGCTCCTGTCTGGTAAGCGATGTGCACACATCGAATGGGTAGAAAGGGTCACAGAGGTTATGAAGGGGACGGTAGAGTCCTAAGAGATGGAACAATTTAGTGTGCAGGGCCAGGTCACGGCTTTCTGGAATGAGTCAGGATCTTTTTGAATTGGGGTTTCCTTCCGGTTGGAGTTCCGGTTTCTTTCTCTCTCCTCATGGAATCAGGGAACAAAGTGCTCCACCCCTGGCCACAGGGCATCCTTGTGGGTGGGAGAAGAGTAAAATTGCCTGTGAGACCCTTTCCTGGGGGTGGGATGGGGGATGCAGAGGAGCTGGAGAACCAGTACTCAGAGAAATGATGTCTCAGGACTGGATGGGGAGAGAGAGCTGGGATTCTAGGAGTGTTGTTTGGGAGGCTGTGCAGCCATCTGTGGCTGCAACCCAAGGTGGTGGCAAGACTCCAGAAAGGCTGTCTGTGTGATGCTCTTGGAGATGTGACCCTCGTCGCCTGGCTGCCTAGCTGTGTCCTGTGGTTCAGAGAGGTTGACATGGCCTGATGATCACATGGGTTGGATGAGGTCTTCTGGTTGTCACATGGGCAAATGGTCAGGGGGGGATCCTAACTACATAATCCCCTAAAAGGATCCTATACAATTTGGGAGGGTAGGTAGAATAAAAGCCTCAAGAAAGATTGAGATCTGACTTCCATCTGGTCTAACATGATGGGAGCCAGAGTCAGATATAAGTTGATTTGAAAACCAAGATGAAGTGGGGTGCCTCTGTGGCTCAGTTGGTTAAGTATCCTACTTTAGCTCAGGTCATGATCTCGAGGTTTGTGAGTTCGAGCCCCATGTCCAGCTCTGTTGCTGACATCTCAGAGCCTGGAGCCTGCTCCTGATTCTGTGTCTCCCTCTCTCTCTGCCCTTCGCCCACTCACACTCTCTCTCCTTCAAAAATAAATAAACATTAAAAAAATTAAAAAAAGAAAAGAAAAAGAAAAAGGAAAACTAGGATGAAGCTTCTTGCATCCCCTGAGCTTGTAGGCTGAGTCTTCCTGCTGCATGGGAGAAGCATTTAAAACAAAGCTGAAGCTGAAGGTTGGGCCCAGGAGAGGAGTCACAGGGGAGAGTGGATTTCAAGGCTGAGGGAAGAGCATGTGCAAGCGTTTTGACCTGAGATGTAGGAGATTGTGAAAGAGGACGGTGGCCCAGAGGACCAGGGAGGCTGCAGGGGATGAGGTGACCAGGTCACATGAGGAGGATCGATGAACCACAGCTTTGCCTCAAATATAATGCAGTGGGTGGGCAGGGAAGTTAAGCAGAGGTGGTGGGGGTGATAGGATTACTTTGGCTTTCGAGAAGATGCTGGATGAAGTTTGGAGAGTGTATTGGAAGGGCCATGATCAAACACCAGAGAGGAGTTTGTAGGCCATTGTAGAGGAGGCCAGAGAAGAGGTGCTTGGAAGAGTATTGTATTGGTTTTGGTGGTGGTGGGCAGGGAGAGGATGGATCTGAGAGATACTTAGGAGATAGTTTGACAAGCTCATGTTGCCTGATTAAGCACCCTGGGGACAGATGTCAGACATGGAGGCAGTGAGAAGCAGCTCCCAGGAACAGAGAGGAAGCAAACCCACCCACCCATCCGCAGTTCTGTCCTGAGCCCTCAGGACCTGTGTCTTGAAGGATTCTTTCTCTGAATTTGCTAAAAAGGAAGTGAGGATGGATGTGGATATAAATACATGTATGGCTATGAGAGTGGACCATTTATTTTTTCCTGTGAATTAGCTCATAAAGGCATTGTTGCCCCATAGAAAGCTTGAGTGCAGAATGTCTCAAACTATCTGCCATGGAGAGTTAGAAGGAAAAGATGGAGCCTAAGAATTTACAACAGCAATAATATGCCCATTTGTGTATTTTTTTTCCTGTAGCTTTAGCAGCTTGGGTATATTATAGAAAGCAGATGGATAGGTTTCTTTGTTTATGTTCAAAGTGGGTTTCTTGTAGGCAACATATAGTTGGGTCTTGCTTTCTTATCCAATCCGTGACAATCTCTGACTTTTAATTGGGGCATTTACCTATTTACATTTTAATGTGATTATTGATATAGTGTAGTTTAAATCTACCATCTTGCTCTTTGTTTTCTATTTGTCACATCTGTTCTTTGTTTCTTTTTCTTTTTCTTTTTGGTCGTATTATGCCTTTTTTTGAATTGAGTCTTTTTTATGATTGAATTTTTATTTCCTTCGTTGGTTTGGTAGCCATAACTTTTTTTGTGTGATGTTGGTGGTTACTGTGGGGCTTATAGTATCTTTACTATAGCATTTTAACTTACTTATCACTGTTTACCTTTAAGCCTCTTGAGGTAGATATTCTACCACTTTGTTTATTCTAGAAGAATCTTATAGCAGTATACCTCCATTTCTCCCCTCTCTGCCTTTACATGATTGTTACATACCTTCATTTTTTAATAAATTTTAATTAATTTATTTTTTATTATTTAAAAAAATAGTTTATTGTCAAATTGGTTTCCATACAACACCCAATGCCCTTCCCCACAAGGGCCCTCCTCCATCCCACCACCTCCTTTCTCCCCTCCCCCTTCCCATTCAACCTTCAGTTGTTTTCAGTATTCAATAGTCTCTCAAGTTTTGTGACCCTCTCTCTCCCAAACTCTCTTTCCCTCTTCCCCTCCCCATGGTCCTCCATTAGGTTTCTCCTGTTCTGTACATATGGTATCTATCCTTCTCCACCTGACTTATTTTGCTTAGCATGACACCCTCGAGGTCCATCCACTTTCCTACAAATGGCCATATTTCATTCTTTCTTATAGCCATGTAATACTCCATTGTATATATATATATATATACCACATCTTCTTGACCCATTCATCAGGTGATGGACATTTAGGCTCTTTCCATGTTTTGGCTATTGTTGACAGTGCTGCTATGAACATTGGGATACATGTGTTCCTATGCATCAGCACATCTGTATCCCTTGGGTAAATCCCTAGCAGTGCTATTCCTGGGTCATAAGGGAGTTCTATGGATAGTTTTTTGAGGAGCCTCCACACTGTTTTCCAGAGCAGCTGCATCAGTTTATATTCCCACCAATAGTGTAGGAGAGTGCCCGTCTTTCCACACCCTCACCAGCATCTATAGTCTCTTGATTTGTTCATTTTAGCCACTCT
>NC_043713.1:56324362-56327196 GCF_006229205.1 Suricata suricatta | reverse complement strand
TAGTCATTTTCTCAGTTGTTTCTTTGAAGCTTTTTTCAACCCCAGTGATTAGTTTTATGACAAGTTTTTTAAATTCTTGTTCGGTGATGTTGTTTAGGTCTGTGTTGAGCAGTTCTGTGGCTGTGACTTCTTCCTGGAGGTTCTGCAGGGGAGAGTTCCTTCGTTTCATCATTTTGGTTAGTTTTCTGTCCCTTGTCAGTTTTAAAAAGCTTGTTGTGCCCTGAGCACCTGTTGTTTTTGCTCTGTTAAAGGAGGTTTATTGACTCTCCAGGGCCTGTCGTTTCAGGAACTATTCTTTTAATGGTGTCTCTCCGTTTATCTTGTTGTGCCTTTGAATATTTTATTTCCCTACTCAGCGATATCTGGGACTCACTGTCATGCACACTTTGGCTTGCTTCCTGGGGCAGCCCTAAGAAGGAAAACAGACAAACACAGAGGGAACAGAAGCACACAAATGCACAGACAAATCCAAGAAACAAACAAATCAAAAGGGGGAACAAAAGGAAAGAAAATGGAGAGGAAAGAGAAGAAGAGAAGAAAAAAAAATAAAGGGGGGCAGAGACAACAAAGGACAATGGACAATCTAAAAGTGTATGACCAGTTGAGGGGAGAAATAAGGATGAGATATGGGAGAATATATCTGGATGCAAGAAAGAAAAAAAAAAGAAAAAAGAAATAAAAAGAGAGAGAAAGGAGAAAGGAAAATAAGGAGTAAACACCAACAATTTTTTAAGTAAAAAAGGTAATAATAATAAAAAAATAAGTACAAAAAATAGAAAAGAGAAATAAAAAAGAAAAAAAAAGCAGCAGCAACTCCCCCTAGCAGATAGGCGTGGTTTGGTATAGTAGGTCTCGGGGGCAGCTCTCAGAGTCCCTGCCTTGGTGGCTACAGAGAGTAGAATGGCGGCCCTCCAAGCTCCGCTGGAACTATGTGCTGTAGGCTACTCAGAGTCTGATCTCCTTGTGCCGCAGCTGAGCCAAGTTGTATTTTCCAGGCCTGCCTCATTTCAAAATCCTAGCCCATGCACTTTTATGCTACCACAGATGAGATGTACTTGCTTTGGTGGCTGGCTTCTTGGCCAGGATCTCGTAGGGGGAGGGATCAGTTTCTCTTGGCACCGGCCAGGATTCGTGGTGCTGCTGCCCGAGACACCGAGTGCTGCCGGAAATGAGCTGTATGCTCCTGCAGCCGAAGCGCCCCCCCCCCCCCCACTGCCACCAACTCCCTGCCAGGATTGCGTAGAGGTGGGGGCTATTTTTTCCCTCTTGGCACCCAGAATTTGGGATTCGCGCGTCCAATGCTGGAGGCGAGATGCACCATGGCAATGAGGTGTGTGCTCCCGCTCCCAGAGCCAAGGCTGAAGTGCGCACCCCTGGGGCCGCGGCTACTGCCGCTGCTGCCACTGACTCCCTGCCGGGATGGCGCAGGGCTGGAAGCTGTTTTTTCCCTTGTGCCACTCGGGTTCAGGATTTGGGCTATACAGCATTATATATGGAGTGAGAGTTTTTCTCTCCAAGTGGGGTTAAGCGTTCTTTATCTCTTCCCTAGAGACAGTACCATGAGTCTGTTCAGTTTCTCTTTCTCTTTGTCTCTCAGTGGCTCCATGCACTTGCCCTGTGTTGGGCTGGGGCTCCCACCTCCCCTACCCTTCTTGGGCTGGCCCATTTTCCAATCTCCCCAGTTCGCACTCACTCACCCAGGCATCTTTGAGGTTGTCTTCTTTCTGGAGTCTGTATTTTCTCCTTCCACTCTTGCAGATGAGAGTAATGTCCTTCTCAGTTTGATAGATGGGGCAGATGAAGTTTACAGAACTCTCTTCCTCTTTTCCATCTTCCATACCTTCATTTTCTACCCAAGTTATAAATCACACACTAACTTGTTATTAATAAAAATGTAAATAGTCCATCATCTTTTAAAGATATTTAAATAATAACAAGAGGCCTTTTGCATTTAGCCATTCATTGTTCTTTCCAATGTTCTTCGTTTTTTTCCATGGAGGCAGATTTCCACCTGAGATGTTCGCTTCATTTCTTATGTTCATGAGTCTTCTGACATGAATATTTTCAGTTTCCATATGTCAAAATGTGTCTTTATTTTACCTTTGTTTTGGTAAATATTTTGCTGGGTATAGAATTCTAGGTTGACAGGTTTTAATCCATTCAGTACCTTAATTTGTTGCTCTACCATCTTCCAGCATTTGTTGTGTGTGTCCAAAAAGAAGTCTGCTGAAATTCATACCTTTCTCTTCCTGCAGTGTATTTTGTCTCTGGTTACTTTTAAGGTTTTCTCTTTGTCATTGGTTTTTAGCAATTTGATTTTGATGTGCCTTGGTGTAGTCTTCCTTATGTTTCTACTGCTTGATGTTTACTGAGTTTCTAGAATCTGTGCATGAATAATTTTCATCAAGCTTGGAAAATTTTGGTCCTTATTTCTTCAAATATTTTTTTCTGTCCCTTTTCCCCTCCACTCTGGGGGAGACTTCAATAGTTCATTGATGCACTGTTCATTTTTGTTCAATTTTTTCTCTATGTATTTTATTTTGAATGGTTTCTATTGATGTCTTTAAGTTACTTTCTTCTGAATTCTAACCTGGTATTAACCCCACTAATCTATTTTTTATCTTAGGCTTTGCCGTTTTCATCTCTTGAAGTTCTGTTTGTGTCTTTTTTACATCTTTCATGTTTTTGCTTAAATATGATGAAACTTTTCTCTAACTTTGTGATAATCTGGAATCATATAAAATAGTGGATTTAACATACTGGTGTACTAATTCCAACATCCATGTTATTTTTGAGTCAGTTTCAATTGATTGATTTTTCCCTATTTTTTTTTT
>NC_043713.1:56315678-56324262 GCF_006229205.1 Suricata suricatta | reverse complement strand
AGAATAGAATGGAGGGCCTCAAAAATTCAAAGAGCAAGGATGGTAGGAATAAGGCAAGAGAACCTAGCAGTCAAAGATGTTGGGATCAGAATTTGGCACGTTTATTTAAGATTTCAGAGGAGAGGTAGTTCAATGTGAGAAGCCAAGAATGTGGTAATCATTTGGCTGGAGTCAAGTGTGAAGGGCAATTGTAGAAACTGACTAAGTATTTGAATTGTGGAAGAATAATTTACTACTTCTTGGGAGAGTTTCAGATGGGGCCATTTCATTGGGAGTGGAGGAAAGAGAGCCTTATGTTAATCCAGTCCATGGGGGAAGTTTATTTACACTTGAATAAAGATTACTTAAGGTTTAGTGAAAATGACTAGAGGTAGCATCAACAGTAGAAGCTGGTGGGATGAAAATATATAGCTGTATGGAGAGGACAGCAAAGAAGAGGAGTGAGCTTGGTTGACAGGCTAGGCATTCCAGGGATAAGATTTCCTATGTTCCAGCTAACTAGCCTGCATAAGCAGAGGTGCCAGAGGATGTGGGAGGTCTGAAGCAGGCTGGAAGATGGTGGTCAACCAGATGGCCTCCAAGGATTCTCATATCCTGAGATTTGTGGCCTTGTAAATCCCCTTCCACACCAAATAGGGCTGACTTGCTGACTTTTGTAACTAATAGGATATTATGGAAATGACAGAGAATGACTTCCAAGGCTAGGTCATAAAGGAACTGTTGGCTTAGGACCACTGGGAGAAGCCGGCTTTCATGCTGCAGGGACACTTAGACAAGCTGTAAGTGGCCCAAATGGAGAGGAACTGAGGCCTCCTGCCAGCAACCAGTACCACATTGCCAGGTGTGTGAGTGAGTCATCTTGGGAGTGGGTCCCCTATCTCTCCCCCTACCCCCACGCTCCGCCCCCATCTTGATCTCAGAAGATTGCAGCCCTGACTGAACATTTGGACAGTCACTTCATGAATGACCTTGGAGCCAGAATCATTCAGCTAAGCTACCCCTGAATTTCTGCCCTGTAGAAACTGCATGAGACAGTAAGTGTCTATTTGTATTTCTAGCATTTTATTTTGGAGCAATTTGTTGGTTCAGCAGTAGATAACTAATGTTGATTTTGGTATCTGGAACTGGGATGTCTTCACAAAACCTAAAAATATGGGTGTGAGTTTGGATCCAGACCATGAACAGAAGCTGGACGGACAGCGAGGGGAGTGCTGGTGGGCGGCTCATCCACCCTATCGCTTACCTGCTGGTTCACCTTGTTGGCACATGGCGGCAGCTGCTTCTGAGGGTAAAAACCATACAGCTACTGCCTTATTTCTGCTTTCTGCATCTTGCACAAAATGACCCCTGGGGCTCAACTAATTGGAAGTACACAGAGAACGGCAATCTGGGAAATGCAGTACAGTGAAGCCAAGTGGACCTACTGCAAGCCACCATGGCATGCACATGGAATGCTGTTAAGAGGTAGTCCCATGTCAGCAAGTCCCAGCTGTCACAAGCATTGACGGGTGTGAGAGGTTGAGGATGGCTCTGTGGGGGAGAACCCAGAATACTGAGAGAAGAAATAGAAAGGGTACTTAGCTGAGGGGTTAGCTTCTGGCCTGGGGCAGAGACTCTGTGTACTGAAAGAAATGAGAATCTCAGCCCTGTGCAAGGTCTCATGGGAAATCAGAAAAAGCCACAAAATGTCCCTTTTTTTCTATCACTGTTTCTGCTAAGAGGTGAAACTGAAGGAAACATAAAATCTAAGAGATTCAGAAGTCTAGAGGAAACTTGTCTCTAACAGATGGAGTTGGATGATACAGGGATTGACTAGGAAAGGCATTTTGCATTGTGAGACCCACAAATCTCAGGCCAGTTCAGTGCCATGTTGAACATCTCTTTTCACCTTGCCTAAAGGGATGAAGAAGACCCAAGCCATGACTTTGTAGATGAGAACTGAGGGTGCCACACTTCCCTTCCTGTCACAGGCCAGCTGGCACACAACGGGGACAGCTTTTCACAGGTATTCATCCCTAATCTTGTATCCTGGAGAAGACATGTTTACGAGTTTTTAACATTTTAGAAGCTTAGCATGGGGATGCTGAGAGGTCCTGGTCTGGGAGCAGCCCAGCAGGGAGGCGTTTAGCCTGGATCCCCAGCTCAGCGAGGATCTCCCTGTGTGTGTGGCGTCCACCACAGACACCCTGAAGGGTGTCTTCAGGGGCCCTGGGAAATCCCTCCAGTCAGGGCACTATGGATCGTGTACTCACAGCAGTGCAGGTGTCAACCTCAGTCCCCTTGGTGGACAACCTCTGCTCCTGTTGTCCTTAGTCACCAAGGTCTCCCGAGGGGGCAGGAATTACCACCCTCAAGTCTTCCCACTTTCTGGAGTGGGTGGCGGCTCCTGGCCTCGGCAGGAGTGGCATTGCCTACACTGTGCGTTGTAACAACGGTGCCTGTGCTCCTGTCCCTCTGCCCACCCCCCCACCCCACCTCGTCCCTGGAGGCACCTGGCACCGGCCACCTGGGGCGACAGTGGACAAGTTATTTAATCTCTTCTGATCTGAGTCTCTCTAGCTGTAAGGTGGCTCTATTCCTATCATGGGGGGCTGCCTCTTGGGAAGCTGTCCTGCACAGTTTCCGACGTACAATTGGGTTCTTGGTAAAAGTTCATCCTCATCATCTGCTGGAAACCATTTAACACGGCCTGCAGTGCAGTCTGGACTCATACTGGAAGCACCCGGATAGCTTCCTCCTTCTTCAGAGGTCAGGCAGAGCCCCCAAGGAGCAAGGAGCAGGCTACCCTGCGTGATCTTTCTCTTTGGCAGCAACTGTCTTGTTCGGCTTTGTGTCCTGCTTAACTGCACTCTGATCCTTTAACCCTTCAAAAAGTGTTCTCTCAGCAAGTTCAGGTTTGAATGAGGCTGGAGAGGACAGAGGTTACCCCTGCTGACTAAGGGGGAACAGAAACAGGAAGAGGTTGCCCTGGTCAGCAAGTCACAGCCCTAGCATCTGCCCAGCGCACTCTTCGATAATATGCCCAGCAGGTTAGGGGTCGGGCGGCCCTGTGGCTTGTGTTTCTTCAGTCCCAGGGAGGCCCCAGGATGGGCCAGGGTTACTCATTGCCAGAATTTCTCTCTCAAAAATCCCAACCCTACCTGCTCCAGGCCAACAGACCCCATCTCTCTACCAGGGGTCTAGGGTGACTGGAGCTGCTGCTGGGGCGCTGGGACACCAGGAATACAGCAAGATTGGTCACGGGTCTTTATTTATTGAGAAAGAATTCACACAAGGTCACATCATACAGTCAATTCCTGCATTTCATAAAAATGATTGTCACTCACTGTGCTTCACAAAAATTTCTTTTAATGAATAAATAATTTGATGAAATCAAAAATATTTACAATATAAACAAAGGGAAAAGCTTTGGAACTGTGACTCTGATCACTGAGCTTTGCATTTTTGAATTGACTTCCTCCCAAGCTTTTCCCTTGGAAACAATACAAATCTGATAGAAACAACAACTCAAACAACATATCTTTGTTCATTATACGTTTATCTGTTAGTCTCGGAAAGGTACATAAGCTTATATTATGCAACATGTTAAAATACAAATATTACCTAAAATAATATATTATCATAATGCCAGGTAGCATTCTCCACAAAACAAAAATGTACACTCAGCTGTAACAATAACAAAGGTTCGCGGGCCACAAAATAATACCCCAAAGGTACAAATTTCCTTCATAAGAATATAATTGTGCTCTTCAGTTTACCAGGTGTCTACGCTGCTCTAACAAGCCGACGTCTAGGACAGTATTTGACGACTCTGCTGTGTGTTTCTGTCAGGCAGCAGCATTGCTGGGAATCGGGCAGTGCAAAGCAGTTTTATAAATGCTTTCTTGGGCTCTTAGAAGGAGCCAATTATGCAAAGCAAAATAAGCATAGTGAGAAGTCTTCATCTCATCTACACAAACACCATGGAACGTCTTGGCTTTGTGGGATGAAAGGGTTGGTTTGCAGAACTGGGATGCCGTCAGCCAGAATTCAAGTATTCCAGGGCCACCTCGTAGCAGAACTTGTACTGATCCTGGAGAGCAGGAGAGAGAAGGTGTCAGCTCTGCGGTACCCAAATGCTGTGTCCGTTAAAGCAATTATGCCAGATTAGGGTTTTAATGGAAAGAAATCAAACAGAAGGATTTGAATCAGACAAATGTGAGCCGCATACATAACCATTGCCTGGAAATGCTCCCCACCAGCCCTGAGGCAAGGTATTTTTACATCTACTTTCACTAGAATTCCTGGAAAGTTCTAGGCAGCTAGAACACACATAGAAGTTTGTCCACACATGAATGTTTACAAAGTATGGGAAAATCAAGAGGTAGAAGAAAAAAAATGAGGTCTGGGGGAAACATCTTTGTGATTTGCTCAAAGAAGGGTCTCAACAAATAAACATGGTTTTACTTCTGGCCCAACTATACCTTCGAGTGTCAGTCAGAAGGATGTCTTCCACAGAGAATTTATCAAGCACCTCATAGGTCCCAAGCACCTTGACCTGGGCCCTGACTTTGAGAAGTCTATGGACCGATGGGGAGGTTGAGACCTGTACTCAAGGACAACACATGGCGTGGAGCTGAGCAGGACCCATGAATGGTCCCCCAACATGGGTGCAGTGGAGGAGGGAGCAGAACTTTCCAGGGGAGTTCTGCCAAGAGGTAACAGGTAGCTAACTGCTAA
Source organism: Suricata suricatta (assembly GCF_006229205.1). Lineage (NCBI taxonomy): Eukaryota > Metazoa > Chordata > Mammalia > Carnivora > Herpestidae > Suricata > Suricata suricatta. Next base: position 56,319,543 of record NC_043713.1, on the reverse strand, counting down.
CTCCTCACAGGGGTTAAAACAGGCATACCAGGTAGAGGAACAGGAGGGGAAGTGTTCGCTGCCCTCTGGGAGCCACATACGCAGTTGTTAGTCAGTGAAATCCTTTTTCTGGAGCACAGCTTTCTCAGATCGAGGCCCAGGGAGGGTGCTAGGCAGTAGGTGAGGGCATTCTGCACCTGTGTTGGTGTGACGTGCTGATGGATGCTCACCTGGGTGTGGCCTCTGAGCCAAGCAGAGGGACACAGGGCTAGAGCATGCTTCCACCTGCTACCCGACAGCGTCGCAGTGTCTGGAGCAAGGGGCTCAGCGACTAGAAGGCTCTCTTCCTACCTCAGTAAAGAGATTCACTGTCTCACTCCCTGACATAATGGCTGCAACCAGGGAAATGGATCTCTTATTGTTGGGTTGGCCAAATTCATTAAAACTAAATTTACATTTTTGGGCTATGTCTAATTAATTAGTCATTGCAGCTTTTCCTTCACCTGCATTTTGTTCTCTAAATGGCCCACTCGTCCAACCTATCTGAAGACCAGAGCCATACTTTATCCCCTGCTGTGTAATACACGAGTCCTTAGCACAGAACCTGACCCACAGTTGGAGGTGCCAAATGTTGGTTGTGTGTGTAATTGAGGACAAAATATGGGCTTAGCAGCACAATACACACTGAAGGCTAGAGACTAGGGGTTTTAAGATGCAGCTCTCATCCTTCAGGAGTTTACAGTCTGGAGGGGAAGCACACAGACCATGTCAATATACTGACGGTGCCCCCAAACTAACACGTCAATAGCAACAACACCCACCTGGATGGCTAAGATTAAAAAAAAAACCCAGACAATAACAAGCATTGGTGAGAATGAGGAGGCCCCAGCACTGCGGGGAGGGGGGGGATGTGAGATGGCGCAACCCCTTCGGAAAGTCATCCAGCAGGTCTTGTAAAGGTTAACGGAAGAGTCCCCCTAGGACCTGGCAGTTCACTCCTAGATGTACGCCCAAGAGAACTGAAAATATACCTACACCAAAGCTGATTCCTATTCCAGGACTTGACACTTTTATTTTCAAAATAGTTGAAAGAAATCAGTCATGTTTCAAATTTCTAAAAGGCCGTGTGGTCAGATCACTGAGCTGACATGTTGGCTATGATGTGCTCAGTCCTGTTCTCCTATCCCCCTCACAGAGACAATGTTCTTCCTGGAAATCTGAGAGATCCAATTACTTACTGCATAAACATGCTTTTGCATAAACCTAGTTGTGCAACTTCGGGGCCTACTACAAACGATCCTTTTGACATATGAACATGCATTTAGAAGGTGACACAGCTGCTGGCCTCAGGCCATAATCCTTTTCAGCTTTTGGGCTTCATCGCCAAGGGGTATTAGAAACCCTGTCTTAGACATGACTATAATTTTCAGAATGAATTTGCTATCATCTTCTCCCTCCTAAGCAAACCGTCAATCCCAAGAGATTCTGTGATGACCAGTTTCTGAATCAGAAAAATAAAGGGGGCTGAGAAGAGAGACCATGAACTATTGCATGCCCTCCCCCAAGCACCTCAGGAATGGCCTGAAACCCTCCTGCATTGGAAACTGATTACCCTTGATCGCCAGGTACAGGCCTGTCTTCCGCCGTTGCCTCTCTCAGCTCACTTGCTTTTGAACGGTATAATTAAGCCACAAGAGCTATTCCTCTGCTTCAGGGGGAAAAAAGAACATTTCTGCTTTGGTCCCAGTTCTCCTGCTTTGGTGACATGAACTGGCTTTGGGCATGAGGAAGGGACACGAGCAAGGGTCATCCCTGTGTAGGACCATAACCAGGACGGTCGGTAATTCTCTTCTGAAGCCCCTGACCCCTTCACTGCCGACCCACCTCCTGTTCTCATGGAGTGGGAGAAAGTGAAATCTAGAAGGTCACCTATGAATGAGGTTGTGTTTCAAAAGCCCCGTCTCCCCACTCTGCTCACTCACTGAGGGCGTCATGAGGCCATGAGGCCTGTGAGTGGCTTTGGGGGGCTCCCTGAAGGGCTCAAGCTGTGCCGTGTCAGCACGTGCTGCCTTGAGTCTGAGGAACTAGGGGCCCTGCGGTCCCTCTGGTCACCTCTGTGGCCTGCCTGGGAGGATTCAGGGAGCAGTCTGCACAGCTCACCTGGGGTAGCAATTCCCTCCCTGATGCACTTGCTTTTAGAACCCAAAACAAATTTGACTGTTAAATTTGGGTCCCATGCGGACAGGTCCTATAGTCTAGAAAACCCCTTTTGACCAATGTCCTTGCTTGGAGGGTCAACTGGTCCCCAGGGTGCCAATAATCATGGGTGGGTCCATGTGCTTCAATGTTTCCGGGAGGTTCCCAGCCAAGGAGACCCCTGGAGGAGACAGCGGTGTGTCCCTGACAACAGAGAGAACGGGTCATTCCTTTGATCTATGCCTTTAAAAATGTAGGGGGGAATGTTCTTCCCTCAAAGGCCCACACATGGTGGTTTGTGCCTGGTTCCCAGTTGAGACCCCTCAGTGTGTAGCCATGTCCTCTCTAGATTCTAAGAGCAGCGAGGGGAAGCCCAGGACAGGAGAGGGTCTGGGTGCAGGGAGGGGGGTCCAGGGCTGAGAATTCTTTAAAGCGCTCATTAAAGAAAAAAGTCAATTTTTAGAAACTGAATAGAACAGTGATTGCCAGGCGGTGGGGGTAGTGGAATGAGGTGATGTGGGCCAGGGGTACAAATTTTCCGTTACAAGTTCTGAGGATCTAGTGTACAGCACCCTGACTCTACTTAATGATATGGTATTATATATTTGAGTGTTGCTGAGAATAGATGTTAGGCATCCTCACTAAAGACACACACAAGCCAAGTATGTTACCTAAGTGAAGTGATGGATGTTAATTAGCTTGATCTTGGTAACCATTCTTCAATGTATAGGTATGTCAAATCTCCTCACACTGGCCAAGTTCCCATCACCTCCCAAAGAGAGTATGTTTCTTTAAGAAAGATCTGTTCCTTAAAGGCAGTTTCTCTATTAAAACAGAGCCCTGGAAAACTTCAAAGCTGATTGAGGAGGACAAAGGTGAGAGGGGAGATGTTTGCTGAAGCAGCCCATTTTCATGAAACTTCAAAGGAACTCAGGGCTGGGGATTTCATCTGAATCTAACCAGGCAAGTAGGAGTTAGGAGGAAGCTCCCCCTTCCCACCCACCGACTGAGCACACGGGGCTCAGGGGGGCCCAGGTCAGGGCCCTCCACACCCCATCCCTTCTGCCTCCCCAGACAGCACAGAAGTGCACCCCAGGAGTTTTGGAACACGTTTCATCACTCCGGGAAAACTTGGTACTGCATGGTTTTCAGCTGCGGGTACATTTTGTGCTTGGGAGAAACTCAGGTCTCAGATGGTCTTTTACGCCCAATGAAATAGTATATTGGCCTTTATCACTCTGACCTGAATCAATCAATTCCTGCAGCCAACATACACATCTGAGTACAAAACTAATAGAAATTGTACTTATAAGAAAAACAAACAAACAAGTGACATGAGTCCTTCTTTACTTCTGGAAACTTCAAGCCCACTGAAAAGAGCACTGTGACATTTTTTTCTCCAGTCACCAGATAGTATCTATTATTTTGCTAACAGTCATTGTGACAAATTTATCAGACATTCTTCCAGAAAATTGAAAACTCTCCTTATATTTCTCAGCCACTGACCTTATCCTCAAACTGTGACTGACCATCAGAAGTTTGGGCATCCGAAGATCCTATTTTCTCTATTAGAGTAACACATCATCACAGAGACGCCTAAATTATTATAGAAGGCCGGGCTCCCTGCTGGTCCAACCACCTAGATGTTCACTCAATTCACAGAGAATCACCTGCATCCTTTCGTCTGCAC
>NC_043713.1:56308767-56315578 GCF_006229205.1 Suricata suricatta | reverse complement strand
CTGGCCTCAACTACAGGCCTTAGTCAGATGTCACAAGTCAAATGTCACCAATGTCCTTTTTCTGGTCCAGGATCCAATCCCAGACCCCACCTTGCCTTGACTTGTCTTGGGTCCTTAGTCTCTGCCACTTGTCCATCAGGTCCTCAATCATTCCTTGTTTTTCTTGATCTTGACACTTTTGAAGAGCACTGGTCAGTTTTTTGTAGAATAAAAAAATAGAAAGTAGCTATAGAAAGTAGCCATGGTCCCTGTCTACAATTTGAGAAGTCATTACAAAATATGAATTGTAGAATGCCCCTTCTTTTTGGGGTTTGTCTGATGCCTTCTCACGATTGGGAATGAGGTTATGCATTTTGGCCAGAGAACCACAGAAGGGCTTTCCATCCTTCCAGGGGTTCACGATGCTGAACTGAACTGTCTTATTTTGCTGGTGATGTTGACCTTCATCACTTGTTAAGATGGTGCTGACGAACGTTTTCCTATGTAGTTGTTATCTTTCTCTTTGTAGTTAATATCTTGGGAGATACTTTGGGATTCTGCAAATATCTCATTTCTCCTCAAAGTTTCACCCACTGCTTTAAGATCCATTGGTGGATCCTGTCTGCAACAATGGTCATTGTGGTATTTGCCTAATTGATTTTTTACTTCTCTCTCTCCTCCAACATTCTACTGTAAGAGAGAGCAGTCTCTTTTCTATCATTTGACTAATTTATTTGCTTATCTCTTATCTTTTTATTTCTGTCACTTTAGACTTACACATGTTAATTTTGTTCAATGAGCTAAAATCCAATAGTATCAATATTTATTTTTGTTGCTGAAATTGTTCTGGCTTTGGCCATTAGGAGCTCCATCAGGCCTCCATTATTTTTTGAGTCCTTTCTTACTTTCTGAAACCATAAGGTGTTCCAAACTCATCTTGTATCTTTCCTGCACATGCTCTGAGATCAACCAGTTCTCCAAGGAGCTAATGGACTAAAAAGAATAAATACAATATTATTACACCTAAAATAAATATTACTGTGTCAATATATAATTGAATGTCTAGTTATTATTCCAATTTCCCAGATGGTTTCAGAAATTTTCTTACAGTTGACTTCTTCAAATCTGCATCAAGCAAAGTAATTGGTTGACACATCTTGCAAGTTAATTTTAATCTATAGGTTCTTCTTTGCTCTCTCTTTTTTCTTGGCAATTGATTTGTTGAAGAAATGGGGTCATCTTTCCTATAGGAGCCCCACATTCTTAGTTGTTCTCATTCATTGCATCTTTGTGAATCATTTAACATGCTTCTTTCTAATCCTTATATCCTATAAATTGGGAGTTAGCTCCACAGCTTCATAAGAATTAAAAAATTTTAAAGACAAGGATATAAGCATACTTTTTAGGAAACAGGCACAAGATACCAAGTTGTTCCTTGTTTTGCAGGTTTAAGACTGATCATTGTGTTCGGATGTCAGCTTGATTGGTACATTATTAAGTTCCAAATCGGTTTTTTTTTTAAAATAAAGGATAACAGACCTACAATTAATGGTAGTTAATGGAATGTACCACAAATGGTAAATACATATCTCAGTTAATTTCCAAATGCATGTTTCATGTAACCACCATTCAGATCAAGACACAGACTGTGACCAGTTCTACACCCCTGCCCCCAGACCTTCTTCAGGCGCTCTCCTCATCAATACCATCAACACCCAAAAGATGATCTCTGGTCTCACTTCTGGCATCACAAATTTCTTTGGTCTGTTTTTGAATTTTGTACAAATGGAATATACAGTATATACTCTTTTGAGTCTGGCTTATTCTACTTAATATTATCTCTGTGAGAATCATCCATGTTGCATCAGTGGTTTCTTCTTTTATATTGCTGAGAATAATTCCACTGAATGGATACACTATCGTATAATTTTAATCATCTAACAACTGAGGAATATTTGGGCTGTTTCTAGTTTTCAAAATGATGAGTAATTCTGCTCTAAAAATGTCTCATGGTGCATATACGACTCATCTTGTAGCCGTGTACCTGGAAGGGGAAGAGCTCGGAGAATATATTTATATCTAGCATTTGGCATTGCTGTCCGACAGATCCCAAATGGCTGTGCCATCTGTCCTTCCTGCCAGCAGTGCATGGGAGTTCTAGTTGCTCTGCATCTTTACCAGCCCTTGGTATTATCATTCATTTGTTTGTCTTTTAAATTTCACCCAGTGTGCTGAGTGTGCAGGGGGCACCTGATCCGGTTTTAATGTGTTTAATCCTAAAAATGAATGAGGCTGAGTACCTTTTCTATGTTTATGGGCTATGTACATATTCTTTGTTTAGCAAATGAAGTTCCTGTCAAGTCTTTAGCTCAACCCATTGGGTCTATCTTTGCTTATTGGCTTGCAGTTAGTTCTTAGGCATTCTGACTCTGAGTCCTTTGTCAGATGCATATATCACAAAACTTTGCCCATGCTCTGTCTTGTTTTTTCCCTCTCCTTGGTGTCTTTGGAGGAACAGAAGTGCTTAACTTTAATGAACTCCAATTATTCAATATTTTCTTTTATGGCTAGTTGCTCTGTGTCTTGGATATCATCATCTTTGGTTACCTCATGGTCATGAAGATTTTCTCCTGGAAGCTTCACTGTTTTCCTTTTCACATTTTGGTCCATAATCCAGCTGGGATGATTTCTGGAGGCAGCATGAGGAGGGAGACTGGGTAAGCAGCTGTCCCTCCCACCCCTCCAACTGTGTGTGGTCTTAGTTGTAAATCAGGTGACCCTGAGGTGTGGCTCCATTCCTGGATTTTCTCTTCCGCTCCATTAGCCTACTTTCTGTCTTTACATTGTTACCACACTGCTTTTCCCCCACCAGCTTTTCCCCTGATGCTTTCAATAGCTGTTGATGACCACTGTCTATATCCATTATATACAGTTAAAATGGTGATATCTTAATTCTATCCATTTCTTTTGGTTTTATGAGCTGGAAGACATATAAAGAAAAAAAACCCTATTTGCTCACCACGAGTATATGTGTGGCTCAAGGTACCATTCCACAGATAGCACCTGGAGGTCTGTTGCTGGTGGGACTGTGCTGCCCACAGCCATTAGGTGGCACTACACTATGCTGAATACGATGCTCTTACCTCAGAAATGAACAGCAGAGAGCTTTTGTGGTTCCAAACATTCTTCCCTGGACTATGTTGGAAGATACGAGTTCAACCTAACTTTGTTTCTCGCAACTAAAAAAAAAAAAATCTTCATTTCCATTTATAAATCTAAACAATAAACATTCGTTCCAGGCATGGGTCTCATGCCCACCCTGATGCCAAGAGAGCCAGAGGCAGCCCCATGGGAACCAAGGGAACTTCAGGACTGGGAATAATGTTTTCCAAGGAAAGATCAAGGTTCTTGCCAGAATAGGGGCGGGGTGGTGGGCTGGCGAGAGGGCAGAAATAAGAGGGCCTGCCACCGTGCGCTATGTGGAATGGCAATGCGACTGCTCAGTTTTGGGGTCACAGCTGGGTCTTGGGACAGTATAGTGGGTCGTTGTCTATGAGGCACAGTGATCTAAGGGGTCTTTGTATCTTCCCCTCAGGCCTGTCCCGGTGCCTCAACTTCCCCGGTTGTGACTTAGTCCTTTGGGTTAGAGCACTGGCCCTTGGTAGAAAGCTACTAATCAAAGCAGGTGCTATGTATGCATTACACTCCTAGATCCAGATACTGGCCGACTCCAGACGCAGAAATGGGTATCTGAAGACTGCTTTGAGTTTTTCAAGAAAACTAATGGGTATAATACAAACCCTAACTAAAATGTCAATTTTCCTTGCTGGGACTGTATTAACTCATACTGGTGACCTTCTGATTGTATTCTGATCAGAAGTTCTATCTGCACTTAGAATAAATAAATATGGGGATGTGAGCTGTAAATCGATCGTCCTTGGCATTTTCTTGGTAGAGATGTTTTTAATGAGCTGGGTCCATGAGAAGGAAGGGAAAAGTAGCAAGTAGAAGGATTGGAGGCTCTGGGAGGGGATAAGTGTGAAATAGGTTCATAAGACTCTTTCCAAGGGGATGTCTGTAGGATGAAATTCTGCCACCTTTTGACTCCTGGGAGGCAGGGCAGAGTTTTGGGGTGTCATGGACCCTCCTAGTCCCTTGGGGGTGTGGCATGGCATGAGATACAGGCATTGAGGGGAGACTAACCCAGGTCCTTACACAAGCTTATCATTTTAAGTAGGGTTGGTCTTCCCAGAGTTAAACCTTCTTTTCCCTTCAGTTTGGGAGAGATCTCACTGTGTGCATATAATGATATTCCCCTGAAAAGAGACATAAGCTTATACTTTGTTTCCACAAATTCTCTAAATACCTTCCCTAACTGCCATGACTTTCTAATTGCCTGCTCCATTAAGCCAACCCCAGCTGGCTGATTAGCTACATATCATCACCAATGAGAAAATGCAGGTGCCAGTGCTCTGAAAAGCAAGGCAGTCTCTATTCAGTGGCTCTCAACCTTGGCTGCACACTGAAATAATCCAGGAGTCTGAAAAAACTTGGATGTCTGGGACCCATCCTCAGGGATTTTGATTTGATTGTTTTGGGTATGACCTGGGCATGGTTTTTTGTTTGTTTTTGTTTTTTATTTTATTTATTAAAATTCTTTTTTTTAACATTTACTTAGTTTTGAGAGACCGAGACAGACAGAGCACTAGCAGGAGAGGGGCAGAGAGAGAGGGAGATCCACAATTCGCCGCAGGCTCCAGGCTCTGAGCTGTTAGCACACAGCCCAATGCAGGGCTTGAGCTCATGAACCCTGAGATCATGACTTAAGCTGAAGTCGATGCTTAATCGACTAAGCCACCCAGGTGCCCTTGTTTTTGTTTTATAAGTTTCCCCAAACAACCCTCAATGTGCAGCCACAAATGGGCTTCACCGCTCTGTAGCAGAAGTGTATCCCATTCGAGCACCCCTAGATCTGCTGGCCTAGAGACCACACTTTGGAGATACTGGGTCTCGCCAAGTCCTCCTTATATATATATATATTCTCAGGCAAAAACCAAGATGCAAACCAACAAAATTCTCTTCAAAGATAACGCCTTTGAGAGACAGTTCCTTCGAAACCTCTGACACGATTTCCGGCAGAATTACTACCTAGCGTGCTGGGATACCAGCTGTGCTATGGCCAGCTCTGCTGAATCGGAGCGGCCCTGATCTGTGACATTTGCTGGGGTCCGTGTCGTAGATACTTCCACTGTAGCTCAGAAGACTCCCCTAAACTTACCAGGTGGCTCTCAGGAGCTGGTGGGAGCCCCGTGAGTCCATCCAGATGTTTCTTTTTAAGGGGGGATCATCACAAGGTGGGGGCTTATGTGTATAGCAATGACGCCCTATCCAAATGTAAAATGTCCATATTTTGTTTTCTGCCAAGCAAACCAATTTCTTAGCGAGGAGAAAGATCATCTCCATTCATCCAGACCTACTTATTTCTCCACCATTTAGAGAGAGACAAAGGATAATAAACCAGGGGGACAGTGGAGCATCGGCCTGGCCCTTCGTTGGTCAGAGCCCCCTTCTTAGCACTTACAAGCAGTGCACGACTGTGCGGCCTTCACCACCATTGTATTCCTCCTGCCACTTGTCCACCTGCCGAATGAGCTTCAAGAAGGAGCGCTTGGACACCGGCGTGTCCCGGTACATCGGCCAGCCCAGGAACTGGAACTGCTGCACCATCCGATATCCATCCTGGGGCTGCGGAGAATCAGGCCACAATCAAGGAAGTGAAAGAAACCAGGCATCCCTGACTTGGGGAATTCCAGCAGGCTGAGTCCGCCTGCTTGGGCTTCTCAGCACATCAGGCCATTACTAAAGGAGAGGCTGGCCTAGAAATAACGAAGGGAGCCTCCACGGGCCCCAAGAGTTCTGAGTTGGAAACTTGAGCTATTTTAAAAAAAGAAAACAACAGGTGTTTTAAATGACAGGCCAGACAAGTAAAAGCGAAGCAGAGTGCTTACAGTTTTGCAAAAGCCAAGTGACAAATAATATATGTGAACACTGACCTCATTGTGCAGTAAGAGGTAGGACAGGGTTATTTTAATTGCAGGTAATTTAAGGGTAAAGAATAAATTATAATCTGGAGATGTTTGTGAGCTTGGGGTGATAGAGGTTACACAGCATTTCCTGTGAACACAAGATGGTTTTGTGTATTGGTGTGAATCTTGCTAAGATATCAATAGTCAGTTAATCTTTCGCCATAATTAAATGGAGTTGGAGTATTCAAAGAAAGTGCTAGAAAAGTGGCAACAGCTATAATCTGGCTGCGGCTAAATCACTTGGATTACATCTCTGGCGACCTTTAGCACCTTTGACATGGGTGATTGCTCTTGCTCGCTGACACTTTCTTCACCCAGCTGTTCCTTCTCCACTCTCTGCCCTCTGTCTTGGTCTCCCTTCCTCCCAGACCTCTTCATCATGGAAGCCCCAGTCTCAGTTCTTGGGGCCCTTGTCTTTTATCTCTCTCACCTGAGGAGTTCACTCAGTCTCATGGCTTTCAAAACTCCAGGGAGTCATCAATCAAAGTCATCCACAAAGTCAACATCATTAAAGTCACCAACATCTCTGCATTGGGCCTCTTCTGAATTTTCCCCCTCATAGATCCAGGCCTACTTGACACTTCCACTTAGGTACCTAATAGCTCAAAGCCGGCCTGTTTCCTGACCTTCTCTCTCTGCATGCCCCCCTACCCCAAACAGTCTCATTGTCCCCCCAAAGACTCCCCCAACTTGGTTAATGTCAGTTCCACTGGTCCATTTCTCAGGACCCAAATCTTGAGATGTTT
>NC_043713.1:56168713-56308667 GCF_006229205.1 Suricata suricatta | reverse complement strand
AGGCCACCTGGATGCTGTTCAACACATCCCATTTTAAGACCCCTTCTGCATGCGGAAAGGAACTTTTGTCAGGCCCTGGGGACATGCCACTGGCTGCCATTACCATAGCTAAGGTACTTGAGAAGATGCACGTACCCATTCACACCCACATCTCCATCCTCCCCCTTGTGGGCTTGCTTTGTAACTTGTAATTGTTTTTGGGAATAGGGCCATTTAGTGACAAGAGACTGCTAACAGTGTTGGGTTGCATTTTCATGCTCTGGTCCAACCCCTCCCAGCTCAGATCTAGGAAACCTGATGTAAGAAGAGTAAATGCTTTGCTGTTTTACCTAGAGGTGGTTTTAATTAAAATTAGAATTTCCTAGAGTCTTGAGTGCCAGGTATTGGTGATACCAGGTAACTAGAACTTTGTGTGACCATGGTGCACAGCTTAGCATGTAAGGAGGGATGCTGGGAAGGGAGGCTTATGAAAGAGGCACCTTTATTTGCTACGGCCCCTTAGAAGTACTAAGCTTGCAGATAGGAGTCAGTTTATTCCTATGACTTTATGACTTTTCCTTCTCACAGACCTTTCCTAAAGGCCTGAGATGCTACTAGGCCTTTAAAGTCTGAAATTAAACTTCTTTTGGGACTTGGTATCCAGTGATGTTTTGGGGAGTAGAGTTCAACTTTTATCTTTCTGATTTACCGGAGGGACAGATGGCTTGTAGGGAACCCAGAGGGAATTACTTCATTATTTTATAACTGATTTCTACTGGGCCAAGAGCAGATGAAAAACCTCTCTCATGTTAAGCAGAACGATATACCACAAAAGGAGAATCTACTCATCGAATTTCCTTTTTTCAGATGACTTTTATTTTCCAAAGTATCTAAAATCTCATTGTCAAAGGTTGTGAAGGTTGATTAACACCCAAGACTGCGAGATAGTTTTCAGTTTGCAGTGGGGCCACTGACACTGCAGTCTCTATTACAAAGAAGGTGAAGGCTTAAACTTTATGACCAAGAATGAGCGTGGGATGACGAAGGGTACTTTCTACGCTAGCTAAGTTTGCAGTATTTTAAAGACCACATTTATTTATTTTAAACTAATGCGTCTATAAAAAGCTCCCTTCCTCCCTGGCACTTGCTGGTGACAAGTTCTATAACTACCTTGTCAAATGATCGCATGCTGATGCTTATTTTCTCTTTATACCCAAGTGTACCCACTGTGAAAATTAACAGGTATTGTGAGGGGAGTCCGAGATGGTAATGAAAGTCCTAACGTGCACATTTGAACCGTTCTGCCCATTTTTCCCTCTGGACTGAGTTAGCTTTACTTTTTGCTTGCTCTCTCGGTTCAAGCCCTGATAAAAGATTGTCTCTTACACTGGAGAAATATGAACAGCCCGGGCCAGCACGTGGTTCTTGGCACAATACATTCTGCACTCAGCCCAAGTAAACCATGTAGAAAATGGTTTAAATGGTGCATAACACGTCCATGAACCGGACCTATAAATACTTAAAATAGTTGAGTGCTATTCTTGTACAACTGCAACGACTTTAAGTTCAAATGCTCAGTTTAGTGTTCTCTAAATGACTATGTCCCAGGAGCCCCTTCTCTCACTCTGAAAATCAGCTCTGTCTGCCGAGTAGAACTGGACTCTTTGTCTCTCCTACCAGGGTCGGCCAAGGCTTGGTTTGAATCCAGACAGTTTGGGTTTAGACTGCAGCTTTAGAATTCCAATATTGTTGTTCAAGAAGAACATGTAGAAAATCACTAATGTCTGGTTCACTAATATGAAAAAAACCCAGTTTATCACTACATGTCAGGATTCACATTAGAAGGAAAAGAATGATTCTGAAGAGGGAATAGTCCCTTGCCCTATAAAGGTCTTTGACTGAAGAGTCTTGAATTAGGGAAATTTAAGCCATGGCATTGTGAGTTACAAGATCAGGATTCCTGGTGCTATTTTGAGTTGGGTCTTTGAAGTTCTCCATATTGTGCTGTCTGCTTGTCTTTAAAAATGGCTGTATTCTCTCTTTTGGAGGGGATCAATGTGGAAGACTTCTGAAATATTTAAGCTTCTTAAGCAAAAAGGACTAGATAAGGACAAGGATGATCATTATTATTTCATTCACTAGCTTTCAGGTTAGCACCCTAACAGTATAATGTAGGGCCTCAAACATAATTAAAACCATTATAGAACTGAAATGAGTGTCCATGGAATTTATGGCCGATTGATGACAAAAAGTGGATTTTAGGAAGGAAAAGTCCAGTCCAGTTTGGATGCCAAAACACTTTTTTCTTTTTTAAACTGGTATCTACCAGATAGAAAATTAATGCAATTTCAGAACAAGTTTATTCTTAAAATACAAGAAGTCCACGGCCCCCTAATGCCCTCTGCCGTGGTGGTTAAGTGGGAGACTGGTGTAGCTGTACCCGAGTGGGATAAATCCAGCTCCTAAAGGGCCACTGTGTGAATGCTCACCTGACAAGTCCCTTTAAGAGAATGTTTCTAACCCCATCACTAGCATCCAGTCATTACTGTCCTGTTCTTTCTCTTTTGATATGTAAGGAAAGCAGCTACGGGAAAGCCTCATTTATCATTCTGAGCTTCTCTTGTGTTTTATTTCTTCTTAATATCTTTACCAAAGTGTTGACAAAAGTAATTTTTGTCCCTTAATATCATTGTCACCCGACCGCGATGAGTTCCACCTGCAGGCTCCGGGTGCGTCGGGCCAGGAAGTACAGAGGTGCTCCCTGGGCTAAGGGCTGTGCTCCGTGCTGCTGTCCTCCCTGCTTTGCTGGCTCTGCTTGGTTGCAGATGGTACGTTATCCCCATCCCCAGCAGCTCTGACTCCACCCCTTACCTGTATTTCCCTCTACTTGGAATTTCCATCCTCTGGGAACAGAGAATTTCTGACCCTGTCTTGACCTGTCACTCCCACCATCTACAACCGCAACCTGGTTTTTCGGTTTCTGACAACTTTTGGCCCCATCCCTGATTCTCTCTGCTTTAAAGCACATTTGTGTTTCGGCTCCCGCTCCCGACCTTCACCTGGCGTTTGCGAGCTGGCATGGGGGCCTGTGCTCTCACTGCGAAAGCAGAACAAACACAGATTTGACCCTGGGCATGAGTCTCACCTGGGCAGGATCCACATCATTTAACATAACCACAGACGTGCAGTGATAATCCAGGACCAGTCTCCAGAAGTCTTTCACCGTGTTTGGCAAAGGATGCTGGGTGACTATAAAAGCCGAAGGCTGTTTATAGCTCTGCACACACAAACAAGAAAGATCCAGATATACCCAGGGAAATGTGAGGGGAGGAAGCTTCCTTTATCTTGTGCACGTGGAGACTTGTGACACAGAACATGGACATATTTAACAGATGCTGAATCCTAGCATCACGGTCAACACCAAAACAGACTAAATATAAACTTATCTGCAGAATAATAGTGACAACATATTCTCACTTTGATACCCAGAAAGCGTAGTAAGTATCTCTTATCAATTTTTGGTATATCTGCTGGAAAAGCAATATCGGCCCTATCCATAATTATTTTAATGGACATTTAACTTTACTTTACAAAATATGCACAATTAAAATACTTCTGCTTTTTCTAAAACCTATTAGAGTGTCATTGATACATGTGATGGTGTTACTTATTCATGCAACAGAAGGATCCACATGCCTTTGACAGCTCTGGAGAGCTTCAAATAAGTTTAAGTACCTTTTAACTGGGTATCACACCCATAGACTTAGGGTTTCCATATTAGCCCCGCAAATATCCATTTACTTTTCCCATCAATTGAATAGCAAATGTTCATTCGGTTAGAAGTAAACAGACTGACAGGAAGTAATGAGTTGTGTGCTATCTGTCCTGACAGAACATTTCTCCCCTCCCCCATGTTAATTACTGCCTAAATTAGGAGGAAAGGGAATGAAAATAATACTGCAAACCGAATTATCCCACTTTACTGCCTTAGAGACTTAATAGCTGTCTCTTGCTCTCCAGCCAGCGGGTTAAAAACTTAAGTGCTCAGAGAGTACCTGAGCCATGTCTCATTTATCAATACTCCCGGACTGGTGGTCTCCGAGAGACCAAGAACGTCGACCCCGACGCAGAAACCTATGCAGAACCTGCAATGTGCTCTGTTGGGAAAACAGTTTGTGTCTTACAAACAAACAAACAAACGTGGGCCAATGAGTCGAGGGAGAAGACCCAGGCCACGCTGGGCCATGCTCCCCTTGAGGAATGGCTTCCCCGTTTCCTTCGGGGCAGGGTAGACGGGCTTACGTCCATGAGGGCCGCGTTGATGTAGTTGCTGCTCTCCCCGTCGATGGTGATGAGGAAAGGCAGGCAGCGGTCGGGGGGCAGGATGTCCATGCAGCGGTTCTTCTCATGATTCCGGGGCAGGAGTGCGATGCTGCAGTCTTCCACCCGCAGCGTGGGTGT
Source organism: Suricata suricatta (assembly GCF_006229205.1). Classification (NCBI taxonomy): domain Eukaryota; kingdom Metazoa; phylum Chordata; class Mammalia; order Carnivora; family Herpestidae; genus Suricata; species Suricata suricatta. The sequence continues at coordinate 56,304,227 of NC_043713.1, read as the reverse complement.
CACCATGTTCAGGGTCTACATGACAGCACACAGGCATGTGGGCAAGAGAGCGCTGGACGGCACACTGTGGCACCTTCACACTTCAGAAGGTCATGTTTCCTGCAGCTGACTGACTACCAGATAGGTGCTCCTTGCCCCCTGCTTAGTTTGATTTTTATTTCTTTTTCTCCCCTTGGATTTGGTTCACAGACAGTGCCCATCAGATATTAGGGCCACCGTGGATCTGTTGGATATTACGTGCTGTCTGGTCTGACCAGGGCTGGACATCTGGGTGCTTGGGAGTGAGAGGCTGGGTACAGTTTGATTTAGAGTCAGGTACACTTAGACCAGATGTGGATATGAGGATGGCAGCGAAGAACTCTTGACCAGCAAGTGCCATGAGCACATCTTGCTTGGTTTGGCTGCACCCATGTTACCCCGTAGGACCACCTGGCATCTGCCTGCAAAGGGTTCTCCTAGACCAGGGGTTCTCAACCAGCTCACTTGGCTCCCAGGGGCCACTGGCAATGTCTGTACACAGTTTTGGTTGCCACAACCGGTGTGGTAGAGGTCTCCTGGCCACCAGTGGGTAGAAGCTAGGGGTTCTGGTAAACATCCTATAGGACAACACCTGCAACAAGAAATTATCCAGCCCTAAATGTCAGTAAGGCAGAGGGTGAGAAGCTCTGCGTTGGCTCAAGGTTTCCAGAGTGGACTCTGAGATACTCTGAAGGAGCAAAGTCATAGGCATTTGCCTCTCCCTTTTGCATGACTTACCCGGAACTCCTCTTTAATCTGGCTGGAGTTAGTCTGTGGATCCAGTTTGTTCATGTCATAATACAGAGACCTAACTTGGGAAGCAGGGACAGAAGTGTCTCCACAAAGACAGGCTTCCAGGATGGCATCATGGATAAACACATACTGCTCCTGGAGAAGCAGAGGGGCTAGTTAGGAATGGAGAGGGGCTAGCGAGGTCAGGAGAGCTAGAGAGGAAGGGACACTAGCTCCCCCCGTGGACAAGATAATGTGACAGTGGGCCATCAGGGACAATGCATTCCTGGCACAGGGACACCAGGGGTAAGGACCTGAGTGCTGTGTGAGGGGGGATCCCGGGATCAGTAGTGCTGATGCCTCAGTGGGCCGGCCGGCATGTTGCTGACTGGCCAAGTGTGGAGCATAACAGGAGGAAGAGACAATGGGTTCACTACAGAATCATGAAACAGATTGATGAGAGCCACTAGGACACTGATAAATACCAGAGCAAGCATGGCTTAACAACCTCTGTAATTCTGATCCCATGAGAACTCAATGTTTCCGGTGAGGAATTGAGCAGAAACGTATCTGTATATAATGAAAAGAGGGATTTGCTAACCAAATCAACAGTGCAAAGAAGGTCCAGAACCACTTGGTAGCACTATGAAAATAAATAGTTCTGAGCACTTAAAACTACTTGTTTTGAAACATTAATGTGATAATTACAAAAGTCCTTGTGTGTCTAGGGAAGAGCTTTTGATGTATGTACAAGTCCACAGCTTATAAACTCTAATTACTGAATGAGCACTGACTTTCCTTACAATTAACTGGCAAACTTTTACAATATTTATTATTGATCTCTAATTACGTAAGATGCAAAGAGAGTCTCATTATTTTTTACTTTCATTTCTATCAATAGCTAGGACTCTTTTTCTATGTTTGTTTATTTATTTATTTCTGAGAGAGAGAGAGAGAGAGAACAAGCTAGGAAGGGGCAGAGAGAGAGGGAGACACAGAATTCGAAGCAGGCTCCAGTCTCTGAGCTGTCAGCACAGAGCCAAATGTGGAGAGCTCGAACCCATGAATCATGAGATCATGACCTGAGCTGAAGTCCAACAATCAACCCACTGAACCACCTAGTCACCCCAATAACTAGGACTCTTAAGTCTCAAAAATATCCGGGTCTTATTAAACAACACTTCAGAAATGGGTCAAGAGAGAAAGGGGAGGCGCACCTGGGTGGCTCAGTATGTTAAGTGTCTGACTTCAGCTCAGGTCATGATGATGCCATTTGTGAGTTTGAGCCCTGCATCAGGCTCTGTGCTGACAGCTCAGAGCCTGCAGCCTCCTTTGGATTTTGTGTGTCCCTCTCTCTCTCTCTGCCCCTCCCCTGCTTGTGCTCTCTATGTCTCACAAAAATAAATAAATTAAAAAAAAGAGAGAGAAAGGGGATGTGGCAACATTTGATCAGTTGCAAAATCCATTAAAAATACATTATTATCTTTAAAGCTAGGAATCTCTATAGTAAAGAAAAAAAGACCATGAAAGCATTTAGACTTTTTGCTATTAGGTTATTTGAAAATGGAATTAGGTTTTTGTAAACTTTAAACCAGTGGCTTTTGTAAACTTTAATGCAATATCTAAATGGAAGGGAATCTTATTTATTCTTCATTCTACTGGTGGTGGGTGGAATGTCTACTTAAAACAAGCAAATATCAAGTAAAACTATGAATTCTTTTTCTCAAACACTTAAATTCCTGACACACCTTGAATTCTAATTTATAGAAGTCCTAGTCAGTACAGAGTATTTCCCATGATGCCAAGCCACTGGACAGAATTTTTAAGGACAGTAGGAGAGGAATAAAATGTACAGAGATTACCCTTAAATAACTTGGCAAATGCCTGGTTATTCTCGGAGTGGTCTTGCTCTGGTTACCAGCTAGTTTAAAAGACATAATAGAAAGAAATAGTACTCAATCCCTGAAAGCTTAATGTACAGAGTCTACTGGGGCCCTTGATATAGAAGCATGGGCTAATTTAGGCTCCTGGCTACAGATTCTGTTACCTAGGAGAAACCCCGGCCTTTTTGGTTTATGAAAGGAGAAGAAAAAGAAGGGAGGGAGGGAGGAAAGGAGATTGCCAGCTGTATCACTTTTCCTTCTGGGGATTTTTAAAGAGAGAACTGCCAGAGTTTCTTCCCTCCACGGCTCTGGGTGGTGGGATGCAAGAGGCATGGGGGACCAAGCCCCAAGGACAGGCGGGGAGCAGTCATACCTCCGTTTGTACCATGTTCACTCTCCGCGACCGCAGCTCCCGGACGCAGTTATAGATGTCTACCACGCCTTCCCTTTCTGCCATGTCCAGCATGATATCGATGACGATGAAACAGCCGGTCCTCCCTGCACCAGCACTGAGTGAAAAGAAGGTTCTGTCAGCTGAGGAAAAAGGTTCCCTGTGTTTCTCCTTCTTTTGCATCTTTACTATGGTGGAAGTCACAACACATGAAATGAACCACTGGAAAGTGTACAGTTCTGTGGCATTTAGCATCTTCACAATGTATCACCTCTACTGAGTTCCAAACACCACCTCTATTGAGCTCTGAAAACACTGTCATCACCCCAAAGGAGAACCCGTGTACTGCCCACTTCACTTCCTTGGAGGGGCTCCAGGCACTCAGCTTACCTGCAGTGCACCACCAAAGGGCCTGCGTTGGGCGGGCTCTTGGATTTGACCTGCCGGACGAACCCCAGGAGCCCTGTGGCATGATAGGGGACCCCGTGATCTGGCCAGCCAGTGAAGTGGAACTGTCTGATCTCTCGGATTTCATGAACACCTCTCTGCCATCAGTCGGTCAGCACAGCAAGGAAGAGAACAAAGGGAAATAAATGGTGAGCAAACGGGAGCGTCAAGTACCCTTAAGCAGTCAGTGAGTCTAGGGCTGGGAAGCTGTGCATTGTTGGGAAAAGGGTCATTCTTAGCTGTAACACACACCTGGAAAGACTTCTTGCAGGCAGGAGGATGTTCGTGGGGGTGAAAGGGAGGTGATGTTTGGGAAAGATGCTAATTTACAGGTGCAACCACAGCAAATGGATACATCTCTGATTCCTCGAAATTCTTTTTACAAAGTAGGCTCTATTAACAGTTTGTGTGTCACTTTGATCCTACAGAGTGAAATGCAAGTCCACACAGAGAAAGAGGCACAGAGAAGAGACCTGAAGGAATTACAAGGTACTCGTGTGCTCCAGACCAGCTCCTGAATGCAGGAGCCTTGTTTAGCTCTTCTGAATTCTGGTACATCTTTGTACCAGGTGCCTGAGCAGTGCGCACGCCGCTGTGGGTGCACAGAGAATGATACTGGAAGAATGAGTGAAGACCACTTTCCAACTGGACAGGCCAGAGAACTCATTTCCATTTGCACCTCAAGTTTGTTAGGTTTCTCTTTCTAATTTGGGTAAACATTTAATCCATTCATCCAATCACCAATAATTTGAGTGAATGACTGAAGATGTCAAGATGCTGGGGTCACAGAGATATGAAGACAGCATCTTCTGTCTTCAAGTGGCCATGCCAGTTGGCTTGTGGGAAATAGGAAGTGCAGCAGCAAATGTACATCCTGGAAATCAAGAGGCATTTTTGTTGGAATTCTACTTTAGATCAGTAAATTGAAAAAGGTGGACTGACTCCCAGTGAACTGAAGGGAGACAGAAAGAAAAAGTGTTTTTTGTGTTTAAATCTATTTTTGTTTTGATCTATTAAATCTAAGTATTTTTGTTTTTAAATCTATTCTTATTTTGAAAATAACAAAGTTGACTTATATCCATCAATTTTTTTCTAACTATGAACCTATGTGTTAAGGCTCTGCTGTAAAAAATCTGTTTTGAAAACAAAAATTACTTCCAAAATCAAGGTCAGTTTATAAATCTGGGATCAGGTAAGAGACGACTTACTGAATACCATCTCTGTGTCGGGCCCTGAGTTTGGTTTTCTTGTATCTTAACACTAAATACCTACTAACCTTGTCACATTCACCATCGGTCATTGTTCACACATACTTAGTAAGCAAAAAAGAAATTCAGAATTTTTAACGTGCTTGGAAAGACTAGAAGAGGCAAACAATTAACAGATTTTAAAAGAAGACTTGTATGCTGTCAAGGTGTTAACATGTCTTAGTTTAATAACCCACAAATGCTGAAGCTTTCTTTCTCTTTGAAAATTATGCTATTCTTTAATGGAGTTTAAGCATAAAGGAATTAATTAAACCATCAGGGATTCAGAAATGAAAATCAACAGTATCGTCTTCTAAATATCTCTGTGACTCCAGAGTAGTATCACTGGGTGGTTGGGAGCCTGCATCTCTTATTACTGAAACCACGGTAACATTTTGGCCAGTCCCAAAATCTCCACCAGAAGGCCAACGGTTGAGCCTGTATCACCCACCAAATGCTTAGAAAGCCCCCTTGGGCTTTAGACTAGGGCAGGGGTGGTCCCATGAATTGGGAAAGCCTATAATATATATTTATTCCAAAGGGGCAAAAGGGCATTTACTTCTCGCATACACTGTTTATTTTTTTTTAGATCTTCTTTTCCTAACTTTGCTAAGCTTCAGCTCCAGCATCTCCCAAGCCTGGAACTCCAGCGCTCAGGACATGGGCCCCCAACTGATCTAGGACTCATTTTCTGAGCAAGGTAAATGTTAGTTTCTGGGATGCAGAAAATATTTTCCTTAAATAAACCTCTATCCTCTTAACGTTTTCACTATTGACAAGATTAGCAAAGGAAATTGCTTCTGAGCCAACTCTCATTCTTGTTCATCGACATGGTGATTTCTCCATTTGCTGTTTTGTCATATACTTGGGGAAACAATCACAGATGTGATCACTGATGGCAGCCTAAATATCCCAACTTGGTATCAGTTATATTTTTTGTTTACTTTTCATTATAACAAGGATGAATGCTACATAAAAAAGTGATATTTACTTCATTTTCCATGTAAATACATTAGGAAGGAAGAACCCAAGACATAATAGTGCTTAGCCCAAAGAGGGTGCTTAAGAAATATTTGCGTAAGGAATGAATCATCAACTACATGTTCTGCTTGTAGTGGGTGAGACAGCAGGGCGGTATCCCCCTGCCTTCTCAGAGTCACAGGCATCTCCTGGGTAGAGATTTTGGTGGCCATTGTCAATTTGCTTTCAGCCAGGATGGTCAGGGCATAGATATACCAGGCAGCCTAGATCCACGGAGATTTGGAGCTGTCTTCCACCTGACAGGGTGGCAACTTTGTTATTTAAAATCTACTTAGCTTTGAGTCATCAGCCTCAGGAGAAAGGAAAGATGACCATCCCATGCAAAACCAGAACTCATCAGTTTCAAATTGCAATTGTCTGCTAGTTTTGCAGAGTAGAGCTCAGATCCATTTTTCACCTTGGGTCCCTTGATGCAACATACTCTCAAAATAGAATCAGAATTGCAGGCCTCTCAAAGTACATGCTTGACTGTTTTTTTTTCTTCCTTTCTCTTCTAATGAGAAAGTTTAAAACCTACAAGAAGTGATCCACAGAAGTACTAATGATTTGTTTTCCTTAAAGATTTCAATTGCCCAGTTAGAAAATCACTAACGTGTCATTTTGATTTTCCCCAAATCCTTAATAAGCTCCAGATCATTCTTTTCCTTCCACTGACTCTCTGCTGGTTGTCTGATGACTAAAATAACTGGGTATTTCAGAAACATTTCTGTGCAGCTGGGAATGTAGAGGAGTACAATAAGAGGTTAAAAAAAGAGCAAAGAAACAAACAAACCCTTCCTTTAGCAACAGAGATGCATTTTCAGCTTATTAGAGAGCCCACTATTGTTCAAAGAACTCCATGTTTAAGTGATGGCTTTGGATGATTCTTTTTTTAAAGAAAAAAATATGGAGGGTCTTTTATCACTGTCTGTTTTAATGCAGTTATTCATGAGTGCTCTTTTGGCAAGAGCCGTACAAAAATCCCCCATATTTTTTTTCCGATCCTGCCTAAGAAGGAAAAAAAAACCCCGACATCAAAGTGTGAGATTCAGAACTTGAAGAATTGAGTCAACCAGAACTCCACATTCTTTGAAGTCTCCAAGCCTCCTGCCTGCTTATTAAAAAAGACAAGCTAAGGAAAAAAAATGCTAAATAGTATGAGATACAGATTAAAATAAACTAAAGTCTTTTCAGCCGTGTGATTCTATGACAAATGCAGATTTGAAAACCGGGATAGGTAGTTCAAAACATCAGGGCAAATTAGTCAAAAAGCAGATGCGGCAATTTCCTTGATTTTCCAAAAAGGGTCTTGATAATCTAAAATGTGCACTTAGATGCAACAAAAATTAGAGCAGAGCGGAAGGCTGAGGGCCAACTGCCCAGTGGCGCACTTCTAACCCAGGTCCTTCAAGGCCACCTGCTGTTATAAAATCATCGCAAACTACCACTGAACAAATTTGCGACAAAATTATTACGTCCGGTGCAGGGCTGGGTTATGGACAATCCGCTCTTGATGGGGAAGTCTGCGGACCTCCCAGACAAGCTATGTGTCCCCTTCATCAAAGGCAAGATGATGACTGGAAGCCACATCACCTCCAGTCTCCCCACCGCCTACCTGTGCCACTTCTGTGGATGGACTGCAGTTTGCTTCACTTCCGGCCCCTCCCTATGTCAGCAGAAAGAGGGGGAATAAGGAAATTCCCTGTTATGCCCTACAGTGCTTCCCAGACAAGAGGCCCCATCCATGCACATGGGTGAGGCAGAGTAGAGCCATAGCACAGCATTCACGACCCAACACCAGCAAGTACAAAGGCTAAAACCAGTATGACAGTGAGGATGAATGAAGGGGCTGGTCCATGCAGTATGTCCCACGGCTACTTATGTTTCCAGGAAGGTCACTTCTGCTGGAAAATCCAACAGTCCACACAAAACCGTAGGCTTGAAAAGCCTCAAGGAAGTGGGGAGGAGGGTTCCAGGAGGGGTTAGGACCTGTGTCCAAGCACTGATGCTAACTCACCACTGGGAAACCCATATGGACGTACGACATGAAGGACATTTATCAAACTGTGAACAAAGAAAGAGCGATGGGCCGCACAATATCAACCAGGTTACACGGAAGAGGGAAATAGACATATTGGCATTATCTTTTGATTTAGTAGCAAAATAGAGATTCTTATGAAATGGGAATGATTCGTTTCAAAGATGGAACTGAGCTATTAAAGGATCCGAGGGCAAGATGCAATCTTGAGAAATCACTAGCTAGAGCCTACCTGCATTCAGGTGTGACCACGTATAAATTATCCTAGAGAAGTTAATGGGGCTAGCACCACTAACATCTGACCACAGCTTTTCAAAGTAATGTGAAAACTTACCTTTTCAACAGCAAATGTTCTGATCACATATTCTGCCAGTAGTTCTGTTTCTATTAGGGTAACCTTAATGTCTTTATATATCTCTGTGTCATCTGGCCAGTATTTGCAGCATTTGACCTTTAGAAAACACAAAGGAAATGAAGGCTTTAGGGTTTTCTTCTTTTTTTTTTTTTTCCTTTTTTCTGTTTTCTTTTCTTTTTTGGAGTTCCCCAAATGATGGGCCACAGTCTGACGTATGGGATAAAATTTGCACAGAAAAACAAAAGTTAAGTTGCCCACTTAAGAACAAGGTTTATTTATTTATTTTTTTAGATCACCTGTGCTTCTTTTCTCACCTCAGAAGAAAACGAAGTTTGAGTTATAAGCATAGTGAAGCCTAGGAAAATCGTCTAAAGTTAACAGCTGCATTTATACTGCCAATATCCCAGTTACCCTGACCATTCATTTCCTGTTTATCTCTATTCAGGGAAGGGCCTGGAAAAATAAACGGTTAAAGGTAGTTTTTACATTGTAGCTCCTCTGAATTTAAAATTCCTTCCAGGTAAAAAGTTGCCTGAACATTTTTGAGGAAGCCTGAGCAGGAAAGAGCTGACAGTAAAGATTAGAGATCTTTTTTTTTCTGAAGAAGGAAGTCACTATGTGGTTTTCCCAAGTTTAAAATTACATATTCATTTTAATCTAAGTAAATTTTATATACAAAACTTGGTAAAATACGAGCAGTCTTCCCATATTACTAGAAGCCTCTGATCTCAAGATACTTCAGGTGGAAGAAATTTGTTGGACTTGGCCCCTTCAAGCAAGTTGATTTTTCATCCTGGAGCTCTTCCAGAGCTCAGTGGAAGCCCAGAAGGAGGAAGAGCAGGAGGCCGGGCCACGCCAAGGTGGCTGTCCCCGGGGCTCTGTCGTTAGCCTTTTCAATTCTGTCCTGAATTCCTGACAGCTTTTATCCACTCCTGTCACTGTTCCCTTGTGGATGACTTCTGTACCCCTGGCCCTGGTTCTCTGAGTGCCCAAGTCAATTTCAACTTGTTTTGTGGGCGTTTCCCATGGAGGTCCTGCCAGGACCACGAAGGCAATGTCTCTACAAGAGAATCTTCGGCCCCCATCAGCTGCCCTCCACTGACTCCCTATGTCAACGACATCATGATTTCTGCAGTTACCCAGGCACAAAACTGGCCTAGTCCTTCTCCAAAACCAGCTGCCAAGTCTAAGATTATTCTTGAATTCTCTCTCAGATATGTTTTCTGACTTTTTGTTCCCTCTGTCACTGTCTTAGTTCAGGTTCTGGTACTTCCTACGGGGACATTCTCCCCATAGCAACCCAGAAGAACCTTTCTCAAGTATAATCCCAGTGGCATTCACTTGCTCTTCTCAAGAAGCTTCTATTTCCAACAACTTCTCATGAAATTAAGTAGAAATTAAATTTGGCCCGGCATGTAAGGACCTTTTATTTATACGGCCACAGCTAACATTTTCTGCTATATCTTTTACTACTTTATCACCATATATTTGATGTCTAACAACAAATGGTTTGCCCAGATCCAAACTACTCATGCCATTTCTTCTGCTTAGATTACTCTCCCATTCATACCTTCCTAGCTGAAGATTCTATCCATTCTTCAAAGTACATCCCAAATACCCCTTCAAAGTGTTTCCTTCATAAGATGTGAGCTCCTGTACCTCTCTCTCTTCTTGGTCCCCTGATAAAGCGTGCCTGTTCTATTAGTAGGCCCTTCTGACGCTGCCTAGTCCTGCTTATTACCAGTCAGCATGCAAAGGGTGTTGAATTGCTTATTTTTAAAAGCCCTAAAACATTTGCCATTATATCCCCTATGTGCTAAACATGCACTAGGTCCATGTAAAATCGATTTCATGGAGCAAATCAGAGGATCGGTGTAGGAAGGAAAATCCCAGATTGGGAGAGTTTACAAAAAGAAATATGGGCCAAGATGACCTTTTCCAGAATTCCAAACACCTTGGTACACTAATGTTTCAAGTGTGGGACATGACTGGTCATTATCTTAGCTGCTTCCTCAGGAACCTTTCTGGTAGCTGATTCAGTACAGTTCTATGTAAGCTTTATTAGTTTTCCTTGGCAAGAGGCAAGCCAGACATGTTAGGGGTTGAAGATACAAGTGGAGCATAAGGCAAAGATAGTCCCTGTCCTCATTAAATCTTTAGCCTTCTTTAGGAGTTTTTTTTCCCTCCTGGAAACATTATCTTGGACTTTGTAAACAATAAATATAAGTATTATGGCTTATATATAATATGTCAAAGATTTACGTTATGGATACCCTGGCACCATTTAAAATACTCCAGAATAACAGGGATCATGTCTCTAGTTCCTTTCCTAGATGTAAGGGCAGACAATGCATATTTGTGATGATGTGCTAATTTGATAGCAACCCTAATTTCGCTTATAGAATACATAATTACTTTGCAATGCTAATGAACAAAGACGCTTATATGCCAAGTACAGAGGTCCCTTCTATATTGGGAGACTTGCTTTACCTTTTTGTGATTCCAGTTATATAAGCAGAAGGCAGTGGATAGATACAAATGGAGTATGTATGTGTATGTGTATGTGTGCTTCTAAAATTAAAGTTTTCCTGGTGCAGCCACTCTGGAAAACTGTGGAGGCTCCTCAAAAAACTATCAATAGAACTCCCTTATGGCCCAGCAACAGCACTGCTAGGGATTTACCCAAGGGATACAGAAGTGCTGATGCATAGGGGCACATGTACCCCAATGTTCATAGCGGCACTTTCAACAATAGCCAAATCATGGAAAGAGCCTAAATGTCCATCAACTGATGAATGGATCAAGAAGATGTGGTTTATCTATACAATGGAATACTACATGGCAATGAGAAAGACTGAAATCTGGCCATTTGTAGCAACGTGGATGGAATTCGTGGGTGTCATGCTAAGTGAAATAAGTCAGGCGGAGAAGAACAGATACCATATGTTTGTACTCATAGGTCTAACAGGAGCAACTTAACAGAGGACTATGGGGGAGGGGAAGAGGGAAAAGATTTTGAGGGAGGCAAACCATGAGACACTCTTGAATACTGAGAACAAGCTGAGGGCTCATGGAGGTGGGGGAGAGGGAAGGGATTGATGGGCATGGAGGAGGGCACTTGTGGGGATGAGCACTGGGTGTTATATGGAAACCAACTTGACAATAAACTATATATAAAAAAAGAAAATACAATTAAAAAAATAAAATTAAAGTTTTCCATGTTATAAATACACAATTAATAAAAATCCTATGTGTTTCTCCAAAAATTACAAGAGAATAAAAACATATACTCGCACCTGCATCCTATGTGTACTGGGTGTATCTTACTAATAATGAGGCCTTGTTTGAATGCAATCGATGCAGGGTCATCTTGTATTTTAGACTCCTTACCCTCCCCATGCAAAATTTTCAACAAATACGGGTGTGAAGGGCTTCAATGTCTTGGAGTCAGGGACACCGAAAGCCCCTGCAACGTATCAAAGGCTTTGCATTTGTTTTTGGGTCAGTTCTTCCACTTCCCTTGGGCTAGCTGGGGTTCCACGGGGAACATGACCCTGATGCCCTTTCCGTGGTGAGCTCTGCTGGCCCCCTCAACATCCCCTGTGCGCCCTAAGACCCAGCCAGAGGCAGTCAGAGGCAGCCGGGAGGCCCCTCAACCGCCTCGTGGCAGGAAGCGGTTGCGGGGTCCAGGAGGTCGCCCTGGGCTCCAGCTACAGCAGTGCCCCTGGGTCGGATGAGTGCCACCGCCTTCCAGAAGTGCTTGAATGACAACAGACTCAGGCAGCTCTGAGAGCTCACTACGCTGCTAACTCCACGCTGGCCTCATGCACCCCAGGACCGGTGATTAGTAGAAAGGAAGCCGTGGGACTGCTTCCTTCCAGAACAAGTTTCTGGGCAGAGCTTTGTCCCCTGCAGAGGCACCTGGCTGGGCTGGACGAGCCATTTCAAATCCCGCCCTCTCCATCTCATCTCGCGCAATATCCTGAAATGGCTTGCCACATCTGTTTTTAGCCTACTAAAAACCTTTCTAAATTGGGTTCCTTTTAGTGTCTTTTTAACTGCTTGGGCTGGTGTCAAGTTATTATCTTGCTACAAAAAAAATTAAAAGGAATATATGCTTTTCTAGATGCAGCCTTTCTGTCCTGGGGAAATCTGGGGCCCGAGTCACCTCCTGGCCTCCAGGGTCCGCATACAGAGATGTTAAGACCGATGGTTTGGGGGCACCTGTTGGAGCCCAGGGACCGCAGAACCAGATGCTTCCTTCGTCTGATCTTTTGCCAGGCTTAGCTGGCTTTTGCAGCCGGCGCTACCTGCACAGCTTCTAGGACAGGCTGTACCTCCCATGCATTCCAATTATGGAAGGCAGCAGTCTCCATCCCAGAAAGCAAGGCTCAGATCAGGCTCCTCTAATTACCTCGGTGCCCCAGCGCTGGTCCCACGGCGCTCTCAACCACACACCAGCCAGTGGGTGCTGCTGCCTGCCCATCCCCAGGGAGAGCTGTGGGGATGCAGGAGATCTGTCTCCAAGAATGGGGGTGTCTTTATTGGCTTTAAAATTCACAAACATGAAACAGTACTGAAAGCAGAATAATCCCAACATTTCTAACTGCCTAAAATTAAAAAAAAATCTTGGAAGTTGGTCAGTTTTAACCAGCAGCCCTGATGATGCCATGTACAGTGACGTCAGAGGACCCCTGGGGGCTTTACCCTCTTTAGGCTGGCAGCAAGTTACCATCACTGAAGGGGCATCCTGAAAAGTCTTGAGCAGGTCCTCAAACTTCAGCAGGCATATGAATGCCCTGGAGGGCTTGTTAAAACAAGCTGGGCTCCGCCCCACTTTCTGATTCAGTGTGGGGCCCCCGAATTTGCATTTCAGACCAGCTCCCAGGTGCTGCTGCTGGCCTGTGGACCACACACTGAGTAGCCAGGATTCTGACAACTCGCAGGCTGACTGCAGAGTCTGGCTCTCGTTAAGGCTGCTGTGAGCCTGGGTAAGGCACTCAAGTTTGCCCGACCTTTGGCTCTTCCTCTGTAAAGAGGGGAGGATTTTAGTTCCTATGTCAGTCGTTCTAAGATTAAAGCAGGGACTGCCAAATGTGTCTGCACATTAGAATCACTTAAGAGGGGGGTTATTAAACTCCAAAGCCCAGGCCATGCTCTGCGCCAATTATATCATTATTTCTGGGGTGAGACAGAGGCATTAGTAGTTCCTTGTAGCTCCCCAGGCGGCTCCAAAGTTCAGAAGAGTTTGGCAACCACTGTATTAAGTGATACAATGTAGTTTAAATGTTCGCTCCAGTGATGTTTCATTCAAATCATGGATATTCTTTTCTTCTTTTTTTTTTTTTAAGTTTATTTATTTATTTTGGAAAAGAGAGGAGAGACAGAGAGGATCTCAAGCAGGCTCTGTACTGTCAGCCCGATGCAGGGTTTGAACTTATGAGCCATAAGATCATGACTTGAGTTAAAGACAAGAGTTGGACACTTAACTGACTGAGCCACCCAGGTGCCCTTTTTCTTTTTATTATTAAGTGATCGTTTTGCCTTCTGGACTACAGGTGATCACGGGAGTTCGAAGGGCAGGAAGTCCACCAAGGGTCTGGAGAGGTGAATCGGGGTTCTCCAGAGAAGGAAGGACAAGCTGTGACATATATGCATGGTTTCTGATGGGGGGAACAAAACCAACAGAGACTCCAGTGCTTCCTTCACTGTCCTTTCCCTGCAAACAATATTCTGGGGGCGAGGAGGATTTGGGAGCAGTCCAGTCTTCCACTAGGGTGGTTTGAGGAACTCTCAACAGAATTTAGGAAATAGTGCCTGTGATTTGCAGGGAGAGGATTCCTATCCAAGAGAGCTGGGAGGAATCCCAGAGACAGCCAGTTTCCAAACACTCATTTTCAAGATCATTACAATTGCCGCACAGAAGGATTTCATGCACTGGGAGTCACTGCGCTCTCCTGACCATGGCTGCAAGGAGCCAGGGAGGAGCAAGGGATTGGCCAGAGAGAGAGAGAGAGAGAGAGAGAGTCTGCACAGGTCAGGGCTGGCCCCCTTCCTCATTCCTTCCATTTCTCTTGTCCTAAAATAAACAGGTGCAGGCGCCCTGCAGGTGCAGAGAGGGTGAGGTGAGTGACTCGCTCCAGGTAATGAGCTAGTTGGGTGGTAGGCGAGGGAGAGGCTGCAGACCCAGGTGCTGGCCCCAGGTCCAAGGCTCTCTGCCAGGAGGGAACTCAAAGCAGATTAAAATGTCTGCCAGGTCTGGCTTCAGGAACTGATAGCAAGTGAGAAGCAATAATTTTAGCTACCTTGCCTCTTAGGAGCAAGAGAGGGTACGTCAGGCCGGTGCTGGGGGCGGGCGGGAAGAACAGAAGCACACGCTGAGACCACTGTTGATTTTTATCCAGGATCACAAACTGCTGTTTCTGCTGGTGCCTTCTGTATCACCAACCCTGGCAGCTGGCAGGAAGGAGCCTGGGGCAGAACGGGAAGGGCTATTTACGTGCACTGTGCATGGATCCCAGGACTTGTTTTGCTAAGAAACTCATGAGTAAGAAGGCTCAAGGCGTTGAACATGAGCTCTTAAGCTGGGGGCACCCTAGTGTGATCTAATAAACACAACAGTAAAGGGGTAGAAGAGAGGAAAAAGAAAAAGTTACTTTAAAAGTTTTGATTTGTCAAGAGATTTTCAACAGCCTTTTTTTTTTTAATTTTTTATTAAAACAAGAGCCATCCAAAGAGAGAATGGACCACAGGACTATTAATAGCTGTGTTCGGGGCCAGCTGAGTACAGCTCTGATACAGATGTGGGATAGCAAGAGCTAGAACACTGCTAGAAATGTAGTTACTGAAAAGAGCCCCAGCCAAGAGCAGCTGCCAGCCAAGATTCCAAGAGAACAGATTTATTATAACCCCCCAATTTTTTTATAGTGCTTTCACAACAATAAAAACTTTCATTCATTTAAATATCCTGAAAATAAAGATTGCTTCAGTCTCTGTGATGGAGTCATATGGACAAGCAATTGCTTTCTTTTTCTTGCTATCTAGTTTGTGCTGCTGCAGCCAGTGACTTACATTCCTGGAGCCCCCGTTTTCTCCTTCATAAAATAAGACCATAGCCCTGATTTCTTAGGGAGGTTGGGAAGATCACCTGAGATAATACCTATATAGGGTTTGCACAACTACCTGGTTCATAAGAGGGTTCCTGGTTCCTAGTTTCCTAGTTCCAGACCTACTCCATATGCCCTGGGGCCTCCCTTGGGCAACATCCTTGAAGATCGTTTCTAAACTGGCACCAAATCTTGAAGTTCTGGAGGTCTGAAAAGTTTGAATTTGAGAAAAGCACTTCATAGCCTGAGTAGATCCCCCTTTCACACCTTCAAGCTCCTGTTGAACTCCCATCCCCATCCCCAAATCTTCTGGCTTTCTGTCTGATTTTCCGACTGTATCGATTAATTAATATTAAACATACTACTTATATGACGCACAAGGTCACACCCATATCCATAACATTTGTTTTCATCAAGTGCAAAGAAACACATGGGCTGATGTGACCCCTGGTGGAATTTTAAGTGTCAACTTATAGACCATCTGAGGAATCTGTCTTGTTCCTTTTCTCTCTACTTGATGTGGATGAAAAGGGTCCTACCCAACTAGGTCATAAAGCATTAGCTCTACATATATCCAGACGACTTTTCTTGATCTTACTCAGTAGATCTGGCTTTGACTTTTAGCTATCCCCCAAATGTAAGTCCTCCTGCCAGAGGACGGACATTCTCCACCGCTAAGAACAATAGAAAGAGTGGGTCACGTAGTCTAAAGATCATTCTGAAAGATCAGTTTCAGAAATCTTTTAAGCAATGATAACATCATATGTGTATCTATATCTAAATATGCATCTATATTTACATCTATATATCTCCTGTGGGGATATTTCTTAGAGTGAAATCTGATACACCTTTGAGACAAAGAATCCATATTTTTTTCTCTCATTGGGAATCTTCATTTGTACCAGGGTAACAATTTAGATCTACATGGGACTTTTCAGTTTATAAAGTGTTCTCTCTGTTGACTTTGTGCACGTCGCAAAAAGAGCTCTGGCTAGACCATATGAAGGTTACAATCATTCTAAGTCCTAGAATGAGCTGATTGCATGCCACCTCACACTAATTCTGTGAGGCCATAGTATTATCTCTATTTTATAAATACATAATCGGAAGCTGGGAGAGGTTAAGAGACAGACTTGGAAATTTAGGGGGCCAATGCTGTGCCTTTGATGTAGCCAAGCCTGTGTCTGAGCTCAGGACAGTGGCATCGAGGCTGTCCTGCCAGTCATTCACACAGCCTCAAAAGCCCATGATAAACAGAACCCAGTCCAGGCATTGCTGAGGTACAGAGAGGAATGAGCAATGGTTCTAATGCTTGTAAAGAGATAGGTATGTAAATAACTAATCTGACTCACAGCAGAATGAGAGGCAAGCTTAGCAGTCAGGGATACATTCCCCAGAGCCACACTTTTTGGGTTAAAGCTTGGCCTCTTTCTCCAGCTGTGTGACCGCTGGTATGTTACCAAACCTCCCTGTGGCTCCATTTCTCCCTTTGTAAAATGGGGATAGTAACACAGTTTTATGAAGATTAACTAGATTCTTGTTTGTAAAGCTCTGAGAACAAGCTCGGCACAAGTGAATGTTTGCGAAAATTAACAAAATAAAAACTGCTCTTGGAAGTCAGAGGAAAGAATATTAATTCTAAAGGAAGAGATTCAAACCTGTACAAGGGAGACTACATCACAGATGATATCAGAAGGGTGAAGTTCAGTGTCTGTGGGTGGATGGACTAGGGAGGGTGTTCTAAACGGTGAAGGTTGGCAGAGGCATCTCCAGGAAGCCTGAATCATCCGGAACCCCTGTAGGGCTGGTGGGAGGGCTGGTGGTGCCCAGAAGGATGGGATTCTCCCAACGGCAGCAAGAACAGTCCCTCTTTCACAATCTCCAGTTGTTCTGACACAGCCCTGGCTAACTTTAGTATGATGTTTAACAGAAACGGGGTAGGGATAGAAGAGAAGAGGAGGAGAATACAGGAAATGGATTTCTGCAGGACTAACATTTTTAAAGGGCACTTAGTCCCTTTGTGTGAGTGCGCATAATCACTGGAACCACCCGGGGCTCCGGGCTCGAGCCAGCTGCTAAGTGCAGAGTGCAAGCGTTGGGATGCATGTATCCGTGGGCTGGGCACAGGGGAGCTAGGGGCAAGTGATTGCCCAGGTTCATGTATCAGGCATCTCTGTCACCAGCTGCTGGGTAGACAGTGGTCGGTGGCCTACAGAAGCCAGATGGGGTGATCACCAGAATGGATACACCTCAGAGTTCCTAGAGCAGGTGAGCTCAGGGACTTGGCCAGCTGTCTCTCCAAGGCTCCCAGGTTGTGACTCCTTGGGATTAATTACAGACAAGAAATGTTCTTGAAAACACTACTCTCCCCCGACACCATACACACATTCTTTTAGGCAGAGGCATAATATTTTATTTTTAAAGACCACTCATAAAAAAAAAAGCTTTTCTAACCTCTCTTGAAAATCTTATTTAATGATGAGACAGCATAGTGTAATGGGAAAAGGCCTGGTTGGCATGTGGGAGGGCTTGGGGCTAATTCTAGCTATGTTGTTATAGTCTAGCTGTGTGACCCTGTGAAAGATACAGGGACATCTTGGTCCTCAATTTCCTTATTTGCAGAAGAGGGTAAGTAGATTATATGACTGTTAACATTATCTCAGGTTTGAGAATTATCCAATTACAGGACTCTAGAATGAGTTTCTCTGGAAGCCATATTGCATTAGTGGTGAAGAGTATGGTTCTGGAGTTCTAATCGTGATCTGACAGTTACAAGCTGTATAACCCTGGGTCAGTTTCTGAACATCTCAAGTCTCAGTTTATTATCTGGGAAATGGGGATAGCATAATGCCTATATCACAGAGCCATAATGAGGGTCTAAAGACCCAGCACATTGGTTAGCATTTGAGGATTATCCACTAGCTCTTAGTGGTAGCTGGCGTTGTGCCCTCTTACCATTGTGTCACCACTTCTATTATTAATAAGGGAAGAGCTCATAGTATAGCACACTGGGTGCTCTATTGATTACAACAGTTCACGCGCCGTGGTCTGTGCCAGGATAAGGAAGACAATGAATTTTAATTTCAGAAGCACAGATCTGGGCTAAATTCCTCTGAGATAGTGTGAGATATGCTCTTGTTCCAGTGAATCTCTTCGGGCAGATAAATAGCTCTCAGGGTTAAGGAAGCACAAAAAAGGATCTTCTACGAGTCACTGGCCTCCCTGGATCTCAATATCTTTATCTGTTCTTTTGCACTCTTCCTTAGGTTATCAGAGGAATTGCTAAACAGAGCAAAGAGACTTTGAAGAATTTAGGGACATGGATAGATGACCTCCCTAATTCTTGACTGAACATTATATAAGTTATCTTAAGTTTGGGAAATATGTGATTTAATGAGTTGAATGGATTGAAATGCCTACAAACTCACTCTTGATTTTGGATTCTCTACCCTATAAATCAGAAGTGAACCTATCATTGGTGAGACGATGAATTTACCATGCTTTTCTAGAATAAAAATTCTCTGTCCTTCTAGAATTTTAAGTGATAAGGGTTCTGTTTCTATTTCAAGGTAGAACATCTGAGGTAAACCCCAGAACAAAGAAGTTGTCCACAGTCCTAAAAACACTCACTGAACTATTATGCCTCTTTGACCCCTTTTTCTGGGAGGCTCCCAACATTTACCCACATATTTTCTTGGACAGATAACCCCAAGCCTTAAAAAGCAGAATAAGGCCTCAGAAGATGAAGTTCGCAGATCTAAAAAGTAGAGATGGGAAAAACTTTTTGCGTTCAAGATAGGACATCACTGATTGTGGGTTTCAACAAATTATTCAAAAATAGCATATGCCTGCAGTGTGCAGAGTGGGGGAAAAACCAGTTTTCGAGTGCTCATGTGAGCAGAACACAGGTGGAGGGCCACTGCAGCCTCGAGATCATCCCAGATTGCGTCCGGTCACACTGCCAAGAAACCACAGCTGCGTGCTGCCTGTGCAGGTACAGCAGTGACCGGGGCTGGGCTAGAAAACTCGGGCGAGGACTCTTGTCCCAGGTGCACGGCCCATCTGCTACATGTTCAAGCCCTCCGCCCTCTGAAGCACTTTATAGACATTAGCACCGGTGAGCACCTCCGTGCACCCCAGAGGTGGTGGCAGAGAAAGTTCGTGGTAACAGCGTGAGATGAAAGGGGGTCCAAGGCCACGCAGTAAAGCAGTGAATATATAGGAAGCCCAGACACAGATGAATTTGAGGATTTTCCAGGGCCAGTCAATTGTGGCAAAGCAGCAAGCGCCAGGGCTTGACAATGGTGACCATAAAAGCCAGCACTCTGACAGTCAGCTCTGTGGGTTTGGCCAGAGAATGTTAAAGAGCTGACCCAGACACAGCTTGCAGTTACACGGGGAGCCCGGAGAGTGTGTTCTGAGAAACACTTGTTCCTCAGCCCTGCGGATTTGCTTTGATCCTACAACATCCTGCCGCTGTGGCAATATTGGCGATGGCTGATAGGAAAGTATCAGAGGACTTAGAGCCGGTAAAGCGTTGGCTTCAAAGCCTGATTTTTAACTCATCGTTATTTGGGTAAAAAAAAAAATCACTTCGTCATTTTTTTATTAAAAGGGACATAATGGATTAGGATGAACTGTAAGAACAAAAAGGTTAATGCAAAAGGATGAATTAGGTAGGCCGAATGTAGATTCATAACCAGCAGAGCTGCAGTGACCTTCATTCACATCCATAATGAGCGTGTTGTACATACATGTGTGATTTCGGGTTTTAGCCTGTTCTCCCAACACGGAAGAAATCAAGGGAAGGAGACAAATAACGAGAAATGTCCCTTGTATCAATGTTATTTTGCACTCGTTTAGACACTCCTTTGTAACAAGTCTCCCACTACTTCAAAAACATTTGTTGACTATTTTCTAGTACTTTCTACATGTCTAGCCTTTTGGGATTCAGAGATGAGAGAAGCTAGTCTTTGCTCACAGAGGTCTGGGGTCTGGTAGGGGAGGGCAAAATGGTACCCAAAGCTGTGTCATTCCCTCTTGTGTGCAACACTTTGTCATGCCTCTAATATTGGATTGCAAATGTCTTTTTTCAAAACCTTTTAAAAAATGCTTTATTTTTATTTTTTTTTAAGAGGGAGAGAAAGAGAGAGAAAGAGACAGAGCATGAGTCGGGAAGGGGCAGAGAGAGGGGGAGACCTAGAATCTGAAGCAGACTCCAGGCTCTGAGCATCAGCACAGGGCCCCTGAAGCAGGGCTTGAACTCACAAATCATGAGATCATGACCCGAGCTGAAGGTGGACACTTAACCAATGGAGCCACCCAGGTGCCCCTAGATTGTAAATATCTTAAAAGCGGGATCTCCCCTTGTTTCTCTGGCCCTCACCTACAGCAGGTTGAGAGGTCATCTGATACCTTGCACGTTAAGGAATTGCACCAAAAGAGCCACAGGAGAGATGGACAAAGACTCCAAGGGGTTAAGGTTTCTAATGTGGACAACATCAGAGAAACAGGAGGCATGTGAACAAGATAGAAGCCTGATCCTGTCTCTGCCACAGGAAATTCATTAAGTCACCACGACAACTCAGACTCAATGCAGGAGAAAGACACGATGGTCTGCACTTAGAACGAACGGCAGCTGGTTGTTCCCAAGAAGGCAGAGTATTTCTGAAACTGAGGTAAGGATGTGTGAGCAAGGGAGGAAGGGAAGGGGAGAGAGAGAGAGATGAATATATTTGGGCAGAAACTTTGATCATAGATTGTGGCAGTTCTGAAAGAGGTCTAGTCTAGTTCCCAAGTGAGCAAATGTGGAGGAGGGCAATAGCCAGCCTTTAAAGAAATGCAGGTATCTCTCTCTCTCTCTCTCTCTCTCACACACACACACACACACACACACACACACACACACACACACACTTGCTCACACAAAACATGCATATTTATTTATAGGCACACTATTAGAAATTTTCTGCAAGTTTGGGTTAGCATTAGAGGTATCAAGTTTTACATAGGAAACCTCATTACTTTAATCCTTCAAATGCAGTACTTAGAATTTAATTTAAAACATGGGGCGCCTGGGTGGCTCAGTTGGTTAAACGACCGACTTCAGCTCAGGTCATGATCTCACGGTTCGTGAGTTTGAGCCCTGCATTGGTCTCTGTGCTGACAGCTCAGAGCCTGGAGCCTGCTTCCGATTCTGTGTCTCCCTTCCTCTCTGTTCCTTCCCCACTCATGCTATGTCTGTCTGTCTGTCTCCCTCAAAAATAAATAAGCATCCAAAACATTAAAAAAATAAGACAGATAATAAGTCTTCAGTAAGACTGAGGAATAAAGTTACATGGTTTTCTCCTTGCTTTATTCTTAGAGTATTTGTTTCCTGTAGTCTCACATTTTTCAAAATTGTCACTCAATTTAGTAGTCAATGAAGTGTCTCCGAATGAAATGAATTTACTTTACAACTGTATCCATTTTTGCATGTCCTTTATACCACAGTTTAGCTTTCAATTAAATAGATGGGCTATCCAAACTAGATTGATGGGCCTTAAGTAACAGTGATGGTTCTCTAATGGATTTGGGGAGAGAAAGATAACTATTTCTATGTACAAGGAGATAGTCTCCAGATGCAAAAGTCATACTTGCAGTTATACAGACCATGACGGGGTGTGCACAGATATCTTTATTAAATGATTGCCAGGGTTTGCCAAAGGAGCCACATTTTCCCCAAACCCCTTTCCTGCTGCATGCCAGGAGACAGATGTGGTGTTGCTTATCGGAAGTGTGGGTGGAAGGTAAGATTGCCTGATCATGCCAGTTGATAAATCAGAGGATGGTTATAGGCAATTGAGAACTTTTGATAAGAGTATCTTCTCTCAAAATCATAATTTACCATAGCCAGATTAGATCATTTTGAAAAGAAAGTTCATAAATTATAAACTGAGCATCTTTATGGTACGCATAAATTCATGCGACAGAATTCATCCCGTTGGTACTTAATCACCCACTGCAATATTCTGCTCTAGACCTACAAAACTCACGTATGCTAGGGCGGAAGAAATAGGAGCGGACAGCTCTCTCCTGAGGAAGCGACACTCCTGTCCTTTTACTGAATCATTCCCTTCTGAGAACCCAGACTCCATACTTTCCTCCCCCTACCGGTGTTCAGAGTGGACACAGTGAGAGCCAGGGAGGTCCTGAGGCCATGGGCATTAAACAGATCTGAGCTGCAGATGCATCATGTGTTACTCAAATGGATCTCTGAGCCAGAACATAAACAAGAAACGTACAAATGTTCTTCATATAAACACAGAATTTTAGAGGTCATTGGGCCCATTTCTGTTTATTTTGAGGATGTGTAATCTAAGGCTGGGTGGTGAGAACTAGCTGGTTTAGTCCCTGAGAAATGCCTACGAGGCCCTAGGGTTCCCCTGTGTCCCTTCTGCGAGCACTCTGGCTACTGGCTGTCCCAGATTCCCCAGCAGCTTGGTCCTGCTGCCTCCGACCGCATCTTGCTGATACCCTCTCGTATTCTTACCTTCCTCCTAAGGCAGAAGCATGCCGGCTCCTACTGCAGGCTGACCCCCTGCCCCTGCATCCTTGGGCCTCCCAAAAATAGCTATTTCCCCAACGTCCTAAGTCTCTCAGCCCAGGGCCTTGCTCCTATCGTCACTGGGGAAAATGGACGCCATCAGGAGAGGGTGCTACTTCAAGTTTGCTGTTTATGTTTTGGTTCCATTTATTTAAATGTGTCCTCATCTGTCTCTGTCCTCCTGGTTCAAAGGAAAAGATGTCATGTCTCATAAGGCTGACCTGAAGAACAGCACCCTTCTTCCTGCCCCCTTGGGGAGTAAACTCCCTTGGCTGTCCATGTGCTGATGTTCAGTTTCTCTCCCTCTCCTGATTCTTTCCTCAACACATAACATTTTCAAAGGTCTTCCACCTTTAAAATAGCCTTTGATTGTTCAATGGTCCTCTGTCTGCCGCCATATTTCTTTCTTCCCCCTTCTCAGCTAAGCTTCTGACAAGCTTCAACTCAGTGTGTGAGTTCTCGTTTTCTACTGTGGTCCCGACTCTGCAGACTGCCTTCAGTCCTCCCCGTCTGCTGTGCCTACAGGTTGTTAGGTCACTCAACCTCATTTCACACACTCATCCTCTCTAATGTATTCCTGACGTCCTTCTGGGGAACTACTTCTTTCCTAAGGGGTAGCTTGTCATTTAGGGACCCCGGACAGCAAGTGATGAGCATACCTAGTGGAGTCAGATGCTCTGTTCCTGTTATGTGAATTCCTGAGCAGAGTGAAAATGGACCAGATAGCTGGCATGTGTCCTCTCCACACTGGCACCTTGACCAGAATGACTGTGAGGGCCCTCCACTCACTGACCCTCTGGAGTTGATGCCCTCTTTTCTGTCTGTTTGCAAGCCTTATTCTTCACATCAACATGCTGGGCTCCCACTATTCTTCCAGTAAATTCCCCTTTGGCTTAACTGAGCCTGAGCTGACTTCTGTTACATAGAATCCAAGGGCTCTGATAGGTCTTCCCTCTGAAGCTACTCAGGCAGAAAGTTACCAAACCCTTTTTCTTGTTAAATCCAATGGCTATTTTTTTCTGCCTTACATACTCTCCTGCAGAATCTTCACTATGTCCCCTTTTCCATGTCATTCTGTCACTCAATCCTTCAGCGGCTCTTTTGCTCCCCATTCCTAAAGCGCACATACAGCTCTCTGTGATAAAGCATCCATTCTTGCCATGTTCATTTTGAACTCCTCTCTGCAGAGAACACCTCTGGGGAAACTAAGGGAACCTATGTCTCTGCCCAGAGCATCCTTCCCTCCCTTCTTTGGTGACTGAATCCTAGTTGCTCAGCTCTGCGCTCCACTCCATGCACCACTTCCTCCGGGAAGCATTTATTAACAAACCCCCTCAACCTCACCTTCCAGTCTGATGGGAGGTGACTCTTGTATGAGCTACCAGAGCATTCTGAAACCTCTGTCATTGAATTGAGTCCCCTTCTTTGCCTATGGACATGCTTAATTTACCTTTGTAGCTCTGGCCTCTTGTGTCTATATACACTGATAGGTGTATAGCACTGACTTGATCCCTGAAGGGCTCCCCTCCCACCTTGTCTGTAATTTTCCTCTGTCCCCTTGCCCCTTTCTTTCCCTGTACCTTCAATCTTTGCTTCCAATTACATCTTCTTTTCAGACTCCCAACTATGCTCATGTCTACCTTATCACTGCCACCACGACCCACACACTCCAGTCCCCCCATGGGTGCTCCCTACACCATAACCACAGCTGACTGTCTCTCACTTCCAGGTGCTGTTCCATCTCTTTTCTTTGATTTATGTCTGGAAGAACAAGCTACTCTACTGTCCTTACCACACACATAGCCACTGCTCCATGGCCACAGGGTTCGTGGATATGGCACTGCTGAAACCTGGTATGTACCAAAGATGGGGGTGTGGGGGACCCTGTGGAATTGTGGAGAGAGCACAGGCTTTGGAGTGAGACGTTCTAGCCATTCTAGCCCTGTGCCCTTAGTTAACTTCAGTGACCCTTAGTTTACTAACTTTGAAAATAGAAATCTTTCTATGTGTATAGGGTGGCCATGATAAATAAAGAAATAAGGCTTGTTCAGTCATTTAGCAGAATGCTTGGAATAGAATAGGCGCTCAATAGATTCTGTTTCCCTCTCCTTCCCTAAAGGTACCTGGCCTCTCTGCAGCTTTTCTCAGCACTTCTCCTTCTCCTTCTCATTGAATCTGTATCATGATTCTAGAATGTCTTAGTTCTTGCCTTATTTCTCTTATACATCATTTTTAGTCTCCATTCTGAGTTCCTCTTTCCCTGTTTGCCCCTAGATATAGATATTCACTGGTATTCTGTCTTTATTTTTTCTCCTCTATCTCTCTGTTTCCCCCCCCCCCACAAAATGCTTCTGTTACAGTGGTTATCACTTTGGATTAAAACTTTTTGTTTGCCTGTCTTTCTAGCTCTTAGATTATGTCATGTCTTTCCATCTTGTTATCCTTAGTCTAGTCCAAAGCCTAGCACATAGTAGATACTCAGTAAAGGAAGGGGGAATCATACATTTAATAGTTAGTCTCTATGTTATCAGCACATGTATCCCTCCAGAGCTTTCTGGAAAGCCCCACATTGTTTATTCAGCATCTCAAAGCCAGCATGTCCAATATGAATCATGCTGCTTTCTTCTTAAACCTGCTTTTTGTTTTTGGGGAGTGAGGTAGAGAGAGGTTAATATTCCTTACATCAATCCAAGTCATGATGGTAGGAACCTTGTTCACAATTCAGTTCTTTTCCCTCATTAGCATCCCCAAATAACACCCAAATTCTGTGTCTCCCATAAATTCCTAATGTCACAGCCACAACTCAAGTCCACATCATCTCTCACGAAGAGTCTTGCTCCAACCTGACTTGTCTTCATGCCTTTGGTCAGCTTACTAACCGTTTCTGCAGTGGTTGCTAGAAGTCTCAATGACACTAATTAGGACATATGATTCACCAGCTCAGTGCCTTCCATCACAACAAATGCACCGGGGCAGCTGGGTAGCTCAGTCGGTTAAGTGTCCAGCTTTGGATCAGGTCATGATCTCACGCTTCTGGGTTCGAGCCCCACGTCAGGCTTTGTGCTAACAGCTCAGAGCCTGGAGCCTGTCTTCGGATTCTGTGTGTCCCTCTCTCTCTGACACTCCCCTCCATGCGCTCTCTCTCTGTCTCTCAAAAATAAATAAAAAACATTAAAAACAACAACAACAACAACAACAACAACAAACACACCACCCACTTCTTGTGTCTACCTTTGTTGCTGTCTTGGAAGGCCACAACTAGCCTTCCAGACTCATTTAGTCATACTTCCCCATCAGCTCTCACAGCTGCATTAGACTACTTGCTCTTTCCCATCTTGCCGTTTACTCCCTTTCTCTGTGTTTTTCCTACAGTGGTTGCTGCCCCATTCCTCCCAACTCCTCACTGTGTTCTCTGTGATGTCTCCTATGTTCCCTCAGGCAGAAATAGCCCTGCACTGGTGCTGTCAGTGCACCAGTGTTATAGCTCCTTGCTTAAATGGTTCTCTATTACCATTTTTTATGTTGTTGAGGACAAGTGCAGCATAAACATCTTTGTGTTTCTTAATGCCATAGATATGGTAAATATATCATTAGATGTTGGAGACATTGGGCTGAAAAGGGAGTAGAAAGCCAACTGTTGGGTTTAATTTGTGAACAAGACAAACGAGGCTCTTTCATTAGTTTTCCAAGTTTTAAAGACGGGAACTGAGAAAATCTTTGGGTGGAGAAGACCTCAAAGGTTCAGGGGGGCACCTCCTGGAGGAGGTGGCTGGCATGTAGGGATCTGTGGAGGGTCCTTTCCTGCTGCTGATAGCTCAGCCCTCGTTAGTGCCTTGCTTGCTGGGTGATACGCTGGGGGCAGGTGATGTGAAGCGTGATGGTGCCTGGATGGGAAGCGGCACAGGCTCTAGTGCCGACTTCCTCTTTTCCCCCTAGTTTTGTGTTCAGGTTACAGATGGAGGTAAGGCTTGAATCAGCTACATTAATATGACCTTTGAAATGCTTGATGATGAATCAAAATGGAGAGTAATATGTGTTGAATGAGTATAAATTAATCAAAGGCTAGTACTATATAATTACCCAGGTCACAAAACATCCATCTTCAATATCCAGTTCATTAAAAAGATCTATAAAAGGGAATAATGAGAGTTCAAGACAGAAAAATTTTAGTAATGTCTATAAAAATAATTTGTCTCTTCCCTTTCGGGTATGAGTTTGATGTCTTGGAAGAACTCTAGAGATTTTATACAAATATTACTGGTTATTTTTACTGTTTGGCATTACCTATGTTATTTTTACTATTAAATAATATTTCCACATTTTATAAAGGGGCAACCTTGCCTCTCTCTTGCTTCTTCCATTGATCCCAGATCTGGTTACTTTTGGAGAGAAGCAGGTGTTCTTTGCAGTACATGACGGGGTGGGGTGGGGGTCGGCACTTGGAATCTTAATATATCTTCCTTGCATGTGAATTAGAAAGTTTATTCTGACATGTAGTGCTCATCTTAAGCTTGATTCTTTTGTTACTCTTTTAGTGACAAATGCTACAAAAGAAATCATAGCCTGACGCTCTTTGGGTGGATAATAATCTTTAAAGCATCCATTTAGGTGGTTCTGTGCACCTTCAATATAGACAGAGGCTAACATCTCTGGCCTTGACTTCCCTTAGCTCTGAAGCACTTTATCACCTGTTATCAGAACTATTCAGAGCAACTCAAAAATAATTTTCCTATATGACTATGAGACCTCATTTGGATTTTTAATAAACAGTCACATTCTAATGAGGTCTTCATAAAACTGACTAAATATGTTTAGAAATCATTAGCTTAAATTACCAGTGTGAAAATCTCCTTTGGGAGTCCCGCAGATTTGGTTATAAGACTTTTGGCAGATGGATTAGTACAACAGCACAACAGAGTTTCTGAATCTCCACACAAACGGTGTAAATGGGAATGCCTGGGAAACAGGCGACTGGATAAAAAGCTCAATGTCCCTCAGGTGGGTTCATTAAAGAGAGAAAACAATCACAACACATTCCAAAGCAATTTAAATGCCAGGTGTGCAGCCGTCGGCAGGTGCCAGGCAAACTGACAAGGGTCCCTTCCCAGAACACACGGGCTGAAAGGGGATGCATGGTGGTGACAAGGAAGTCTTAGATAATGACAGGTCCTGGCAGATGTACCGGGGACCCCGCTGGAGGGAAGTGCAGCGTCTGTGGCTTCTGCACCAGGTGCGGCGACAGGGAGGGCTTCCCAGCGGCTCCAGCACTGGCAATTACTGCCGCCTAATGCAGAGTGCTTCAGGGCAAAAATCAGGGGAAAGCGGGTTCCCAGCTCTGCCTTAATGAATCAGCGGCAAGTCTGTGTAAACAAACAGGCATCCGCCTAGCTCATGCCTAATTCATGAAGGACACACCATGTGCAGTAAACATGTTAAGTAGGTAGTAGTGGCCCTTAAAAACCATGTCATTTTGATTTCTTCGGTCGTTTGTTGTTGCTGTTTTTAAGCATGGAAAATGGGGAAGTAATCTCTAAACAAATGTGCAGGATTAACAATGGAAAGTGGCTTGGAATAAGGCTAGTGCCTTTTCCCGGAGGGAATGTGACCTCTTGTCAAACCCCCCAAATCATGCCTGACATTTCAAGGACAGATGCCATTAAATTCATTACTAATTGAAGACGGACCGATCCATTGGCCGATGGTAACAAGGTGAGGATTGTTCAGAGCTAACCACATCCCCACAAACCTGGTAGGGATGTGGAAGGATTTTTTTTTTTAAATAAGCTTACCAGACGTAAAATGATGGTGTTTCTTTATGCCTGTGGGCTTCCATTTTGGGTAAACCTGAAACCCAGTCACTCTCCCTTTTAGCCGCATACTTTGAGCTGGAATTTCCATGGTTACTTGTCGGAAGGAATAGTTTCCATCAAGAAAACCAACAGTGACTGCCCTGAATGCGATGGGTCCAAGTGCCTGATGGAAGGAACAGACCACCACCTCATGGCCGTTATTTTTATTTTTCCAAAGCCAGGTAACTCAAAATCAAAACTACCTCTCTGCAACATGGGCCCTGTCCATGAGACAGGGGGCTTAAGTGCATGAACTGCTTTGTTTTGTTTTGTTTTTCATTGTAGTAATTTCACAGCACAGTCTTCTTTTGACTTTTCAGCCGAAGAACTATGCTGTCCTCATCTTTCCTTAAAGTAAAAGGGTTATATCGTATGAAAATAGCTCACTTCTTCAGTCACTGTGTCCAGAGAGAGTAGCCTTGGGAATTTCAATTAAGCGAGAAAAGAACATGTATGCCGTTAGTTGTTTATTTTCTTAAATCCAGTGGTACTTATTATTTTAAAATCAACTACTTTTCAGGATCATTTCCCTTGGGATTATCTTCAGTGGGCTCTGATGCAAATACGTAAAGTCTGAGGTGCTGAGTAACTTTCAAGGAGTGTGGTCATGGTGAAAATAAGGCACCGTGACAGCAGTCTGCAGATAGCTCTCTCCTTATCAGACACAGGCAGTCAGCAAATATTTGTGAAATGAAGGATTCTGAATCCATCTTACATTTCAGGGAAAGAAACCCGAGCACTTGGAAACAGAAAATCTTTAGCTTAGCTATTTCATGTAAACCTAGCATAGGCTAATTGCTCTTGGGACTATGTTAGAAGAAACCTTCCTCATTCATTTCAATCGGCAGTTACTGAGTGCCAGAAGGTAGAGACCAACAATTCTGAAATTTTTCCCCCCAGTAGTTATTACTGCTTTCACAGCAAAAGAATGGTACAAAAAGGTAAACAAAGACATCGCTGTAGATCTTAGGTTTGTGGCTGGAAAGGTAAGGGGGACATTAATACTTATTTTCATGAAGTCCTTAGAATGGGCTGGGAACTTCTCCAGCCACCTGACATGTCAAAACTCACTTAATCTCTACAAGAACCCTAGGACACAGGTGCTGTGATATCCCCATTGCCCAGGTGAAAGGTGGGTGGCAGACACACTGGGTGGCCCCTTCTAGGCTAAGGACATGGGAAGCACCTGCCACCCAGCCTCTAAGCCAGCCCCCCTGCTCTGTCTCCCAGCAGAGGGAACTGAAAGACCCAGAAACAGTTTTTGGACTTTCAGTACATAAAATACTGCTTTGTAAGGTTTTATCCCGTACATAACGGTCTCAGAGTGTCTAGCCTTTGTCATGTCACTTAATATCCTTTAGCATAGAGAAAGTGTTACATTTTTATATGGTCAAATATCCTCATTCTTAGCACACTGAGCTTTTGGTATCATTGAAGCATTCTTTTAAAAAAAGGTCATAAGCATTTTTCTTCAAATTTTCTTCTACAAGGTTTAAATCTTAATAAAAAGCTATATTTTGGTCTTTATTTGGCATTCATTTTTGGGTGTTTTATGATTTTTTTTCCTCTCTTGTCCACGTGGATAACCAAATGACCCAGCTCAATGGATTGAAAAGCTTGTGCTTTTGCCACTATTTACACATTTTCCTACATACAGCTACGGTCAACATCTGGGCTATTTTGATTTATTGGTCTATTTCTCTCTTCCCAATCTGTGGTACCTATGATTTTATGTTTTCCTATGCCATTGTCTGGTTTTGATATCAAGGTTATACAACTCTCTTAAAATAAAGTAGGGTAGCAGTCTTACTTTTTCTCTTCCCTTCAAATAATTTTTGTAAGGTTTGAATTATCCATTCCTTGAATATTTTAGTAGAACACACTTGTTAAATTAAAAAAGAATTTTAATGTTTATTTATTTTTGGGAGAGAGAGAGAAAGACAGAGTATAAGTGGGAGAGGGGCAGAGAGAGAGAAAAATAGAATCTGAGGCAGGCTCCAGACTGAGCTGTCAGCACAGCGCCTGATGTGGGGCTCGAACTCACAGAGGATTGTGAGATTGTGACCTGAGCCAAAGTCGGACACTTAACCAACAGAGCCACCCAGGCGCGCCCCTAGAGCACACCTGTTAATACTTTTGGGACTGGTGCTTTTTCCTGGATCAATTTTTAACCATCATTTACTTTTTAATTAGTGTCTACTCAGAATTAAAAAAAATTTTTTTTAATGTTCACTTATTTTTGAGAAAGACAGAGAGACAGAGCATGAGTTGGGGAGGTGCAGAGAGAGAGATGGAGACACAGAATCATAAACAGGCTCTGAGCTGTCAGCTTAGAGCCTGTCACAGGGCCCAAACTCACAAGCTGTGAGATCATGACTGAAGTCAAATGCTTAGCCAACTGAGTTAGTTACCCAGGTACCCCATAATTTTTGTTTCTTTTTGAGTCAGTTTTGGAAAATCATACTTGTTAAGAAAATTACCTAACTTACCTAATTTTTCAAGTTATTGTTAGTTATTCATATTATCTATTATGATAAAAGAATCTTTATCCTATCACAAATATTGAAAGTTCTGGCTTTCTTTCTTGCACTTCAGATTGCCAGATGTTTGTCTATTTTATGAATCAAAACCTTTTTGATTCTATTGATTTTCATGATTGTTTTTTTGCTTTTAATTTAATAATTTTCTGCTCTTCTATTATGATTTCCTTTTTTTTAAATTGTGCTCTGTTCTTCACATATCTTTTTTATTTAGATGCTTGTGCTTTCTTCTTTTCTAATGAACATTTCAAAACACATACACCCTTTTATCTGCATCCTACAAGTCTACTCTATGATACTATGATTTACAGTTCTCAGTAAGTTCTGATTCCTATCAGGCCATTTTGCTTTGACCCATGAGGTGGTGGAAGTACTTGCTCATCTAGATCCTCAGTGAAGGCTGATTCGCCTCCTTCTCACTTCCCTGTTCTGTACCCAGCTGGCTTCCCTCTTCCACCTCCTTCTGCTTCCCCCTCCATTGTCTCTTCTCTGAGTGCCTACTTTTTGTGGGCTTAGGCATCAGGTGGCAATCTCAAGTTCAAATCCTTCATATTGCACAGGCCTAACACATAGTTATCTCCTGTTCTTGGTGCGTGTAAAACCCAAGATCGGAGATCATGAAGATTGAGGACCCCACCCTCCCTCCAAGATTGACGCACACCACCTGGCCAGCCTCCCGAAGAACAGCAGCAGCGTCCCCTCTCCGTCTGGTCTCCAGCCCTTACTCTTCTGGTTTCTAGTACTTTCCTTTCTTGAGAGCTAAGTCAAATATTTTTTTAACATATCTATTTATATCTACATATGATTTACATGTAATATTAAATATATATTAAAATAGTTATATTTTATCTAAAATATATAGATGTTTTTAGAAGGAGGGTTTTCAGGTTATTTAGTCTGCTATTTTTGCTAGAATTGAAAGTACCTCCCACTTCTTAATGTCTCTCTTCTTGACTTGTACCTCCTGATACTTCCGAAAATCCTTTTTTTTTGGAAACAGATTTATTGAAGTATAACTGATATGCAATTACAATATATAATGTTTCTTTTTAAAGAATTATTTTTATTTTTAAAAATGCATTTAATTTTTAGAGAGAGAGTATGAACAGGGAAGAGGGTTAGAGAGAGAAGAGAGAGAGAGGATTTCAAGCACAGTAAGTGTGGAGCCTGATGATGTGGGGCTTGATCCCAAGACCCAGGGATCGTGACCTCAGCCTGATCATGAAATCAAGAGTGGAACTGTCAACCTACTGAGCCACCCAGGTTCCCCAGTATACAATGTTTCATGTGCACAACTCGATGAATTTTTTTCAATGCATTCACTTGGTAGCATCACTTTTTTCAAGATAATAGACATATCCATGCCTCCCCAAGTTTCCTGTGTCCCCTTTTTTTGTTTTTGTAGTAAGAACACTTAACATGAGATCTACCATCTGAACATAGTGCACAAAACTGTACTGTTAACTATATAAGCACTATTTTGCATAGTAGATCTCTAGACCATATTCACCTAGTGTAACCAAAACTTCATACCCATTGCATATCAACTCTCCATTTCTCCCTTCTCCCAGCCCTTGGCTAAAACTATGGTATTTCTCTGTTTCAATGAATTGGACTCTTGGATAATTCATGTAAGTAGAATCATGTATTCTTTGACTGGCTTTTTTTACTTAATGTGATGTCCTCTAGGTTCATCCATGTTGTAAATGGCAGTGTTTCCTTCTTTTTTAAGGCTGACCAAGAATCTTAAGAATCAATCCCTTTATGGTTTCTACCCCAGTATTTCATTTCTAGGCTAATCTCCAGGCTACCTTTGCTACTGAGGGTCAATCTCACAATGTCAACCTTTTCTAAGAAGTAACAGGGTGGGGCACCTAGGTGGCTCAGTGGATTAAGCCTTTGACTCTTACTTTGGGTTGTGATTCCAGGGTCAAGGGAGTGAGCCCTGTCTCAGGCTCTGTGCTGGCAGTGTGAAGCCTGCTTGGAATTCTCTCTCTCCTTCTCTTTCTGTCCCCCCTACCCCCAAATACATTTGAAGGGGCACATGCAGCACAATGTTTCTAGCAGCACTAGCAACAATAGCCAAGTTATGGAGAAAGTCTAAATGTCCATCCACTGATGAACGGATACAGAAGATGTTTACATATACAATGGAATACTACTCAGGGATCAAAAAGAATGAAAGCTTGGCATTTGCAACAATGTGGATGGAACTAGAGTGTATTACGCTAAGCAAAATAAGTCAGAGAAGGACAAATATAATATGATTCCACGCATGTGGAATTTGAGAAACACAACAGATGAACATAGGGGAAGGGAAGGAAAATTAAGATAAGAACAGGGAGGGTGGCAAACCAGAAGACACTCTTGAGTACCAAGAACAAACTGAGGGTTGCTGGAGGGGAGATGGGCTAAATGGGTGATGGGCATTAAGAAAGGCACTTGTTGGGATGAGCACTGGATATTATATATAAGTGATGAATCACTGCATCCTACTGAAACCAATCCTATGCCACATGTCAACTAACTTGAATTTAAATAAATTTTTTTAAAAACTAGGAAGTTACACCAACTTACTTCACAAAGTTAAAGTGACAATTAATGACATGACACATGCAAATCAAGGTACATAATAGATTATAAAGTTTTACTTAAAAAAAAAAGAAGTAACTGATTCTTGAGTTGAGCAGAGCCATGCAATTGACCCTCCTATAAAACAAAGCAATTGCACCCTATGTATTACTCATTTTTAAACTTCACTTTGGAAATAATTCTGTGGCATACCACTACTGAGGTTATAACTACTTAAGTATTTCTGGGTTTAATAAAAACAGCTTTCATTACCAGTTCCTACAGATAAAGTAATACAAGACTTCGCGGGGGAAGATGATGGCTTCTATTTCACAGGTTAAGAAACAGAGGAGCAGGAAAGTAAAATCTCAGCAAGAGGAGATGCTGGAATGTCAAGCTCAGGACTGCATCCAGTGGCGTACTCTGTTTTTAGAGTCAATTTTCCCATGTTCGGGAATGCAGTCATGTCTAACGCAGCACCCATTGTGTTTTGACACCCAACAACAAGTGTTCGTGCTTAGAGGGATTTTGTATGCTCAATATAGCCAGATAGCAACTGCTTTTAAATCTTGAGTGCCTTGCCTGTCTGTTGCTATCGCAACAAATGAAAGCAATTCAGTCTATGTTTACTGATAATTTATAAGCAAGTGCAGCCAGCGATAGGAGGAGGTGTCGTAGTTAACGTTTGCTGGAGTACACACAATACTTCAAAAGCCTATTCTTGCCTTACTTCGTGTTACTGACTGAGCAAGGAACATGTGGCCATGGAGGTGGATGGCTGACTTACCCTTCCCACTTCCACGAGGTTGGTCACCATTATGATGCTTGCGGTATTTTCGTGCCACACCATCCGCCAGAAGTCATAGATGGTCTCTTGCATTGGTCCTGCAGCAAAACAGAACACCGACTGGTTTTTCTTTGTAAGTCACCAACTGGAAAATTTCTGGGACTTGCAGATAAACCTATCAACACTTGTATTCAGTCTCCTCGCTTTTATCGATGGACGGACTGAGCTTTCCTTTCTAGTATTGATGCCAGTGTTGATGGGTGCTCTTTCTAAACCAGCACCTCTAGAGATACTGAATTTTTCATTCGTGGTTGAATCTTCTCTCATGTCATCAAACGTCTCTGCATTTGAGCTCTTTTTACCCCTCTTAAACGACTGCTGTGCAAGAAAGTTATTTCTCCATCATTTAGCTATTTATCTCCATAATACTCAAGAGTGAAATTTAAAAAAATGGATCACATCACTCTTCCTGCTAACAATTGGCAGATATCCCAGCGAAATGGTATATAGAATGAAATGAGCCTCTATAGGAAAAATGGCCTCTTCTTGTTTCTAATATTTTTCTTATTCTATGCTATCTGTCAAATTAATCCTTTTTTTTCCACCTGACTTCCAAAAGTGAAAGAGAAATTAGACTTTTAAGCAGTTGTACTTCCTGTCACTTAACAGGATCAGCATCTCCTTGCTCAGTCCTGGGATCTGAGTATTCCAAAGCTCTTTCTTATGAACTGGGGAAAAAAGGGGGTAGGCAGGCGTTACAATATGACAGCTCTGTAATAGCAGGTACAGACAGTTGGAATATAACATTTCTTCAAGTCCAGATTTGTAAAAGCCCTAATCTCTATTTGATGCTCATGCATATTTGAGGCTGTAAGTGTAACAGTATAAATTTTTAAGGAACAAGCAGAAATGCAAGGAAACAAGAGGAATACAACTTCAAAGGCACAAGAGTCACATGATACCTGTGGACTCATACAGATGTTCAGGCACATGCCGGGACCGGGGCCCAGTTGTACCAGAGGATCTCGACAATGCATATTATTGGATGTGGAGCTCAAATATCTGAATGTGAGATTTGTCTCTACCTCTTAACTGGCTGTGTGGTTTTGGAGAAGTGAGAGCTTCAGTGTTTTCATCTTTCCTTATCTATGTACTGATTTCAATAACACATCTCAGGGTTATTTTGAGGATTCATGGAGTTAATGCATACTCAGGCATTTTATAAACAGCAAAGCATAAAACAAAGACAAGGTGTATTCAAAGATATTTATAAGTGGGCCTTCCCTGGCTAAGGCTTGGACACTGAGTGATGGTGGCATACCTGGGGGCCCCCTTGAGTCACCTCGCATTCATCTTGAATAATTATCAGCTGGTTCTCGTAGAATTTTTCTTCTCCCATGTCCCCATCAAAACCTCCTTGCCTTCTGTCTACAACACAAGTTTTTATCATTCCTCCCTGCTGCTCTGACTTTAAGCTCATCCTTCCCTTACAAACGGACTCCACCTCCTGATGTCTCTGGGTCTCGTCTCTTTATAGGTCCAGGCCTGCCACCTCTCCTGAAGCTGCACCTGCCATTCCAGCCCATGTCCCCTGGCATGCACGTGCCATTCTCCTGATGCACGGGCTGAGGATTTCAATGACTTCAGTCTCAGGTTACAGAGGGGACAAGTCAACACTGGATCCTATCCATCGCTATGTTTGTGGCCTGTGGAAAGGAACATTCGTTGTGTCCTGAACAGCTCGTCACTTATTCACAAGACAAAAAATACCCTGAGTCTATCTTTGTGTAAACATGACCCCCCACACCCCAAACAAAGAGGTGGCCCAAACACTGTCTGCTTCCTTCACTAGACACACCTACTCTGAGAGTAGCAGAAATAGTTCTGATGACCATGGCTGTAAGGGATGAATCAGATATTCCAGCAGGTGGATGGGGTGTGCCTGCAGAGAAAAAGGCCATCTCTCCCTTCTGTGCCCAACAGGAGTCACCCCAGAGATATTCCAGGCTGTGGGCGAGTTCCCAAGTACAGCTCTCTTCCCCT
Source organism: Suricata suricatta (assembly GCF_006229205.1). NCBI lineage: Eukaryota > Metazoa > Chordata > Mammalia > Carnivora > Herpestidae > Suricata > Suricata suricatta. Next base: position 56,267,615 of record NC_043713.1, on the reverse strand, counting down.
TTCTCAGCTTTAGACTCCCTTGTGATTATTTATTTTAAGTTCCCCCTGGAGGGAAACATGACTGTTGTGGTTTTACTAGCATTTCCTTAGTGCCTTATGGATCACCGGGGACATAGCAGGAGCTCAGCGAATAAATGAATCAATGAGTAAGTCTATATGCATATGTATAAACTGAACTATTTATTATTAAACATACTCATACTAAAATATCTCTAAGTATTAAATAATATTCATATATCCTATTTACATGATTTCCTTCCTTGACTTACATTGTGGAGACTATATATAGAAGCTGGAGAAGAACCTTGGCTTTACATCTTTCCAGTTTGTTGAAAGGGGGCATCTTTTGCAAGGGTCTCTTCGGAATGAGAGCAGTGATAGGCCTCAGAGTGTTGTGACTGAACTACTGCGCCCAACACTAAACAAGTCACTCCTCTGTTTTCCAGACTCAAGGCTGTGCCTCTCAACCTAACTCAGTCCATTCCCCTAGGTAACCGGAGTCTCATCCTGGCCTCCGGTAACTGTTCTCTCCCAAGGGCAGCGGTTCTCAATTCTAGCTGCATGTTATGATTACTGTGTAGCTTTAAAAGAATCCTGAGATCCGAGGCACCAAGGTGGCTCAGTCAGTTGGGTGTCTGACTCTTGGTATTGGCTCAGGTCATGATCTCACGGTTTGTGAGTTTGAGCCCTGTGTCCCGTCCGCACTTGCTTGGGATTCTCTCTCTCTCTCTCTCTCTCTCATGCTCTCTCTCTGTCCCTCCCCTGTGCTCCTCTCTCAAAATAAATAAACTTAAAAGAATGTTTAAAAATTCTGAGAGATCTGGGGCACCTGAGTGGCTCAGTCGGTTAAGCGCCTGACTGACTCAGGTCATGATCTCACAGTTCGTGGGATCTGTGCTGGGCTTTGTGCTGACAGCTCAGAGCCTGGAGCCTGCTTTGGATTCTGTGTCTCCCTCTCTCTCTGCTACTCCCCCGGTCCCGCTCTGTCTCTCTCTCCCAAAAATAAACATTACAAAATATTTAAAAAAATCTGAGATCCTAACCCAAAAGACTGATTTAATTGACCTGGGGTGAGGTTAGGTCTGGGTGTATTTTCAAATCTCTCCTGGTGAAGAACCACAGGTCCATAGCATCAGAAACATTTGGTGCTACCTTCTGACCTCTCAGGTGGTCTCCTATGGAGGTGTAACTGTGGAACACCAAAGATTTGTTTTGAATCTACTAATTCATCTAACTCTGTATACCAGCCAGTTGAATTAAGAAATCCCATTTCTCTCTGATTTAGAAGAAATTTCACTCGTAAAGTGTCACCTAGGAACATGGCTCTACCATCTCACCAAGGGGCTTAGAGGCTATTAAGGTGATAGGTTTAAAAACATCTTTTTAATGTTTACTTTTGAGAGAGAGAGACAGAGAGAGACAGAGAGAGAGACACACACACACACACACACAGAGAGAGAGAGAGAGAGAGAGAGAGAGAGAGAGAGAGAGAGAGAGGGAGAAGAGTGCAAGTGGGGGAGGGATGAGAGGGAGACACAGAATCGGAAGCAGGTTCCAGGCTCTGAGCTGTCATCATAGAGCCAGATGTGGGGCTTGAACCCACAAACCATGATATCACAACCTGAGCCAAAGTCAGATGCTTAATTGACTGAACCACACAAGCACCCCAGGTGATAGGTTTTTTTTTTAATGTTTACATAACTACATACGGGGTATCTTTAAAGTAAAGGGCATTTATAAGCATTAGTGGCTCACTTGGGTGGTTATATAAATGGCAGTCTTGATAATTTTCTTAACTTCTGACTTAAAAAAAAAGATTAGGATAGACTAAAAAACAATTAGGATAGAAAAATCAGACTAAAAAAAAGACTTGGGTAGACAAATGAAATAGGTGATGTTCTTTTCAATGCTGAAATTAGAACAGGTATGCAGAGGAACTATAACAGTTTGGGCTGATATCTGAAAATGAATTTGAACACAAAAATTATTCTAAGTTGATTCTAGGAAGAAAAACTGAAACCCTGTGCAGTTTTGCCTCGGTTTCCTTAAGTCTTCTCCCCATCACTTGTGTGCTTCTGTGCTGTCAATATGTGACCGCCCGTTTCTGACACGCCACGTGCCCTTCTTCCTGCTCGGGTGACCGTCACAGCTCACCAATAACACTGTTCGGGGTGGGCACTGGAGATTTTTGTCTTCTTGACAAATGATTCAAGATATTTTCACTAATGTTCATTCAAATCTCGTTCTGTGTTTTCATTCTTTTTTGGAGGAGGAAGTAAAAGAAGAAGGAAGGCACCCAAATTTAAGGTTTTTAATGCAAAATCCTGTTTTACTTTTATGAAATTGGTCCAGTTATACTGAATAATATATTTCAAATTATTTCCTGAGACACGAATAAATTATCTCTGAGATACATGTCTTCTAACCAAAATCAAAAAGCATGCCAGAGGCCGGCACAGGACATGCTTTACTGATTCCAAAATCCCCTCCCTTTGATTTGGTAGCTCCTGGTGGGGTCCGAGCGACCCTGGCCACCATGAGCCTCCAGACGCATGCCCGGGACACAAGGTGCTTATCCCTGGCACCCATGCCCTGGCAGGACTGAGGTTTAGGGGGGACATAAGGGGAGGGTCAGTATTCCTCCACCTCTGATGTCTGTCTCTCAAAAGATGGTGTGGCAAATGCCCTTACCACGAGGTCAGGAATAGAGAGGTCACTGGGGATTGCTTCCAGGCTAGACAAACAACTAAACTCCCAAGACCAGGAATCTACAGCGTTGGGCTCTGGACTCAGGAAAACCTGCCTCGCTCCAGGGACCAACAGCCATGACCAACAGCCCTAGTACTGGATTTCTGTGGTTTGTGGCTGGGCGGGAGCCTCCAAGACTGCTGTGGCTATGCCTTTACAGATGTTTGCACAACAGGCAAGACAGTTCTTCCCAGCGGTTGTCCCCCTGTGGGACTTAAGCCTTTGAAAGACAAGGTCTCAAAATTTCAATAACATCAGGCCAATAATACATTGTTTCCCTCACAATAGGGGCTCACGCGGAAATCTGCTGGGAAGAAAATGTGTGCAGGGGTGATTCCTACCACCACCAAGCCCGGAAGGAACAACAACAACAACAACAACAACGTCAGGAAGGACTAGAGCACAATAAAAAAAAATAAAAGCAATGACAGGCATAAAGGAAAGACATTCAAGGATGGGCTCTATGGAGTAAGATGAGTTCTCTAGTTCACGGAAAGTGAGAGGTATTAAAAAATCATAATATCAAATCTTGAGAGAAGACTTGTATCCCTTTTTTTTTTTCATATTCTAATTTCTATATGGTATGTTTTCTGTGTTAACCAGAGCCGGCAAGAAGTCAAGGTCCTTAAGCTCACAGCTGCATACTGGAGTTTTTTGAAGGGAAGAAAGATAATTCAAATTTAAATTGTGATCCCATCATAAACAATAATACCTAACTTCTTTTGCGCACTTGCTGTTTCCCAGACCCAGTCTGAAGTAGTTGGTGCATAGTAACTTATTAAATTAAAAAGACCGCACTCCTGTGTAACAGGTGCAAATGTTGTCCCCCATTTTACTGGAAGGGGAGGAGGCCCCAGGGGAGTCAGGCAGGTTTTCCGAGGGCACACGGCTAGTGGGTTGCAGAACTGACGTGTGAGGTCTCATGCCACTGTGTGATGCTGGCTCTGTGGCAATGTCAAAAGCAACTCAGAAGGGTTCTAACTGACAGGGGTGTGCGTGCAGTTGTCATGATCCCAGCAGGAAGGTAAGAGAAGAAAGCCCATGTCGACCACCTGAAAATACCTCTTCAAACGTGTATGTGTGTGTGTGTGTGTGTGTGTGTGTGTGTGTGTATGTATATATGTGTGTATATATGTGTGTGTGTATGTACATATATGTATGTACACACATATGGTAGATATATATTTTCTAATCAGGGTGATTCCTGCCTTCAAGACTCCCATGGGTTCCCCTGCCACAGAATCAAATCTAACTTCCTGAGTATGGCCAGCCACAGTGCCCTTCTCCATGTCCCAAATTCTATGTCCTGGGCTGCCACCACTCTGCGTTTCCAGAACAGAAGCCCTTATCTGATTGCTATCCTCCTCCTCCTACACGAGCTTCAATTCAAGCCTGCAAGCCCCACTGTCTCAGGTTGGCCCACTGAAGGTCAGCTCGTCAGGCAAGTGTTCCAAGACCCAAACCACATCTCCCTGTTTCTTCAAACATTTACAGTCAGTTGTGACGCCAGTTTGTTTTTAATGTAGGTTTTTCTTGGTGGTCTGTGAACGTGGACCTGTCCATTTAAGTCACAGTTTCTCTGTGCCCAGTGGTCTCACACCTAGCTTGCTTCCCTCATTCACACCCCTCTGCTGGCCCCTGGTGGGAAGGTGAGTGTGAATGAAGCCCGTATCTGTAGGTGAACACCCAGCCTGCTTGGTGCCAGGCACTCTTCGAGGCATAGAAGGGGTGCCAAGGTGAGTTATAGAAATATAGTCCCTACTTTCAAGAAGCTTATAGTTGTAGAAAGTAGAGAGAAGTCAAGAACATACTATATTCTCATTTAAAGGGAAGTAAATCCTAAGATACTTGCATCTCAAAGTGAGCTATGTGCACTTCTGGAGACACATGGGGATTTTCCATGGGGCACATGATTAGTTTTAAAAGGATTCATTTATAGATACTTGTCTAAATGGACGCCACCAAAATTGACCTCCCTGAGAAGGAGCCCCCATGCACAGTGGGCTTTCTTGCACTTGACAAAACTCTCACCCATCTCAAAGACTACTGTGAGGCACTGTTCAGCTCTGAAAGAAAGCAACTGACTGAAATACTGACTCTGAAAACTCACAGGGTTTTCTGCTTTCTTTGTCTGAAACATATTTATTACGGGTGAAACTTCATGTTAGAAATGAAGTGCTTTTTTTTTTAAATAAAGAGAAAATTTTGTTTGTCACACAGTATCATTAAAGCTGTATTTGATCATATTAGAAACTGGGGTAGGGCACCTGGGTGGCTCAGTCAGTTAAGCGTCTGACTTCAGATCAGGTCATGATCTCAGGGCTCATGAGTTCAAGCCCTGCATTGGGCTCTGTGCTGACAGCTCAGAGCTTGGAGCCTGCTTCAGATTCTGTGTCTCCCTCTCTCTCTGCCCTTTCCCCCTCAAAAAGAAATAAACATAAAAATAAAAGAAACCAGAGTAATTTGGTTCATATTGGGGTGCTCTGAACTCAGGACACTTGAAAGCAGCAGAGGCTGGTAATGCTTATTCTTTTAAATGGAAGTAGAATGTTTGGTTTGAGCACCGTATTTGTCTGGACGAAACCTGGTGGGAGGTTTCATGTGTTTTCTTTCAGGTTAGATATGCTTCTGTCTATAAAGGAGTCAAAACATATTTATCACATATCATAAACTATTTATTTTAATTACATCAATCCTCATTTCATCTTAGAAAATATTTAATGTTGTCTATCTCCTTTTAACAAGTAGGCCCAGTCGGTTGGAAAGCTGAGTCCAACTACCAAAGGTCAAGTCCAGGAGGAGCCACTCAGCTCTTCTGCAGCATGCAGACAGATGTGTGTCCATTGTGGAGGGACCTATTTTATTTATTGAACAAAACCCCTCAAGAAACAGGAATATGTTGAAGGGGAACAGTAAACAAAGAGTAAATAAAGAGATCATGTACTGATTAATGAGAAAGACAAATTTTAAATATCTTAGTCTCTATGTATCAAGAAATGTTGAACTGTTCCAAGGATGGCTTCCTGGACATGTAGGTGGTTGGCAGAAAACAGCAGTGGAAATGTCCAGGCAGCATGGAAATGTCGGGAAGCCCAAAGACAGTGGTAGTATGGCTCTAGGTGGTGATTCCATTTGAGCAGCACGTGGAGTATGGGGGTAGGGAGGTCAGAACAGTGGTGGGCAGGGCTGGCACCCTGGCACACTCAAGGTTGCCTGGTGCAGAGATGGGACCCATCTGAATCAGACTTGGGAGACAGGCTGCCCTTGGAGGGCAGTTCTGGATGACACGGAGCAGGATTCTTGCTGTCCCTAGTGCAAAGGAGGTGAGGGCCATGGGCTGGAAAGTAAAGGGGACTTGAGAAGCAGGATGACAAAGATGATGAACAATTAAATGAGGCACAAAGATGCATCACTCTGACCAGGTGTGCTTTATGTATACTGTCTCGTTTATTTACCTCTGCAACTGTGTGAATTTCCATTCTAAGATGAGAACCAGGCTTAGGAGAATAAGTACCTTTTTGTTTGTTTGTTTTTTTAAATTATTTTTGAGAAAGAGACAGACAGAGCATGAGCGGGAGGTCTAGGGCAGAATGAGAGAGGGAGACACAGAATCTGCAGTAGGTTCCAGGCACTGTGCTGTCAGCACAAATACCGATGCAGGGCTAGACATCACAAACATGGAGATCATGACCTGAGCCAAAGTTGGACACTTAACCTACTGAGCCACCCAGGAGTCCTAAGAGTAAATGCCTTTGAAGCTGGGATTCCAACCCAGGTCAATACAGTTGCACTTCAAAAAAAAGTTTTGGGAGAGAGAGAGAGGGCGTGAGTGGGGGAAGGTCAGGGAGAGAGAGAACCCCAAGCATGCTCTAGGCTGTCAGTACAGTGCCCAATGTGAGGCTCCATCCCATGAACCATGAGATCATGACCTGAGCTAAAATCAAGTACTGGATACTTAACTGACTGAGCCATCCAGTCGCCCCTCACTTTTAAAATTTCAGAATGGCCTCCATAGACTGGGGTCGAAGGCTTGTTTGTGAAACAACAGTTCTCCAACTTCATGACATGGCTGGCCCTGGGTGTGGGAGGGGGGCTGTGTCTGGTGTGGGGTACAAACCAAATGGTAGAAGTATGGAGGGAGGGGGCAGGGATACTAAGGGCAAAGTAGCTGCAGAAAACTGAGAAGCCCTTGCTTTGGGCACTGGCCTGGCTTGGGCTTGGTCAAGTCCTTCGGCATCCAGTTCATTCCATCAGGACTGACAGCCACTGAAGGTGGAATACGAATGTGGAAAAAGATGAGCCTAGGATTTATGCATTTATTTTAAAGCTCTTGCTCATAAATAAAAGTGGTCCTAAATTTTTGATCCATTATTGTTATTGTTGCTGCTGGCAATAATCTAGAATAAGTATTATGAAGTCAGTTATTCAACATTCAGAGCATTAGATGTCCCTTCAGTGGTTTCTGAATAAGTTTTTATTACAAAACTTTATGTGATTTTTCAGTATGATAGTTCTGTAACACATCTATAATTTTACATTGAGTAGCTTTTCATTTGTAGCCATAGTGAAATGTAAAAGGTAAAATATGCCACCATGTTTTACAGACTGAATCTGCCTCGTGTGTCACAAAAATGATTATTGTGACATAGAAAACAGTCAGCTTCTGCATTAATAATCCTTAACAACACTTATTTGATAGGTGCATTTGCTCTCCCCTGAGGCTACTTATGTTAAAATCATGGAATTTTTATGAATAATTTTTGGTTTCAGCTACAGAGACTGGAAACCGAAGTTGAGATGGCTGGGTGCGTGAGCTGTGATTTGCTCATTTTCCGGAATTGCTAAGAATATACCTGCTACCCCCCCCCCCCATATAACAACTTTAAAGAAGCAATAGAAATCAACTAAGAAATTAGAAGCAAACACTGAGGACTGTTGTATGATGGGGAAAACTTGGGAATACTTTATTTAACTTAAATTCAAAAATATAACTGGTAGCGTGATAAAATAGGATTTCTAAGGATAGCTCTTACATGAAGCATTCTCTACATCCAGAATTACAGGGTTCAGAATGCTCACCAGTCTACCGGAATTTTCACTTAGTGACAGTAAAAAAGAAAATAGGCATTGGAGTTATAATAAAATACACCTTTTTAGAGTCAAAAGCAATGACTTAAATAATGATGTTAAATAGCATTTGCAGCTACTTTCAGCTGTAAAAATTAGTTTGCAGCTAATTTCAGTGGTTCTCACACAAAGATAAATCACTTCTTACCCTTTCCCATGGGGAGTAACTGAGTCCTTCCCATTTGCCTGGCCCACTCAGGTTAGCAGCTACTTGCTGATTACCCTCTTTCTTCTTCTTCTTCCTTTTTTTTAAAAATTTTTTAAAATTTATTTTTGAGAGACAGAGAGAGAGGGAGACACAGAATCTGATGCAGGCTCCAGGCTCTGAGCTAGCTGTCAGCACAAAGCCTGACGTGGGGCTCGAACCCATGAACCGTGAGATCATGACCTGAGCTGAAGCCGGACGCTTAACCGACTGAGCCACCCAGGCGCCCCTACCCTCTTTCTTCTAAATGGGCTCACAGGTGTGGGCTCCTGTTATAATCCAAAATGAAGCATCCACTTCCTGCCATATCTATGAGCAACAATTCCCCTCAAACACATAATCCACATGCTGATGTTTACATTTCACTCATACCATTCCCTCAAATTGTCCTTTCAGACTGAAATGAGAAAGTGTGCCAACATTAACGGTGCAAATATTCGTGGCTTTCCCCAGATGATTAGTGTCATGGAATGTTGGTTTCCAAGCGCATTACTAGAACATATGCAATCCTGATTGGACACCAAAAGGTCACGTCGGATTTAATTAAGAGAAAAGTGGTACAAACCAAACACTAACAGACAGGCTGCACACAGATTCTAAAATAGCCCAGGAAGCCTCTGTCTGTGGTATGAGTCATAACCCTTCCACCATTCTCTCTTTTGTTTGGTTACTAATGTGTCTTTCATCTTACTCACTTATTCTGTTAAAAGAGTTACGAAATATTTATTTATTTTATTTATTATTTAAGAAAAAATTTTAATGTTTTATTTATTTTTGATACAGAGAGAGACAGAGCATGAGAGGGGGAGGGGCAGAGAGAGAAGGAGACACAGAATCCGTAGCAGGCTCCAGGCTCTGAGCTAGTTGTCAGCACAGAGCCTGACACGGGGCTCGAACCCACGGACGTGAGATCTGACCCTCAGGTCACCGAAGTTAGAGGCTTGACCGACTAAGCCACCCAGGTGCCCCTTATGAAATGTTTAAAAACATAAAAAGTATAGATATAGTAGATACTCTTTGCTATGTCTTAATAAAGATAAATGGAATCAAGTCCCCATTTTCTTCCTAAGAAATACAAGGCACTTGCTATTTTAAAATTGTAGTTTCTACCTTCCCATTTTTCATATTCATATTGTCTAGTAGCTCAGTCCCACTGTGAGTTTATCCTACATTGATTAGTCATTATTACAATTCCTTTCTTTTCTGTTGTAAATCTTTACACACCTTCACAGCTTTTATTGTGGTTTTCCTTAATTTATCTTTGCTAGGATACAGTTCCTGTATTTCTGCACCAATCTTAATTATGTTGTAAGTCACGGCAAAAACAAAGAAGCACATTTTTTAAAAAAAGTAAACCGAAAACAAAATGAGTCAGGTATTCTGAGGCTTTCTTCCTTTTCCCCTACTGGGAATTTTAAGACCTATAAATAAGGTATAGTGGCTTTGTCACCTAGGTTTGTTGTAATATTTTTAGAAGTTTTCTTTTTCCTTAATAAAAGCTACATGTGTTAAAATTAATTTAACTCAAATATTTCAAAAAAAATCTATAAGATCACCCTTGGAAGTCTTCAAATTAGTTATTTTTGACACACAAGCATATACATACTTTTAATCATTTAGATAAATTTGTGCAGTGATAAAATCCCAAAGGAAGATTTCAAAAATGAAACATCATTTAAAGAGTAACTTTGGTTGCTCTCATACCACATATGCCACATGATAACTTAAATTACAATCATGTGTTTTGTTAAAGAAAAAGACACCAATATATTTTTATCTATAAAAATGCTGGCACACAACCTCAAAACAAAAAAGGTTTTCAAAGTGACAGAAGTGTTCTAAATGTTAAGCAAGCTTAGAAAAAAGTCTGTCTATATGTCAAACAGAAGAGGAATAAGGTTGGTCTAATTGTGTTGCTAGAAAATTTGTTTTGGAAGCATGTAAATAAATTATTGGAGAAAAAAATTTAATACCCTATTTGCTTTCCCCTTGGTAAGTATTGAGGCTTTGGGTGTGGGTCAGGGTAGGAGCTGCCTTTATCTGAAGCCATGGGCATGATTATTTGCAAACATACTGTCTATGTTTTCTTGCCTGTATATAAATATTTCACCGTGTATCTCCATATTTAAAGAACATAACCATAGGGCACCAGGGTGGCTCAGTCGCTTAAGCATCTGACTCTTGGTTTTGGCTCAGCTCATGATCTCACAGTTTCATGAGTTCAAGTCCCGCATCGGGCTCTGTGCTGACAGCATGGAGCTTGCTCGATATTCTCTCTCTCCCTCTCTCTCTCTGCCTCTCCCTTTCTTACTTGGTTTCTCAAAAATAAATAAACAAAAAAATATTAAAGAACATAACCATGATACTGTTACATAACTGTAAGAAGACCAGTACTTCTTTAAACTTACTGTACACCCACTAATTATTGACTCCTCAAGTCCTTTTCCTGAGCTGACATACAGTGCTTGGGGAATACCTGCATTTCCTGGGAATTTACTATGTGAAATGAATTTCAGAAGTGGTCTGCAGGAATTCCTTTTGCTTCAGCTCCATGCTGTCTCCTGGCTCTTTGGTACAGATTCTAACTGACCATGTTTAGGCATCTGGTTAACCTCTAGCTGAGCAGCAGATGGTGCCTGTCTAACTAGCTCTGCCCAACACACAGGTTGAAGGAGCCCAGAACACCCATCTTTCCCTTTATTTCCCCTTCTGCTCCTCTTGTCATTATTATTTTTTTTCCCACAAGATCATTTCTCAGCCACATTCTTTCTCCAGGAGTTTCTTAGCTTTACAAAACTCCTCTCTAAAATATCCATAAGCATTCTTATTTCAGAAGGTCGTTTGGAAGAGCCTGTTGCAACGAAACTTGTCTGGCCTTTGGAATGAGCAGTTTTCACTTACATGTAATCTGACTCTCTAAGTGCTTCAGGGAAGCCTTCAGAACAGCAAGGCTGGTGTCCTTTGCTGCCACTGGAGCTGCTCCATTTCTAGAAGACTTCAAAAATGGAAGGAGAATATATTTCTCCAAGCTTGTGATATAGTTTATTGTCTTTTCAACCCATGCCTGTCTTTTGTTGAAAAATGATGATAATCTTTGCATTTTGGGGAGGATGCAGGATACTGGTGAAAATATAAGTGGTTCCCATTGATACATCCTTCTGGAAGGAAGCATTAATTCATGTAGAAATATTAATGTTTATGAAAACTATATGGGCACACACTATTCCTGGGTTAAAGCCTGAACTGCCTATGTGTTACTTAAAATGTGTCTTTGGAGATCCATATAATGCTAATGATAAGATAAGAATCATCGCTCATATTTAATGAACGGTTGCTTGCAAAGCGGGCATCTGAGTTGACCCAGGCTAATTCTGGAATCCACTCTCATTAGTCTCTTTTCCACTGCCTCTCAGAGGAGAAAAAGTCTCATCCTAGTGACTGACATAAAAAATTAGTATATAGAAGGCATTTTAGGACCCCAGATTTGATTGTGACCATACTGCATGAGCAAAGGAATATGTGTGACTAAAACCAGCAAGGGGGTGGCTCTTAGCTTGACTTGCACCTACACCTAAAACGTTCCAAAGCATTTCTGGAAACTCCATCTACTTAGATGAACTATTATTTGGGTTTTGTTATTTTGGAGCGATATTCAGCCCTCCTATAGAATCCTACCTCTCTAGCGGCTGCATAAACATTTTCAGCTCTCGGTGGTACCACTGTGAACGGGAAGGCAAAGGCTCCTATTATAAAACTGAACGATAACGACAGACAAATCTGATCTGAGTGACAGGGGTAAAGATTAGGCCTCCAAAGAGAAACTCTTATATAGAAAAGAATGAAAGGATTGGTAGGCAGCATGTGGCAATAATCTGCTCTACTCTGAGGAGATGGAGGCCCAACTACCGGAGGGGACCTCCGGTTCTTGATCCCTGGAAGAGCCTGTATGGCAATATAGCTTGAAGAGCTGGGAAGAGGCACATGAGAAAGTGTTTGGAGCCTCAGAAGGGAGGAACATGACAGATGTTCACACCACAAGAGCCTCTTGCTGGCTGAGTCACAGAGCATTCATCAGGCCTGTCTCTAAAGAGAACCCTCATAAACTCACCTTGAGTACTTGTTCATTCTGTGAGGAGGGGAACAGAGAGAAGGCAATCAAGGAGAAAAAAGAAGAATGGTGGCCTTCAGAATGGAGGGGTTTGGTGACCCAAAGGATCTGGCTGCCTTCTGTCAAGGAGAAATAAAGCAAAGGGAAAAACCTATATTCATATGCTTCAGGGCCACTGGCAGAGATATAAAAGCTTTCATTAGTCTCTATATCCTTTAATTAAGCTCTTCTCAGAATACAAGGGGGATCTGCTTTTATTTAAGAAAAAAGAGAATAAATCTAATAAATGAGTAAAATAGAGATAAGTTGATTCCCTAGACATAGCTAAGTGTAGGCAATCTCAGACTTTGCATTAAGTAATTTCCAGAAGTATCCTTCTGAGTAAGAAGACAAGAAACAAAAGTGATTTGCAATGGCCAGAAACTTCCTAAACTGTCTGCTACAAACTTCTTCAAAACTGTGTCGGTGTGTGATAAATGAAGCAGATCACGGAGGTCAGGAAAGTGGCTCCAGTTCTGTACTGGGTCTCACTTTCTCACCTGCAATGGAGGATGGGTGAGACAGAGAAACAGCCTAAAGTCATTCCCAAACCTGGTGTTTTTGCAAAATCACAGATTAGCAATGGTTGTTCATATATACACCAGCATTAGGTAATTCCTGAGGTCACTGCTGTATTCCCAACACCATTGTAAGGCAGACACATGGTAGGTCCACAGAAATATTTGTACAATTTTGGATAAATTAGGTCTGAGAGCAATGTTTTGCTTTGAAAAGGCCCAGGAAACCAGCACCAGGGCCTGTAGCCCTGGGTATTCAGTCAGAGCTCTAGCTTTTCAAAGGGCTGAACCTGGAAGAAAGCTGTGACCTCATATTGTTTCTTTGCTATTGAGCAAAATGGGCCTCAGGAGATCAGAGACCATTAGGTTTCTCTCACGATAGGGTATGGCATGCAATCTATGCAAGCATGAATGTCAATCCACACGGTCTGCAAACACTTTTGTACACATGACTCATTTGGACTCACTATGGATGAAAGTGACTTAAATCAATTTTTGCTTTAAGTTCTGTTTCAGTGACAAAACAGGGGAGCTGGACTTCAAGACTTTTAAAGTTTCTATCAGCTCGACACGATTCTAGAATTTTTCTACCTCAAATGAAGAACACCTGTAAATTATTCTTACAGATTTAAAGAGAATTTGAAACAATCTAAACCTGAGTGCTTATCTGATAGCAGCATCATTTTTCTTCAAATTATTCTGTTAATTTATGTTCCATTACTCGAGGGACCTGTTTCCAATATGGCATCTATAACCATAGGGTGGATGTCACCTACTGCAATCTATTTTTGGCTTTATCTTTTAATTTGCAACCTGTCTGTAAACATTCTCACTACTAATGAGCAAGGGTATTAAGAGCATAGGGTGAGAAGCGTCTATGATCTGACCTTTTGGCTAATTGGCCAGTGTCTGTTGAAATTAATCTGGTGAAGAAAAGTTATAGTTTCAAAGGAAGTTTGTTGATAAGCTGTTCATTGCAATTGTTCATTTTTCCCTTGGAAAACTCTGCACGGAGAGTAACATGTGGTGGGCCCTGCCTGGAAGGTTTGGCACTGGGCCTATGGAATGCGTAGACCTCATGAGGGGTCACTGTCTGACCAGGTATAAAGGACACTTCCTCAAAGCCTCCCTATTTAAATTTGAAAAGTAGCGAATACTCCATTTTATCAGGTAACACGTTTAAATCAACCTCAAGGAAGGTATAGTAAGTCTACAACTCATTGGCAATACGGGAACGACTAAGCTGGGAAGAACAGTGTCAGCTCATGGACTTGTACACACTGGTGTTTGAAAGAAGAAAAACAAAAGTTGTTTCATGAAGGCTTAGCTTTCAATTAAAAGACGTTTTTTTCTTTCAGTTGTATGGAGAAATAATTTCAAGGGTTCATCTCCAACTGGAGGCCAGAATTCAGGAGACAAAAGCTTCTTTACAGCGTGTAGAACTTGCATTGACACTTCTAAGTCTCTGCCCCTAGCAAGCCTTGCCAAGGAGAGTTAAGTATATCTATTCTAAGCACCATTATTTACTGCTTCAGAGGATAGAGGAAGAATGTGGGGCTGGGAAAATAGAAACCGCATTTATCTTTCTGAAAATCCTTTTTTAAAATGTTCAGACCACATGGAGTATGGGATAGGAATGCAGAAGAAAAACAGATCAACTGCAAACAGAAGGAAGTCATTGTAGCAAAGCTTAAGCTGTAGTGCAGTAGCTGAAGACTAGGTGGTGTTTCTGCTATGAACCCACATTTTGGTTATTTTCATGTAAAAGTTTGCTCCTAGCTCAAAGTCTCTGGAGGACATTTATTTTTAGGCTTCTCTTTTTCAAATTATCAGTAAATAATAATCCTGGGCAAATAAAATTGATTACATAGAGTGTATATGGAAGGGGGGATATGCATAAGTAGGGTCAGGGCAGACTATCTCCAGAAACACTGCCTTGATTGGCTGGCACAACAGAAAAAAAGTGTTGGTGAGAGCTGGAGCTGACCAGCTTTAATTCAGAAAAGAAGGCATCGTAGATGTTGGAGATTATGGTCCCCAAATCCACCCAGGTAAGTAGATGCTGTGTCAGGCCAACATGAGATGTCTTTCTTGCTTGGCTGGAATGTTCTACTGCCTAATTTTCTCACTCATTCCTGTTTTCTCACTGGGCATCTGCTTTGTACTAGCTCTCCAGGCATGGGTATGTACCTGTTGAATCAACAAATGAACTCTGTGGCCCTTCTTCTGATGCCAGGACATGAGGTAACCTTCTGCCAAGGCATCTTCCTCCTTAGCTGGCTGGCAACACAGTTCTGTCTGATGGTGAATAACTATCCAGTAACTGATTTTCTGTATCAGTTCTTATGGTCTATGCTGGTGTGACTGGCACCCTGAAACAGGACACTTAGCGTCCAGAGTCTCTGTGAAAAAAGATGTGCTAACTTTAGATTGTTAAATTCCATGCATTTCACCATTCCTGAGTTTAGATACCTTGACTTCCAGTTTATCGTTTGTTTTCTCCAGGAATGTGCTAATTTGACAGGCCTGGCTACGCCACTGGAGCTCTGATCTCAGCCTCCATCTTGCTGCCATGTAGAGTCTCTTTCTGTCACCATAAGTGTTAGTTCCCTGGACTAGCCGGTTTTCAAACAGGTGCCCAGAGGCCCGCTGGGGAACAGGGAGACTCAGGAATCTCAGTGTCCTATTTCAGGACATCTAAGAAGACAGTTTTTTTAACTAAGAGGTATTTTCAGATACGACTGTATCATAGAAAATTCATGTTTTTTAGGAGGGAGCATCATAACTTAGGAGGAAGGTATTAGATTCTCAGGGGTGAGTTTCAGTTCATGAGAAAGAGCACAAGCCCTGAGACTGATCTTGAGGGCAAGAAGCACATGGTATCATGCAGCACTAGACACAAAAAGGATTGGAAAAACATCCAGAACCTCGCTGAATGCACTCAACTACATGTGAGTTCTGTTTTCAACCCCTGCTTCTCCCCAGGGCCCTCTTTACTCTATTTATGAAACAAGACAAGTAATACCTAAATAAGAGGACAGAAAATTAGTTATACCACAAAGCCTATACTTAATAGGCACTTCATATTTATTGAATGAATGGACAAATGAAAATGCTGAGTTTCTAAGAGTATCATATCAAGTAAAACTACTGATATATATTTATCACTTTTTATTAAATGAGAAGGAATACACTTAAAAATCAAGCTTTGACAATACAATATATTTAATATTAGAAAACATATTTTAGTTCTATGCAACTAGTGACTAAAATAAAAATTACTGGCCATTATTGTTGTCTGAATCATTTGTTTCTACCCCAGCTATTCCCTTTGTTTCTGGTTTTCTCTGCAGATTAATTCCATACTAACTAATTTTCTTAAAGCATTGCTTTCACCACCACGTGGGTCAGAAGCATCCCTCCTTTCCTTTCTCTCCTCTTCCTTTCACTAAATAATACTTCTCATTCATAGCCATTTAACCAATGTCCTCACCTTACTTGTCATTCTTTCCTATCCTTGTAGCTCAGGGCATTTTTTTTTTTATCTGGGGTATACAGATTTTTCCAGGTTGAATTTAATGGTTTGTGAGCACCTGTATGCCTATGTAAACTTGTGTGTATGTGTGAGTTTTTCCTGAGAGAAGACCCATTTCAACAAGTGACCAAGGAGACTCAAGATGCCATGTAGGCAAAGACCCTTTCCATCCTCTGTCAAGTCTCCCTCGTGTCCTCTGCCAGCGCTCCATGCTCCTCCCTGACCTCGGTAGTCTACCTGTTCATCTGTCCTCTTCCTCTGACAAAGGACACTTCCTTCAAGTATGGCTGAGGACCTGCCTCACTCACTCACCCCACTGACACCCTTTATCCTTTCTCTGGCTCCCAGAAATCCCAGCCAAGTGCCAGTGCACCACCATGTGACTATGATGTGCTGCTCAGATTTCATGATGCATGTCGGCTCCCCTGAAGGAATTAAGACAGGTTGTTCTTCTGGTAGTTCCTGATATTTGTGTGCACCTCCAGCCCACAGATGAGCCAGGTAGTGAGGACAAGTGACTGAGTATTGGGCAAGCCGTATCCACCCCAGACTGACAGCATTTCCTTCCTCAAATACCTGACACCATCTTTCCTGAGTTTTCTATTCAGTTTTAAAAATCAAACCAGGGGCGCTTGCATGGCTCCCATTGGTTAAGTGTTCCACTTTGGCTCAGGTCATGATTTCACGGTTTGTGATTTCGAGCCCTGTGTCAGGCCCTGTGCTGACAGCTCAGAGCTTGGAGCCTGCTTCAGATTCCATGTTTCCCTCTCTCTGCCCCTCCCCTGATTGTGCTGTTTCTCTTCTCAAAAATAAATAAACATTAAAAAAATAAAACCAAACAGTAATAAAAAGGCACTTCTCCAGGCTTCCTTTGTTAGCATACCACATGGCTGGCAGGTGTTTCCCAGAATCACTTTGGGGGAACAATTCTAAATGTGTGCAGCTCCCTCCAGTTCATGGCCCACACTGTGGTCTCAATGGGGTATCCTTTGATAGTGAAATATGATCAGTTCTGGGTAATCCTGCCCACCTGTGTGCTCATCTGCCCCTCACTGACAACCCTACTTTTGAAATCCCACCTCTGCCTGGGCCGTGAGTACAGACATGCAGTAACAGACATGACTTACTCTTCTTTGATTCCTGGTTTGCCAAACCATAGATCCTGAATGTTACAATTGTATTAATGGCTGGTCAGGCAGATCTGATGAAGTTAATACTGGGTCATCAATATATCTGCCGTAGATGGAAAACAGTTAAACAGAGTGGGGACAGGAAGAACATACTAAAAAAGCCACAGATCTGGCTTTTTTGTGGTCCCTTCAATTTGCAGAAACATTACCCTTATCATCAAAGGTCAAAGTCAGTTACTGGTATAAAAATCAATGAAGTTGAAGCAGGAGAGGAAGAGATCGAAGAGATAAATTCATGACATGTCTTTTAGATTGAAGGGACTTGGTGAAAATCTATGTATTTTAAACTAGTGGGAATACAATGAGTTGTCAGTAAATTGGAATGTTCATGTAGTTTTGTGGGTTCCTGGTATGAATAGGTTTTAAAGAATTATATCAGCACACAATAGGAAAAAAAGAACAAGGAGAGATTTTAAAATTGCATCGGCTTGTTAGTTTTCATCATTCATTTTGTTGGATTCTTAGACGTTTGTGGGTTTTTCTTTTCTTTTCTTTTTTTATGATGCGATCCATAGGCATGTTCTAACCGTCCTTGCCAATTACTGCAGAGGGTCAGAAATCTTTATTACTGGCAATCTGAGGCTATGAGTTACATTATGTTTGTGTAATATACTAGGAAAAAGCCTTTAACTTTCTAACCTAAACATCATGGTCTGAATGCATTACTCGTAACATGATGTGTACTGTCTTGATTGAATGTTAGACTAAAAACATTTGCTCATCTCTGCCCCTTGCCCTGCACCAAGAGCAGTGACATAAGTACTGCCAGTGTTCAAAGTGCCATCTTTAGATCATCCCGCACCAGCAAAGCTGCAATGCTCTGGTAAACAGGGCATTATATCGTCTCCTTCTCCATTAAGAGCACCTGGGTGGTCTACTGCAAAGTGATTACATTTGCCATCTCTTAGCTGCCAGCAAATATATTTACTCATTAACACTTGATAGGTTGAATGCTCCCAAAGAGGGCTACTGAGAAATTCAGTATGATTCAAACTAATTCCGAAGGTACCAGAAAGTGACTTCTCTAATGGTAGTTTTCTTTAAGAATGATCACCCTCAGGGAGAGAGGGGCAGAGACGAAGAACAAAGGAATGCCAGGTGAGGGGCCACACATAGGATTTTGGGTGTTTCAATCTCTACTTTGGCTGGCTGTTTAAGTAACATTTAACGCAGAGGTCCTCAATTTTGAAAATTCAAATAAGATTTAACTTTATATTCATGTTATTTATAGAAACATGGGCTAATAATCAAGAACTCAGTAGCATGTTGTATATTTTATGATCAAATTTTTGCTTATGTTTATAAAAACTGTTAATTCCAAATTATCAGCACATTTATTAGGTAAGATCTGTTACGATCCTTACTTTAGAATATTCTGGAATCCGAAGGTAGGGATTTGAGGAACTAACAAAGGGTTCACCTAAAAGCATCGATGGACTCAGCTTAAAAGCAGCAGGCTATAGGAGAAGGCGACCAGGACTGGACTCAGAGGCCCTGGACACACGTTTGTTCTATCCTAGTAGGTAGGAGTTTGCACCAGGTGCTCGCAACTCCTTAGCAATTCCTATGTAAAGGTATATTTCCTGCCAGGTTCAAGCTGGGCACTCCCCATGTGACCTTTCTTCTGACTAGCCACGTGACCTTGGAAGGAGCCATTACTGACTTCATTTCAGGGGAGGAAACATACTGAAGGCTAAGTAGGTCACCCAGGCCCAGGGGTAGAATTGTAAATGGTGACATGACCAGGTACTGGCCAAGGCTGTTGGGATTAGGATAATGGACCACAGTGGCTCCATTTAAGCCATACTTGGAGCTTTTCTAACCCAGAGCCCTGCTGTCCAAAACTACCAGTAGGGAATTGCCAAATGAAGCTATTTAAATCAATGTTAAAATCTAAAATTCGGTTCTTCATTCACAGTAGATACTTTTGAGTGTCTATTAGTGGCTACCAGACTGACCTGCACAGATACAGAAGGTTTCCACCATACAGAAAGTTCTACTAGATAGTGCTGCCCTACATGTTGGAATTCTGCTCATTGGGTACAACCTATGACTCATTAACTGAATCTGACCTCAGTCTTTAGCTACTTCTCTCTCCTCATGGTCCATCAACCCCCTCCAACCCTCCTGCCTTCAAACCTAGACTTTCCATAGTGTTTTTGGCATCCTTTATTCTCTTGCTCCTTGATATTCTGTTGGGCACCTCCTGCCAATCCATGACTGTTGGCTAGTCATATCCTTTTAATTTCCCTGCTCCTATCTCTGGGACATAATACAATATTGGAAACAATGATAAAATAATAAAATGAAGAGAATGCATGATTCCACCCTAAGTGGGTCCTCCCTGCTTCTGGGCATTTCTTCAGTTCATCTAACAGATGCACTAACTCATCCCTTACAATGCGGTGTTCCCAACAACCTAAGCCCTCTCACGATCCTCATTCTCCATAATCAGTGTGTCAGAAAGATGCCACAAAAGCTCTTGCCATGAGCTTCTCCAACATTTTCCTCTAGCTTTCTTCTCGTTTTCTTAGCAAAAGTGGTCCACCAACTGCTTTCCATCCAGGAACACTGATTTCCTGCTTTCAGGTCTTTGCTCATGATGTCTTTAGGAAAGACATTTAGAAGTTTTCCTCCAGAACTCACCTCTGCCACGAAGCAGTTTTTGGATCATCCCATCTGAAAGTGACTTCTTTCTTCTCCAAGTTTCCCTAACATTTTCTCTGCACCTCTCACATGAATCTCTAATTGGTGTTGCTTGTAACAATGTACAGATCAGCCCATACTTCCCCATCAAACACAACCAATGTGAGAGGGAGTGCTTGATGGATTCAGCTTATACCCCTGGAAGCAACTGGCACAGGTCTCTTATAGACAGTACTTAGCACAGATTTATTTAGTGAATATCTATGTACCTATTTGTGAAGATGTCAGATTTGTTCTGAAGGTAGACAGAATTAATCCAATAATGAATTGATGGATACACTCTAATGATCACAAAATCAGGTTCTAACTAAGTGATTGCATTATCAGACCTTCTGATGGGAAAACAAGGGGTGTGTGTTGATGACTGGAACTGCAGTAAACAGGGCTACAGCAGTGGGGAATATCATTCTGGGGGATGACATAGGGACGAGATGATAGGGTAGGCAGCCAACAAATAAATGGGGCCACAGCAGGTGCAATATCATTCTGGGCAGGGGGGGGTGATGTAGGGACGAAATGACAGCGAATAGACAAACAACCCAAGAAAGGCATCAAAGTTGAAATAGACTTACCTTGGGTGGCAATATAATGATTGGGTCGATGATAACCCTAAAAATAAATGAGAAAAAATATTTGACAAACTTCCAATCAGTAAGCAGCACAGAAGTCACCCAGTAAGTCTGCCAGAATGAATGCACAAATACCAACAACTGCATCAGTTGGAAGTTAAATGGCCAGCCCCAGTACCACCTAGTGCCTCGTAGAAAGCAAAGGTGCATCAAACCGAACAGTTCTGTTGCTCACACAGGGGGTGGGAGTAACTTAATTATATGCTGGCTATTAGATTATGGGTGAGCAATAAACACTAACAACTTATGGATTCTCTGAAATAACATGACCACGACTCTTATTAGATTGTAAACAGGCTGGGAATGTGCAATAGGATTTCATTTGTGTTTGGGATGTTATTGGCAATGTGCCAAGGCTTAACACACATTGTGTTCTACTGGTATAGGCAGCTTCATCAATAGTAATACTGAACATCATTCTTAAACACTGCCAATGCCATGACACGCTGCTGGGGCAGGGCCAGAAATCTGAAGAGGCAGAAATTCTGCAAGGCCCCTTCCTTGTATCATGACCCTGTGAGGAGGGGAAAAGATGAAAATTGAGACCAAATAAAGAAGGGAACAAAGAACACCATAGGATCAATATCTGGGGAAGATAAAACCAATTTTGAGAAAATTACACACAGGTAACATAATATCGCCATGGACCTTAATATTTTCCATTTCTATCCCCTGAGATTACCCAATATACTATGCCCGAAGCCAGATGGGAAACAGGAGAAACTTGGAGAGGAAATACAGATTTCTCAGACCATTTAAATGTGTATCTGGTAGATTTTTTTTGCTTTTAAAACAAGTCATTGATAATGAACAGCAAAAGCAAACATATTCTTTGATACAACTGACCTGCTGTGGGTATAGACTCTTGACAAACATTAAATGGGATTATTTAGATAATCACTTGTTTTTTTGACAGCTGATAAGTTCCACAAAGCAAGACCCTGTCTAATGTACGACTCCATGTCGGTCCTAGCAAGGTGCTAGGAGATAGGAGGAACTCATCTGTGAAACGGAAATAATCCACACAGTCCACGAATGACCTATGTTGCTAAACACAGTGGCCATTTCTCAGGCCATTGTTTTTGTTTCTGGTCTGAATCGTGCACAGTTAAAACTCTAATTGTACAACAGTAACTGACATATAATATAATAGGTGGCTCAATAAAATCTCATTGACTAAGTGAATAAAGGGGTCCTGAATATTGACTCTCTTTTCTGTTAAAATTAAAACTAATTAATCTGGTATTTTCATTATTTCTGTGTCTCCCCCTCCTCTGTATCTCTACCTGCCCATTCTTTAAAGCTTAGTTAAAATCACTTCTACCACAAAACCTAATCTGATTATGTTTACTCCTTCAGGCAGTGATTCATGAGACACTTATTAAATGCTTAGAGAGTTTCAGGGCTGTGCCAGGTGCAGGGAATACAAAGATATGTAGGATACTATCCTTCCTTCAGGGGCTCTAGGAGCTGGGACCGGAGCATGAACAGGAGTCTTTTGGAATCTCCCAAGGGAAGGAATGCTATAGAGAAGACATGTCTTACTTCAGCTTCTAAACTGTGAAGTCTTGGGGAGAAGGCAATAGGTCTTGGACCCCTCTGAATTCTCCCACAAGGTACTCATTAAACATCTGCTGGATAAAGGAATAAGTGCAATGTAT
The DNA here is from genome assembly GCF_006229205.1 of Suricata suricatta. NCBI lineage: Eukaryota > Metazoa > Chordata > Mammalia > Carnivora > Herpestidae > Suricata > Suricata suricatta. Next base: position 56,245,149 of record NC_043713.1, on the reverse strand, counting down.
TTTAGGAAGGGACTTTGCTTTAATAGAAAAAAAATCTAACTTGGACTGGGGATGTTTTGGACCATCATCCAACGTAGTGGTGTAGAGGGTTTCATTTGAGGAAGGGGATGTGAATTACTCTTCAAACAATCATTCTGCGGGCCCCACCCTCAGATCCATAACCAAAGTGCCAAACCTTTCCAAGCAGTCCTAAAAACAATATTCTTATGGTTATTTTTCTAGATAACTCTTAGAGATTGTGATGCTAGTACTTTTAGTATCATCTGAATTACACTCAACCAAGAAAATGAAAGAACACCTACATGTGAGTAAAGCCTGTATGTCCATGGAAGTATTGATAAACTAGAAGACAGTGTGGTGGTCAAGCACTGCGTGCCTTAGGAACTGCAAGGGAGCAAAAGTCTGTTTAATGTGAACCTGAGCCTTGAAGGTAACAGTGACTTTCCCTTCATTTTTAGGCTACTTTTGATTTCATTCATTCTTTCAACTGAAAACATGCTGTCTCCTCTGGAACTTATTCTAATGTAAGACATTAAGTTAACATGATGCAGAATGAACAAAGAAGCAGTCTTCAATAATTAAACAGCCTACATATTTAATGACATGTCTTGTGTGCATTAGATGTCCTGGTTAACAGCTGCAGACTACTTTGAAGGCAACTTAAAAGTGCGGTAATGACGAGAGATTGCAAATCATAGAATTAGGAATTAAGAGAGTTTTATCTTATTAATATGTAAACAGATTTTTTTAAGTGTCAAATAATCTAAGTTGTTGACAAAAACATGGAAATAGTATTTCCTTGGTCCATAGCAAACACAAGGCACAGAATGTTCCAGAGGAGCTCAGCAGCCAATAGGCTGATGTGAGAAAAGGAGTGGCCGTGTCTTCACCATCAAGTTCTGTGGGCTGTGAAGTAACTTCCATGGAGCAATGAGTACCCAACAATACCATGGCACACACATGTTATGGAATGTGGCAGAACAGTTGGGTTTCCTGACAGTTTCAAAATACATACATCAATATAATTTCCATTGATGTAGTCGGAGTTGGTATCTCCTTCTATGGTCTGCAGCCTCACACGTGAATGATCATCTGCAAGGGAAAAGGAAAACAGTGATTTTTAAAAATGTCTTATTTATTTTTGAGAGACCGAGAGATAGAACACGAGCAGGGGAGGGGCAGAGAGAAGGAGACATAGAATCCTAAGCAGGAGGGCTCTAACCCAAGAACTGTGAGATCATGACCTGAACCAAAGTTAAATGCTTAACCAACTGAGCCACGCAGGTCCCCCAAGAAAACAATGAATTAAAAGCAATCTGTTGGGCTGTTTAGAGCCCTAGTATGTAAGCACATTACATAGAGATCATTCACATCCATGTTGCCTTAAAGATAAACAATGAAATACTACACACCTATTACACTTCCTATTTTGCTCTTAAAACTAGGAAGGGTTTATAATTATTTGCATTTACAGCAAATATCATGAAGTTATTCCTTGATCATTTACAGATGCGAAGCCTTGGCAGAGGTTTGAAATTTCTACGTTGAATCCTATGACCACAAAAGAATTATTTCTTGGACTGAATGTGTAGCAAGTTCACTAAATCACATACTAACCCTGAGATTTTGAAGGCTACCTATGACATCCACCTTGGCAAATGATGGTTATAAACCGTGGCCCAGCTCTCTGGGAGGTGTGGACATGGACCGAACCTCAGTTGTTGTCCCTGAATTCCCCGAGCCATTCTCTGAACCGTGTGTGTGAGATCCAGAGTCAGGTGTGTGGGTTAGAATCCCTACACTTGTGATTTGGGAAAAGCTACTAGCTCTCCCTGTGGTTCAGTTTTCTTATCTGTAGAATGGGGATTAACAGTGCCTGCTTCACGGGATCACTGTGAGCATTAAAATAAAATAGAAAAGAAGATTAGGAAAATACTGGTATATAGCAAGGGATGGATAGATGTCAATTGTTGCCATTGTCATGTCTGTGTAACAGACATGCAGACTGTACTCACGATCTGTACAGCTGGTGTCCCCACAGATGACAACTGCCTAGGAATGGACCCACATGCAGTCCAAGTTTTCCTCATGGTGACCTACTCTACCATCTAGTTTCTCAGAGTACGTTTTGCTTAAACCAGAGGTTCCCTATCCATATTTTTGCAGGTGGCATGGGGCAGGGGAGTCACTGGGGTCCTGGGTATGTGTGGATTGTCCCAGCTTTTGTAATAGTAGAGCCAGTGCGCATGTGCACGCGCACACACACACACACACACACACACACACACACACACACACACAGCTACTGCAGAGCAGGGCTGTAAGCAACTCCAGCAGTAAAGACATCTGAGCCTCCCGAATGAAAGATGCTCCAATAGTCCTGAATCATGGCTATTCTACACACATCAGGCTTTAAGTCAGCTCTTCAGAACAGAAATTAGGTCTCCTCCCCATACTCCTTGACTTTCTCTGGGCACTTTTTTTTTTTAAAGGCAGGCACCACATTAGAGCCTCCCAATCTTCCAGAGCAGCACTGTCTTAGGATCTATTGTACCTCCTTGTCAGAATCGACCTTCTTTTACACTTTATTTCTCTTAGAACCTCAGAATGAATGCCTCCCATTCCCTGTGATTTATCACCCTTGGGCCTCTCAAATTGTTCTGGAATGTTCTATATGGGGACTTCAATCTCTGATAAGACTGCACTCTCATCTCCCATAAACAGAGCCTTTGACATAAAGAGTTTCCCCATCATCTCCTACTGCTCAGTTGGTTACCTCCCACCCTCCTTCCATCTTTTTTTTTTTTTCTTAACTTGGCCGCTGTTTCTCCAGATTTAATCGCTTTACTCTCCTCCTGATGGGGAAACCCACAAGACATATGTACAGCATATTTCCTAGGCAGACTGAGATTGTTTTTATTTATCTTTATATGCATGGTAGTATCCTTTCTTTATTCTAAAGTTGATTCTACTAGACTATGACCTCTTGGAATCAGAGACCACATGCTATCCATTTTGAATATCCCTATGAGCACCTTTCAGCAAGGCCACAGTGCTGAGCCCCAGGGCCTCTCTTCATAGCACTGTCTGGAATGCATGACCACATTCAGGGGTCCTAACACAAGCAAGTGAACATAAATGAATGTAACTCTTCACCCCACTAATGAATATTGTGTCTTGATAGTCACTGTCTCAATGGAAGGAGGGGCAAGTGTGGTCAGGCGAGGTTCACTGGGTCTGTTTGGAATGCTAGGATGGTCCTGAATGTTTGCTTTACAACCACTTATGAAATTGTATTTGGGTGCTTTATGCCCTGTTCTGTACCTATATTTCACTATTTAAAACTAAAGGAGTCCAGGGGTGCCTGGGTGGCTCAGTCGGTTATGTGTCCAACTTTGGCTCAGGTCATGATCTCACAATTTGTGAGTTCGAGCCCAATGTCGGGCCCTGTGCTGACAGCTCAGAGCCTGGAGCCTGCTTTGGATTCTGTGTCTCCTTATCTCTCTGCCCCTCCCCTGCTTATACTCTGTCTCTCTCTCAAAAATAAGTGCACATTAAAAAAATAAATAAAATATGAGTTCACTTTGAGGGTATTATGCAATGTGAAATAAGTTCAACACAAAAGGGTAAATACTCCATGATTCCACAGTCAAATTCACAGAGACAGAAATAACAGTGGTTGCCAGGGGGTGTGGGGAGATGGGGAATAGGGAGTTAGGGTTGAGTTTAGGCCTTGCAGTTTGGGAAGATGAAAAAGTTCTGGCAATGGGTGGTGATGGTTGCCTAACAATGTAAATGAACTTAATACCACGGAACCAGACATTTACAAATGGTTACATGGTAAGTTTCATGTTATGCATATTTTACCACAATTTTTTAAAAGGGGAGAGTCCACTCTCCCCATCCCTTCCTTGTAGAGTATGTCTCCAAGTTCCTCTCTAAGCCTGGATGTCCTGAGAAACAGCACCTTCCATGGTGGAAGGGCACATCATGGACTTGCAATCTTGGAACCCTTAGGAGTTCCCTTGCTTCTTCTCTTTCCCAGAGGAAATAAAGGCAGTGGTGGTAGTGACTCGAGAGCTTGCCACTGGAGGAAAACTGTCAGATATTATTGATGTGTACTCAGGAGATGGTTTAAGAATTACTGAAAAGAAGCTTAGGAGATATTTTTTTCTTTTGGTGATAAAGTGTGTGAGTATTGATAAGTCAGTGTATCTTAAGGCAGGGAGAGAGATGCTTTAACAGTGGAGATGGGCTTAATCTCTCAGATGAAGAAGTCGGCTGTGGAGAAGAACAAAAGACCATGAATTCTATCCCTCAGAGCAGGCTGGTCATGGCATGATCACCCTCTTGGCTGTACTGGGTCAGCCCTTATCAAGGTAATTCTCTGCCTTCCAGCACCTTTCCTCAACAGCACATTTCCTCCAGAGCAGCAATAAAAAGAGAAGAACGGTCTCACTACCCCTCATACTGAGTCAGTGAAAGTGAAGGCAAAAGAAGGAAGTGGATCTCCTCCAGTCAGGAGAGCCTTCCCTAAACTCCTGCTGGATAACTGAACATGCCTTGATGAGAGAGATGGGGATTCTCAGGCATCCTCTTTCAGATCAAGCTCTCAGTGGATTATGAAAACAATAAATATAGACTGTTAGGGGGCAAACAAGTCAGTCCATGGAGGTTCACTGCCATCTTCTCTTGAAATCTCATTCACCTTGAATCACAAGCCAATTAAGAAGACTATCATATAGCAAACATTCTTTTAGGAAAACTCAATTCCTTCTCCATGGGCACTCTTGAGGTGAAATAGTATCAAATGATAATGAGGAAATGCCCATGGGACATTTCCAGGATGCAATAAATATGGGAGGCTCTCAGGCAAGTCATCCACAGAGATGCCCACTGCCCACTGGCTGAGCCCAGTACCAGAAGCTATCATTTGGGTTGAAAGGAAGAAGTTTGGAGAATTCACCTGTTCAAGTATAAAAGTTCGAAAAATCTAATGGATTTCTGTCTGACAATAGGTCAACTATTCATGAAAGCCAAGGGGTCAAGACTATAAGGACTTGGTATTTCCAGGAGACACAGTCTAGTTAGGTTGAAAAGCCCTGAGCTTTAGAAATTACAATCCTTGTTTCTTTCCTGGTTTGGGTGCTTTCTCCTTGGTTACTCCAAAGCCATTTCATGTTGATATTGTGTAGTGTTTAGCTTAGGTAGCCCAGAGACCCTGACTTGAATACTGGCTGTACTATTCCCCTGAAGCATGAACCTAGACAAATTCTGAGTCTTACTATGGTTTCTTCATCTGTAAGGAGAGGTTGATGATGGGCTATCTTCACAAGATTGTTGGGAAGACCAAGTAAGAAGGACATGTCCAACTGATGGACCACAGGACAATTTCCATAAAAAAGGAACTCCCCCTCTTATGTGAATAAAAGTGACACCCTTGTTGCTTAGCAATTCAAACCACAAAGAGCCCAGGATGCTTGTTTGGAGGTCAGCAGAGCAGGGGAAAACTGCACCCTTGAAGCAGCTAATCTTTGGGAAAGATGAACTTGAACTAGTGTTAAAGAGGAAACAGGGAAAAATGTTTTGGAAACAGGATGAATATGCAGAAACAGCTCCTACAACTTAGCCCCTGGCATCTATTCAGCAACTTGTCTTTATATTTAAAGAACATTTTCCTAAGTCAAGGTATAATTAACATATAACATATTACTTTCAGGTGTACAACAGAATGATTTGATATTGTATGTATTGTAAAATGACCACCACAATAAGTTTAGTTAACACCTGGCACCATATGAAGTTACACATTTTTTTTTATTGTGATCAAGACTTTAGGATTTACTAATTTGGCAACTTTCATGTATGTACTAATGTGCTTACATTACACCCCCAGGCGTTGCTTACCTGATAGTTGTAAGTTTGTACCACGTGACCCTCTTCGCCCATCTCACCTCCCCCCTAATGCCCTCCCTCTAGCAACTCCAATATTGTATTAGTTTTAGGTGTACAATATAGTGATTTGATATTTATATACATTACAAAATGCTCACCATAGTAAGTCTAGTTACCATCTCTCATCATAATATTACTGGCTATATTCCCTATGTTGTATCTTTTAATCCCATTCACCTATTTTGTCCTTTCTCCCACTTCTTCCCCTCTGGTGACTAATAATTTATTCTCTGTATTTATGGGTCAATTTTTCCTTTGTTTTGCTTTATTGGTTGTTTCTTAGATTTCAGACATAAGTGAAATCATTAAATATCTGACTTTCTCTGTATAACTTATTTCACTTAGAATAATATCCCTTAGTTCTATGCATGTTGTCACAAATGGCAAGATTTCATTCTTTTTTTATGACTGAATAATATTCCGTTATCTATCTATCTCCCATTGTCATTATCTATTCATCCATGATAGACACTTAGTTGTTTTCATATCTTAGCCATTGTGAATAATGGTGCAACGAACATAGGCATGGATGTATGTTTTCAAATTAGTGTTTTTTTTTAATGTTTATTTTTGAGAGAGAGACACAAAGCATGAGCAAGGGAGAGGCAGAGACAGAGGGAGACACAGAATCTAAAGCAGGCTCCTGGCTCTGAGATGTCAGCACAGAGCCCTACATGGGACTTGAACTCATGAACTAAGAGATCATGACCTGAGCCAAAGTTGTAGGCTTAACGGCCTGAGCCACTCAGGTGCCCCTACTGTTTCTGTTTTCTTTAAATCATTATCTAGTAGTGGGATTGCTAGATCATATGGTAGTTATACTTTTAGTTTTTTGATAAGGCATGCTCCGTAATGTTTCCATAGTAGCTGCACCAATTTATATTCCCACCAATGGGACTCAAGGGTTCCCTTTTCTCATAGCTTGCCCAAACTTGCTATTTCTTTCTTTTTTTATTTTTTATTATTTTAATGTTTTTTTAATTTATTTTTGAGAGACAGAGAGAGACAGTGTGAACAGGAGAGGGTCATAGAGAAAGGAAGATACGGAATGTGAAGCAGGCTCCAGGCTCTGAGCTGTCAGCACAGAGCCTGACATAGGGCTTGAACCCATGAACCATGAGATCATGACCTGAACCAAAGCCGGATGCTTAACTGACTGAGCCACCCAGGTGCCCCAAGACTTGCTATTTCTTGTCTTTTTGATAACAGCCATTCTCACAGGTGTGGGGTGATATCTTATTGTGGTTTTGATTTGCATTTCTCTGATGACTAGTGATGTTGAACACTTTTTCATGTGCTTGCTGGCCATCTGTATGTCTTCTTTAGAAAAAATGTTTATTCAGATCTGATGCCCATTTTTAAATTGGATGGATTGATTGTTTTGCTGTTGGGTTATAGGAGTTATTTATATATTATTATATATATTAACTCATTATCTGATATATGATTTGCACATATTCTCTCCCATTCAATAGGTCACCTTTTCATTCTGTTGATGGTTTTATTTGCTGTGCAGAAGGTAGTAGTCCCATTTGCTTATTTTTCTGCTCTTGTTGGCTTTGCTTTTAGAGTCAGATCTAAAATTATCACCAAGACCACTGTCAAGGAGCTTACCAACTACATTTTCTTCTAGGAGTTTTATAGTTTCAGGTATCACATTCAAGTCTTTAATTCATTTTGAGTTAACTTTTATATCTAGTGTAATATATAGTAGCCTAGTTTCATTCTATGGCATATGGTTGCCAAGTGAATAAATATAAACACAATTTATTAAAGAGACTCTTCTTTTCCTATTGTATATCCTTGCCGCTTTTGTTGTAACTTAATTGACCATGTATGTGTGGGCTTTTCTCTGGGATCCCTATTCTGTTCCATTGATCTATATGTCTGTTTTTATGTCAATACCATACTGTTTTGATTACCATAGCTTTGTAATGTAGTTTGAAATCAGGGAGTGTGATGTGTCTAGCTTTTTCTTTCTCAAGACTTTGGCTATTCAAGGTCCTTTGTGGTACCATACAAATTTTAGGATTGTTTGTTCTATTTCTGTAAAAATAATGCCACTGAGATCAAGAAGATGTGGTATACATATATACATACAATGGAGTACTACATAGCAATGAGAAAGAATGAAATATGGCCTTTTGTAGCAAAGGGGACAGACCTCAAGGGAGTCATGTTAAGTGAAATAACTCAGGCAGAGAAGGACATATACCATATGTATGCACTGATAGGTCTAACAGGAGAAACCTAACAGGGGGCCATGGGAAGTGGAAAGGCGGGGTCGGGGGGGAAAGAGTTAGGGAGAGGGAGTGAGGCAAATCATGAGAGACTCTTGAATACTGAAAACAAACTGAGGGCTAAAGAGGGAGGAGGGAAGGGGTAGGGGGGTGATGGTCATGGAGAGGGGCACTTGTGGGGAAGAACACTGGGTGTTATATGGAAACCAACTTGGTAATAAACTATTTTAAAAAATGCTAAATAATCAAAAAAATAATGCCATTAGAATTTTGATAGGAGTTGCATTGACTCTATAGATTGCTTTGGGTAGTATGGACATTTTAACAACAATAAGTCTTCTAATCCATGAGCATGAAATATCTTTCCATTTATTTTTGTCTTCTTCAATTTCATTCATCATTGTCTTAGAGTATAGGTCTTTTAGCTTTTTGGTCACATTTATTCCTAGATATTTTAATCTTTTTGATGGAATTGTAAATGCGATTGTTTTCTCAATTTCTCCTTCTGACAGTTTGTTGTTAGTGTATAGAAATGCAAAGGGCATCTGGGTGGCTCAGTCAGTTAAGCATCTGACTTCAGCTCAGGTCATGATCTTACAATTCATGGATTTGAGCCCTGCATGGGGCTCTGTGCTGACCGCTCAAGAGCCTGGAGCCTGCTTCAGATTCTGTGTCGTCTTCTTTCTGTGCCTCCCCCACTCACTCGCCCTCTCTCAAAATAAATAAACATTAGAACAAAAGAAATGCAAAAGGTTTTTGTATATTGATTTTGTACCCTGTAAATTTACTGTATTCATTTATTAGTTCTAATTTTTTTTGGTGAAATCTTTTTATGTGAAATCATATTATCCACAAATAGTGAGAATTTTACTTTTTCCTTTCCAATTTGGATGCCTTCTATTTTTATTTATTTTGCTTGCTAATTGAGGTGGCTAAAATTGATAATAATTTGTTGAATAAAAGTGGCAACAGTGGGTGAGCCTCCTTGTCTTATTCCTGATCCTAGAAGAAAGGCTTTCAGTTTTTCACCATTATGTTAGCTGTGGGCTTGCCATACCTGGTCTTCATTATGTTGTGGTATGTTCTTTCTATACACTTTATTGAGAGTTTTTATCATAAATGGACATTGAATTTTGTCAAATGCTTTTTCTGCATGAACTGAGATGACAACATGATTTTTATCCTCCATTTTGTTAAAGTGGTGTGTCACACTGATTGATTTGTAGTTATGGAACCATCTTTGAAGACTTGGAATAAATCCCACCTGATTATGATGTATTTATCCTTCTACTCTATTTCTGAATTTGATTTAACATTTTTTTGAGGAGTTCTGCTTCTAAGTTCATCAGGGATATTACCTTTTCTTTTCCATCCCTATTTCTGTACAGTGTAACATGGGAGTTAGGATCACAGGCATTAAGAGTCAGAATCTCTGGGTTTAAATCCCAATTCTAGCACTTTCTAGCTGTGTGACTTTGGACAAGTTATTTAGCCTCTCTGTGCCTTAGTTTATTTTACTGTAAAATGGAAATTAAAAGAATGCCTACTGTATAGAGTTTTTGTGAAAACTGAGTTAATGTAAGTAATGTATTGGTGTTTGGCACATAGTAAGAACTAAGTAAAAGGGAACTGTCACTTGTATCATTATTGCCGATAATTTAATTCAAGACCTGATAATACTTTACCTGGAATATTTCACTTTTGCCTCCAGACTTTTCCTTCTCTAGTAAATTCATGCTGAGAGCTGCTTTTCTAAAACACAATTTATTCTGTCCCCATCTAGTTCAAACTGTTTAGGATATCAACAGGGAACTGATCAACCGTGGTCTCTGTTGGGGAAGATCACTGAAAAGATGTGATCAGTGGATGTCCCATGAGCTGGATCAGGAACTTGAAGCTCCTCACCCATCTCCCCCTTACCCTTGGAATGCGGGTTCTGCTTGCCTTTCCTGCTCCCAGAGGCTACTCCAAGGACATAGTCTTGAGATGGTAATATGGTGCTAAGAACACTTGTGCAGTATACGTGACTGAACATAGTTAAGACCTCTTCCTAAACCTTTAAGATTTGGCAGGTGGATGCAAGGACCCACTTGCCTTGCTGCCAAGACAAGCCTTGTATAGAAGTTCCCTTTACTTGTTAAAACTCCCAGCTGCTAACCTAGAGTGCCCTGCTTCCGTATTTGGTCTCTCCCCGCCCTCGGTGTATGGGAGCTCGTTTCAGATTACACCCAGGAAGCTCTGGAAAGGGTTGTGAAGCAAGAGTCTTCTAAAACAATGGAACAGGATACAATCATTAAAAAGTATTACCATCGCTTTAACTTCCTTACCTGGGAAGATCTCTTTGATAGATTGTGGAGTGAAGTAGAGCAGGTTACGAAGCAGCGTGTCTCGTTAGAGTCTGTTTATGTGAAATAATTGTGCATGTGTGCAGATATGCCTGGTGGGAAAAGTGAAGGGTGTGTGGGATTGCTGAAGGGTGGGAACATTTGGAGTGACATCTATTTTCATCTTGATGGTTTTGTCTACCACTTGTGTACACAGCTTATATGTCTTTATAACCAGAAATGAAACAATAAACTTATTTTTATTTAAACAATAAAGCCAATGACTTCAAGGCAGAGAGCATAAAGAAATGAAGGAAAAAAAAATGTTAGTAGGGTTTGAACTTAGTGGGTGAGGTTCTGAGTAATTTTCCCAACTTTTCATTAATTTTTCTGTGTAATTTTTCTTGAATGTGTATGAATTGCTTTTATAATTGGGGGAAAAAGATACCCATTTAGCCATGGATGACTGGAGTATGATCAAAACCCAACTAATGTTTATATTATAATCAAAACTCAATGTTAGCCCATCACAACAGGGAACAAACTGACATCTGAGGAAGTCTGCATAAGGGCCTTGTTGTTACTCCTCTCATTCCTTTAAAAAAAAAGCCTTTACTGTAAGAAATAGGGCAAAAATAATATTTTTGGGTAAGAAACAGGCACATAAGGACCTGGTATAAGGCATAACAAACCACTGCTCACTACTGAAAAATTATAATCTGCTGGTACTTTTCCCCATAGACATATGCTTATGTATACATGTGTGTATGCATTTATGTATGTGCATTTATGTACATATGCATGTATGCATGTGGGTATTTATGTGTGTGTCTGCATGCATTTATGGATGTGTGCATTCATACATTACAGGTGGGGTAACTAGACATTTAAAGCAGGTCTCTATGCTTTACTCTAAGTCCCTAAAAAGGGTTAATTATGCCCTTTTTGTCACATACCATCATATTTAAAACACCTCTAAGTAGCTTCAAATATTTTAACATTTTTGTTTTAAACACAATGGATATGGGTAATAGCCTTGCAATTGTAACTCGTCTGTAATTAGATATTACTACAGCAGCAGAAGTGGAGTGTGTCACTGATAATATTTCCCCTCCAACTACTTCTCTCTTTCTGCTAAATATTGATGACATATTTAAGGTAAATCAGAATCACAGTGATTTAAGTAACATTTGCCCTCTGAGGGGAGACTCAAAATTAATTTAAATTATAATTGATTTCTGCAAATAATGGCTTTGCTCCTCCACTGGTTACATTCTTGCCAAGGATAGCTACTGCGCTGGTTTTAAGGTGTGAGACGCCGGAGGGACCGGCGGCAGATGGTAAGGGCTCAGCGCCCTACCCCTGCATGACCTGTAGGCCAGCCTGGTATCCCTACTTTTGTCTACGTCCTGGAGGCTCAGGCCACGCCAGTGCTAAGCACCAAACAAATAAGGAACCTTCGAGTTTAGTGATAGCTGGCTCCATGTTAATCTTTACTCTTACTGTTGTTTCTTTGTGTTACTTAGTCCTTCCATGTTTCTTTTCATCTACACCCTCTATTAGAGACCCTTCCTCTTTAATCTTCAGCATCTGGCAGGAACCCTCTGTCTTTTATTTTGCCCAATTCTTCCAGATTTTTTTCTTTGCTTTCCTAAATGTGGTGTGTCAATTTGTTTCACTTTTATTCTCATCCATCTGATGGTTAATGTCAAAAGCTCTCCATGCCGGCCCGTATTTATCCAACTAATCCCTGGTTCCCTCCATCCTCTCTTCACCTGCATTTATTCCTAAACTGGATCATGACAGTAGTGGATTCATCAGAAGTGACTGTTGGAGGGACTCAGTCGGGGAGAGAAGCACATTGCTGTGGAACAGAAGCCTGGAAGAGTGGTCTTCAGCATGAGCATCAAGATTGGGTTACTTGTTAAATGAATTGGGTGGAATGGGGTCAAGGGTTTCACTATTCTCCTAGATACCTTACGATGAGCTGGGAAAATGGAGGAAGAAGGCACAGGTAACACAGTGAGGATGAGAACCAAAGCTCAGAAGGGACCCCCTTCATGGAGTTGTTGCTCCCCCTGTCATGTCCCCACTCATTGTCTCCTCACCTGACCACCCCTATTTATTTTTTACTTTTCATGAGTAATTCTCATGTTGCTACATCAGTCTTCACTGCACTGGATTCTTCAACAGAACACTACTGATACCCTGTCTTCTCTATGAGACAATGCTCCTTTGTACATGTTAGGCTGTATTGCCTCAGTCTCACTGTTTCCCATTATTGAAGCTCCTCCAGGCTGTAGGCTCTCAATGCCCTCCCTGCTTGCTCCACAGATAATCTTCCCACACCAGTGGTTTCAACCACCATTCTATGTCCCAAGACTCACTAGTTTATATTTGGGCCCAGACTCCTCTCCTTTGGGTTCCAGAGCAGTCTATAAAACTGCCTAGACATTCCATTTAAATGTTTCAGAGGCATCTCAGTGTATCCCCAGACCCCCAGATTCAATTCATACCCTTTTCTTGCTATTGCCAACCTCATGCCTATCCCTGAGCTCTGTGACAAATCTGCTTCCTTTCCTGTGTTACCCACTGGAGTAAATGGCCTGTCCTTCCACTTGTCTATCCATCCAGCTGTCTGTCCATCCATTCATCCATCCACCCACTCATCCATCAATCCACCTACCCATCGATCCATCCATCCATCCACCCATCCATCTATCCAACCATCTTCCTGTGAGTCAGAAACAGAAATATCTCTGACTCCTCTGTCTCTCTTACCCCACATCCTGTCCATTCCATTTGATCAATTACTTCTCTTGAATCTATTTCTCTTCTTTCTTCTCACTTGGGCTACTGAGGAAATCTCTTAACTAGAGTCTCTATCCTATTTATTTTTTACTTTGCAATCAGATTAAATTTCCCAAATGTAAATCTGATGAATACCTACCCCTCTCCTCAAAAAACCCTTTGGTGAGGTTTTCCTTTGCTTTTATAACAAACACTAAAATCCTAAATCTTCCCTAGAAGGCCTGCAGGTCTGGCTTCCATCTCCCTCTACGCCTCACTGGCCTGGCCCCTACTCTCACCCTGCCCACCTCAGGCCACCTGGCTTTCCTTCAGTGCATCAGACTCAAGGGGCCTCCTCGTATGGAGGATCTGTTCATGTGATGCACGCCCCTGTCTGCAACATCCCCTTGCTCTATTCCTTCATTATGGTGAATGGTCTTCCATTTCACACTCTCCAGAAAGCCTTTCCTTACCGCCTGAACAAGTCAATCTTCACGTGACAGAGTCTCACGGTACCTCGTCCTTCTCTTCTTTGTGTCCCTTGACTTTATTTCATTAATTTGTATAATCATTTAATTCATTTGTATAATCACTTAAGTCTCTCCTCCCCTTTTCCTTCCCTGAAAAATGCCAGTTCTTCACGTTTCTACCTTTCCCCTTGCTCCCCCTCACCCGGCTCCAGTCACACTGGGCTCCTGGCTGTTCCCAGCACTGCACCGCACACACTGAGACGGCCTGCCCCTCAGGGCCTCTGCCCGCGCCTGGCTGCCTTCCTCACCTGACTCAGGCCCTGGCATACATCTTATCCCCTCAGAGAGGCCTTTCTTGACCACCACTTAAAAACTGCAACCCCTGCCCTAACACATCTCCTTTCCCTGCTCTATTTTCTATGTTACACACCTCACTTTCTAATACACCTATTATACAGTTTACTTAGTGACTTCCTCTGTGGCCCCTATAAGAATGTCAAGTGCTATACGAGCAAGGAGCTTTGTTCTGTGCTCTGTTCTGTCTCTGACTAGGACAGTGTCTGGCATGCAATAAGCACTCAGTGATATCTGGTGAAAGAATCCCTTTAGCGTGGCCCAGAGCTTGGCACACGGCAGACCAGTACGTCTTTGTTGAATGGACCCCAGAAAGGGAGGAGGGAGGCTTGGCAGGGGCTGCAGATTCTGGCTCCTTATCTTCAATTGCCAGCCCCCAGAAAAGACGACCCCCAGCTCCAAGCTCCCCCCCCCCCCCCCCCCCCCCACCTAGCCAGGAGATTTGGTGTGTTTCTTAATCTCAGAGTTAATTACAAGTAGGAACTGCTGAGAAAATAGGGGGGGCTGTTTTTGTGGTGTGGTGAAAGGGGCATTTGTTTATATTTGGAAAGGGCCAGCTCAGCAAATTTAGAGTGTAAATAAGGAAAAAGTTTAATTTAAGAGCAAAAGCCAATAAACAGTTTTTAAGCACCATTAAAACCATTTTATATGCAAACGATGTTACAAAACAATGAATATGATCATTAAGAACACTTCTTATGTTCTCTGAAAAGCACTAACAAGAATTTCTAAGATACGCTGACTGAACCCCCATAATGCGTGGTCATTCCCATGCCTAGGTGCTAGGAAGCAGGCCTCTTTATCGGTAAAACCAACTTTTCAATAATTATATCATTTCTTAGGGTGCAGTGGGGGGTGGTAATACTCTTCCCCAAGCCTATAAAGAAACAACTGATATGGGTGCATATGTAAGCAGGATTTGGATAAGTATTTATTTTATAGGAGACTATAAATTTTTATTTCAATAATGGGAGGCAGGTTAGGCCATGCTTATTTTTTGTTCTATTTTCCTTTTCACCTCATTTTCCAGAGTGCAGGCTGGTGCCCTCCAGCGAGTGGTCCCCTAGACCAGGCAGAATGCGGACAGCCACATTGGCTACTGCCCTTCTCACATGTGGCCCATTATTAAATGTTCTCTGACATCCTGTTCTGCTCAGTGCCCATTCAGAGCTAGGTGACAACTAATGATAATAGGTTAACAATATATCTATGAGACCCTGTCCCCACTACCCTTCTTAGACAATAGACATGAAGGTGTTAAAAAAGAGCTTCTCAGAAGACACTTAGCAGTGGCAGCTCTGGAATTTCTGTATAGGGATCTGCAGGGTTCAGCTTGGAGGCTGGAGGAATAGCTTGAAACGACCTTTGAACAGCAGGCACACAGTTTTTACTTCGTTGGTATATTCATTTGGGGTGGCCTGGGGAGAGGACGGGGGGGAGGAGCTACAGTCTCCTTAAGCTGCTGTTTGTCACTGACACTGGCCCTTGCAGACCATGATGCTAATGGAGAAAACTTCAAGAAGAGTAGGAAGCCAGTGGGACCAACCATCGAACCATGCACTGAACCATGGTTAGGAGATCTATTCCTGGGTTGGAATCCTGCCTCCACATCTTATTCACCTAACCCTTCACTGTGCCTCAACTGCCTCACCTATAAAACGGATACAATCTTATTACCTGTTTCATGGTATTGTTACAGGGAGCGAGTTCACATGAGTTAACAAGAGGGAAATGCTTAGAGTGGTGTCTAGCATACAGGAAGTGGCGTTTTTTTTTTTTCATTGATCATTCAAAAATATTCCTCAAGTGCCCACCAAGTGCAGGTATTAAGTTCTGCCTCAGGAAAGAGCAGGCTCAAAGTCATACTGAATGGAGGCCAGCCAGTGGGATCTCTGAGCACACTTATTGATTGACACTGCCCACATCTGGGATGTCGTGGGGACAGCAGGACATAGGCTCACCGACACCCTCTTCCACCTGGCATGGGGGGAGGCCCAGGGCATGCTGTGACCTCCCCATTTTATTTTGTGCCCCCCGCTCCCGGAGCTTGTTGTAGAGTTGACGGAATTCCTGGACAGAACCCTGGATTCTCTGGATTCTTTGAACAGTGCAAAGCTTTAGCAGCTCCCAGAGAATATGAAGGGACTTGGAAGGATCTATATTGGTCAACTGATACTTCCCATGACCACTCTCTGGCAAGAAATAATGACGTCACTGAACCCACAGCTCCAGCCCAGCGTCATGTCACCGCAGGATACTGGCGTCAAGAGTGCTCGTCACCTGCCTGGTCTACCCTGTCCTGTGGGTGGGGACACCATCCCTGTTACCTTGGAATCCTCACCGTGGGCCTGGTGTCTGGGGCTCCGTAAGTGTTGACTGAATACACTGAAGGGCAATGAAGCCTTAGATCTATCGGAAGCATCTTCTCCCTAAAAAGAACTCTGACAGGATCACTGGAAGCACTGAGTATATGGACAGACAAAACACGCAGAGCTAGCACTTGTCACCTGCAAAACCAGTGGTTGGGACTTCTTATGAGTGGCCAGAAGGAGAACCTGGTATGCCCATGCCCAGTCAGGATGGTTTGTTCCTATTATGTGTAGACCCCACCCTCTCCTTTTCACAGTACCACACCCTGGAGATCTGCCCTGTCCAATATGGGAGCCACCAGTCTCATGCACTATTTAAATTCAAGATAATTAAAGTTAAATACAACTTAAATCTCAGTTCTTCATTGCATCAGTCACATTTCAAGTGCTCACATGGCGTTTGGCCACTGGTTCACAGAGCACAGACACAGAACACTTTCACACTCACAGTAGCTTCTCTCCTGTCCTTCCAAGAAATGTGAACTTAGATACATACAATGCCGCTGTACTTTCACAATCAGTAAAGCTAATGCATTGTTCCCTGGATGTTCCAAATGTTTCCAGTTGGTTCTCTCAATATGTAGCAAGGCATGAGCTACACGCTCTCCAGCTCTATTCTCACATTGTGCGTTTGTTTGAATTTATGTATCTTCAGAAATAGTATTAATTCTGCTAGTACTTGTCAGCACATTGGGGCAGTCCTGTGTGGCTTGAAGCAGTTTAATGCAGGGGATGGATGGCTCCAGCCCCGGGAGAAGGAAGCTCAGCGATCCCCCGCGCGTCCCAGCATCGTTACGGCACATTAATGAGGTCGGGCTCGATTTAAACGCCGTCTGAGGCATTATGGATTGGCAACATTCAGCTTCACGGGAGCTGGGATTTCTGAGATAGAATCCTCGCTCTTTTGCTAATGAGTGTTGTGATATGGGGACTATCATTTAACTTGTGAGTTTCAGTTTCCTGTCCTCAAAATGGGGCTATTCCTGACCTACCTAACCCGAGTGTCTGGAGGATTAATGAGTTAATGCTTGCTGAGAACTCTGAGCTCCGTGCATTAAGGCTTGTTGCACATCATTATTTCTATTCATCCTCATGTCGCAGCTGGGAAACATCAGACCATTATGCTTACTCCTAAAATGCATTTTCTTCCTCACCATTTTAACATTACCTACATTACCCAAACCCTAAATCTAAAAGTAAAACTAGTTCCACAGCAAGACACATTGATATAGTGGGAGTATTTAGCTAGTTTTCCCCTTCTTTAATATGAGCAGAACACCGGCTTTTCCAGAAGGATGAAGGCAGTAATTGCACTGTAAATTCTCACTGCGTGAGGCTGGTGGTCAATCGTTGCAGATGCAAAAAGAAAGTTACACCACAGCACAACTATGCTGTCAACGCTTACATGCAATGATATTCCCATATCTGTTCTTCATTCTGTTCTCGTCTTTCTTCGCGGAGTCCCATGGTGCAGACTGCCCTTCAAAGAAACTCTGGAAGAAAGAGAAAAGTGACAAGGAGAATTACAATTTGGTGCAGTAAACACAGGATCTTAACGATGGAGGATGTTCTTAAAAAATGTGTGGCAAGGGTCAAGAAGGGAAAAGGATGCTCCCAGGAACGAGAGAATGGATTAAATATGTTCACTTTTTGTTTTTCTTTACTTACCACATTACAAACACGGTTGGGGGCTGAAGTGTAAATTTAGTTTATCGCACGAGCCTTGAAAATGGTGGACTCATTCCATCTGACTTTAATTAATTTAATATAGGAAAAATGAGTCTGTCCCTCAAAGTCTGAATTATATTACCATTTCTCAATATTCTCATTAGAGATGCAAAGATGTCATTCTTCTTCCCAATTGCTAACTGAAAGAAGGTGATTTTGGGTTAAAACTGTAAAGGTAGGTTAGCTATGACTTCATGCCTTCAAGGCTAAAATTCTGTAATAAATTCTGCCAAAGTTTTCTCTTCCTTTTGAATGGAGCTTAGATGTCCATTTATTTAAGGATTTGGCATTATTATGCCAGGGTCTTTAATCTTCATGTTATTAGTCATATATATATTTTTCTGTTCAAGTTATAATGAAAATGTCCTTTGAAATCAGTTGACAAGTGAAAAAAAGTCTGAGACTTTTATTTCCACTTCAGTTCACATTCTCTTTTATCCTTGTGTAGCCAAGTATATAGAGAGGGAAGGGGAAGAAGGACGGAAGCAAGAAGCAGTTAGTGAAACGGATTTCTTATCTTTGCCACAGCTACTCTTCCTCTTCCTTCTTGGCAATAACTGGGAAAGGAGAGGGAGGAGGAGGGAGAAGATATAAAGGTAGAGCGGATGAGTGAGGGCACCATTCTGAGACGCTTCGGGGCCAGAGATGTGGTGTCAGGAACTCACACCCTCACTCATGCCCAGGGTGGCTTTTCAAGTTCTCTCTTTAGAACTGAAGCTCCTCATCTGTCTCCCTTCCAGGGTTTGGCCATCTTGCCCATTTCCAACCATTACCAATATTTAGTGATAAGTCTGTGTTTCAACGGGACCCATTTGTTATCCCTTTCTACAGGTCCAGTTCATTAGCTACACCGCACTGGTATTGCTGTAGTGGGTAAGACACCTGCTCACAGGCTCCACAAGGGAGCCTCACCTCCTGGCATGTTGCACAGACCTGACCACACAGTGGATGGTGTTTGGCTCATTCTACTGTCTCTACCACCAGACTGTAAACTCTTTGAGGGCAGGAACTGCGCAGTTTCATTGCTTTGTGCAGAGGTTATGCCTCATGGCAGGAATCCAACAATTAGCTATTAAGGGAATGAACGACGGCAGTGTTTGGTGACGGTCTCAAGACAAAGCTTCACTCGTGGAGCTTAAGTGTGCGAGGGGCTCAGTACTTGGGAAACCTGCCGATGTACAGTTTGTGAATCCACACCTTCTCCTGATATGTATTGATCCTGCTGTCACCAAAGAGCTCAGTGACCATCAGAGACTGGCTGGAGAAGTGCCCCGTCCCAGCGTGGAACCACTGGTACCAGTCCCTCCATGGAACAAAGCAGCAGAGACACCCCATTTTATATCACACGACGGTGAAAAAATAACACTGCAAACATGAGCATTACAGTTTTAAATTGCCTGTCTTAATTTAAGGTACCTTAGTCACGATCACCCTTGACACCTTATTACCATAATAGTTCTTACATTGTGTTTATCATTTTGAAAAAACATGGCAGCAGACTAGGATCTGATGTACTATATGCCTATAGCTCTGTTAACAGAGTCATACCCTACATTGTTAATTGAAGGGTAAATACTTCATGATTTGAGGAGAAATTACAGGCAAAACCATTTTCAGGTTACTAATAAATTAGGCCAATAGAAATACTAGCAATGAAAATCACTAGTTAATTCCCTCAGGAACAAGACCATCATATTTATTCAGACATGTAACTTCTATTCTGCTATGAAATACGTATCTAAAAATAGCTTCAGGGCTTTCAGAGTCATACTCTTTCTCTGAATAGTGTCTTTGTTACTCTATGAATGACAATTATTTTACAGTTGAGTAATAACTATTATCTGACTGCCCTCATAACAGTTTAATTCTACTTTGAGTTTGTCGTGATGTAAATGCCAATTTCAATCCCTCCTGCCTTTTCCACCCATCCAGAAGTTTTCAGGTTTTGCTTTTTTGTAGAAAGATGAAGAAGGGAAAAGTCTTCCAGGACAATCCATGGCCTCTGACGAATGTTATCACAGGGCATGTGGGCATGTATGTGTGTGCGTGGGCGTGTGACTGAGACAGACAGACAGACAGACAGACAGACACACACACAATATCAACAGTGGACTAGGGGGACAGGTACTTGTAAACTAGTAAAGATAATGCTCCTAGGTCACCTGAGGCAAAGCCACATGCATCCCTTCCCTCTCCGACAAGATGATGTTCTCCTGAAGGGAAGGTGGGCACATCATAGCTCTTTTTTTTTTTTTAATGTTTTTATTTTTGAGAGAGAGAGAGAGAGAGAGAGAGAGAGAGAGCGAGCGCATGAGCACAGGAGGGTCAGAGAAAGAGGGAGACACAGAATCCGAAGACAGGCTCCGGGCTCTGACCTGTCAGCACAGTGCCTGACGTGGGGCTCGAATCCATGAACCATGAGATCATGAGCCGAAGTTGGATGCTTAACCAAGTGAACCATCCAGGCATCCTTGACATCACAGCTTTTTCTTTAGCATTTGTGACAATCATAAGCCTTCCTATAGCCCTTGCATTTATTTTTATTTTTAGCCCTTGTTTTTAAAAATAGTTCTTGTAACCTCATGTTTTCATGTAACTGGTGACCAGGAAACAGACAGAAACCAACAATGAAATGACAATCGATCCCCTTACATTTGATCATGGCATACAGCTTATGGCATGTTTTCCTAAGGTGAGGCCCAAGTGCTATCCACTTCCAAGCACTTACTTTGGTGCACTTATGAAGTGTGTGAAGAATGAATGAGACCACTGTCTCAACTAAAGCTCATCAGAGTGGTCAGGCAAGGCGGGATGTCTCCCTGCTCTAAAGCTGAGGCACATGAGATGCCGAAAGAACACAACCAGTTCACAACACACCGGCCGGGTCAGGCCTCAGTGGTTTTCGGCTCTTAATCCACCGCTCCTTTTGTGCCACGCCTCCCCTGACAAGAGCTCTGAAACCCTGTTTCAATACACGTGGCCAACGACTGCTTTCCACACCTGGATCACATCTCCTTGTCTCTAAATGAAGGTTTACAACAAGAGAATATAAAAGAAGTCAAGTAAACTTCATTTACTTTTACCAAACAGGAAGTTTTCTGATCGCGTAGGACAATGTGCTGGCGGCAGGGAAACAGCCCCAGGAGAGCAGAAGTGGGAGGGCATTCTTGCCTCTAGCCTCCACGCCTTCCTATCCAGGAATTATGTGAATTCCTTTTAAGTGGAAAAATGTATTTCTTTTTTTCTGAAAGGCAAAACAATACACAACAAAAAGTGCTAATCCATGAAAAAGATGAGGTGACTACTGCTATCCATTGCGTCCTGACTCCATATGGACATTGTGACCAGGTCTTGCATTTTCTGGAATTGTTCTGCTTCCACTTGTATAGCCCATCTCCCCCTGAATACATTTGCAATGATGAGAACCACAGGTCTTTATCTTTTGCTTAGAAAAGAAGTAATTTATCTATGGGGAGTATAGAGAGAGAAAAAAAAAGGGTTTTCTGTATTGACTTGGCTTCTGTTACCTTTTGTTAATGGTGATGATGATATTTTTATTTTCTAAGATGGACCCAGTTTTAAATGCTATGGCATTTTGTTAGTATACATTACCTGTTTCAATTTCTAGTTAGAAAATAAAACTTCATCTATAGCCCTAGAGCCATTCGGCATTTCAAGAAACTGTGACACGATAGATAGGTCTTCTACACCGTGAGTTCCTGCTTTTCTGGTTTGGGAATTCTAAGCAAGAATCATAATCAAGGCAGGAAAGCAGTTCATCAAGGCCCTAGAATACGGCATCCTATCCAGTTTGTAGCGAAGACTGACACAGATATGCAACTCCAGATGTAGCAGACAGACCCCCTCTACTCCTCATTCTCCCAAGAGACTGAGACTTTTGACCACTGTGACCCACCTCTTTTTTTTTTCCAGGCCATGAGATGGACCAATAGTCACCAATAAATCTACCAGTGAAACACATCTGAGGGAAATTAAGTGATTTTGGGATGCAATCATTGTCCTATTTCATGTAATTTTTTACTTTTAAATATTTTCTCTCCAGTTTCACTGAGATACACTTGACATGCAGCAATGGATAAGTTGAAGGCGTGCAGTATAATGGTATGAGGTATGTATCTTGTGAAATAATTATTGCTGTAGGTTTAGTTAGTGTCCATGAACTCACAGAAGTACTTAAATATCTCTTAATAAATTAAGCAAATCAAACACATTTCATAGGATTTTCTTCTGTGGATTTTTTTAAAATTTGGGCAAGGTTCTTTAGCTATCCTTTTTTTTTTCCATCTTCAGGAAGGTCAAAAGTTATGTACGCCTTTACAATTACATAAATTGACTGTTTTGAGAAGACCTCTACTCTGAACCAATGTCTTTTGGGAGGTAAGGAGCCACCGTATATTTTATGTAGTGTCTAGAGAAGGGCTGCTCCTCTAAGATTTCTTGAAAGTAAAGTCAACAAGGTTTTGAACCCCCCTAGTGCTGAGAAAATAGAACTCTGTTCCTTGAAGGAATCAGAGGATTACTGAGCACATGCCAATGTCTGGCATCTGTCTGGGGTGGGTGGTGGTTCTCTGCTTATCACCTCTTATGTTTTCCTGTGTCTGAGACCAACCCTTATGTCCAAGTTCAAGTATAACCTACAACTCCTTGATATCTCATCTCATAGTTTTTGCTTGATGGTTATGAGCAGGTTCACTAAAATCAAATTTAACCAAAGCACAGGCGTGCTTTTTAAAAAGAGGTCCAGTGAGAGACAGCCAGTGCAATAGGTAAGGGAAGAACAGCTAAAATCATCCTGTAGCAACCGGTGACTTCCTTTCCTGGGGGCAGCTGCATAAGGGTACGCTTGGGAGACAGATGATGACAGCCCACACTCTCAGGATGGTTTTTATAGGAGGAATTTAAAATACAGTATGGACATTTAGGCAATATTTAGTGTTTAGCACAGAGTTTTAATATGCACATACAATTTAACACACCAACAATGGACTTTTTATTATGAAAAAAACATTTTATGTATTTTGGGGATTTAAGTTGATGGTCTCACTGCACCTTCTGTTAGAATTTTCATAAATATACCTATGCTTTGACTCTACTTAAAATGTAATTAAAGTGTTTCCTCTGACTACCTTAGCTCATATATACTGAGAAAAAGGCAGCAAACCTGGGAACCACTCTGAAAGAGTAATAGGTCTCAGAAACAATAAAAATGAAACCAGGCGGGCTCCAGTGAATACCAATGACTTCACTCTACGATGCTGTGCTCTCCCTGGGCACAGAGCAGAAGGAAATTGAACATCCCGCATACAGTCATTTCTTTCTGAATGGAAACATGTCTTTGTGATTCGATAACCTCCTCCCCCACCCCACATACCACTATCATTTTCCAGGAGATACAATTATACAACTCAGTTGCCCAACTCAAGAGAATGTTACTCCAAAATGATGCAGTCCGTTATAAATGCCACAGCTCCCAGATATTAAAAAAGGAGTGAAAAAGAATTCTATTCAACAGAAAAGCTGCCAGGAAGAAAGGGATGCAGGTCAAGGCTGTACATAATGTACAGTATGTTTTCAGGCAGTGCAGGGTCACCTTTTTTTCAGAAAGCTTCTGAAATGGAATTTTCCCTCCCTTTTTCATATGAATAAAACCGAGCACATAAAATGACTAAAGCCGTCACCCTGAAAGAAGGAAGGTGAACTCGCTGGGGCAGGCAAAGTCTGCGAACTTTCTTTGTTTTCTGCACATACTTCTCCTCCTGGTTCTCCCAGGCACTGCATTTTTATTAGGGCCATATAAGCCACTTACTGCTATTGCACGAAAGCAGCTGAAGACGCCTAAAACTGCCTGATGGGCCACAGAGTGGAGTGCGGATGGGAAGGTGGCTGCAAGATGTGCCCCTGTGTGGTCTGCGGTCACAGCCAGTCTCCAGTGTCCT
Organism: Suricata suricatta; assembly: GCF_006229205.1. Taxonomy (NCBI): domain Eukaryota; kingdom Metazoa; phylum Chordata; class Mammalia; order Carnivora; family Herpestidae; genus Suricata; species Suricata suricatta. The sequence goes on along the minus strand of NC_043713.1, from coordinate 56,220,962 downwards.
GGACAGAGGCAGCCGGAAGCGGCATGCGATGCTTTAAGGGCAAATGAGGTTGGGGCAGGGTAAAAGCCAGAGTCTAGACATACAAACTGTCACGGTTAGACCACCTGAAATCTAAATGTGAACACTGCTTGGTATTTTTAAAGTAGCTAATCAGTCTCAGCACTTCAAATGGTCATGTTTTACTGAGATGTAGTCCAATTCCCAATTTTGCAGAATTTTTGTATTTTGCAGGAGGGTCCAGGTGTGTGATAATCTTGGCAATAGTCATTCTGCCTTTCTTTACCTAACATCTCTTTCTCTTTTGATAACAGAATTGAGGTTTCCAGTCTGAAAATACTATACGATGTTTCCAAGCCCAGAAAACAGTCAGTTAGCAGAAGCTAGGACCCGGACCCCAGGCCATATTGGCTTTAAACTCTGTGCTGCTCCTTCTTGACCACAAAGCTGGCCAAGAACACATGGCTGTGTGCCTACTGCATTGCACTATGCACACAGCATTATGAAGTCACTCTGGTCATGGGTCATAAGCCAAGCCACCAAGAATTTCTGGTTTCCACTCATTATGGAATAAACCTATTCGACTACACACAGCTCTGCACCATCTGTGCAGCGATTTCCTCAGGGAGGGATGCTCAGTCTACCTGCTTTTCTTGAAATGGGCCCAATGTCAAAGTCTCTCCTTACTTTCCACCTACAGAATCAGTGCGGTAGTAAGCTCCTGCTAATGACGGGACATATCCCTCAAGTGTATGGAAGCAGAAAAAAACCTGACCATTACTGATCAAGTGGCCAGAGAGAAAAACCACTCTTGCACTGAGTGATGAAGGAAAAGTGGGGACAATCGCTGCACAGCACTGGCTCTTGCTGAACCTCCCATGGGCGGTGCCAATAGCCCATGGGATTACAGAGACTGAGGCAGGTAATGTGGCTTAGCATTTTTTTTAATGTTTATTTATTTTTGAGAAAGAGAGAGAGAGAGAGAGAGAGAGAGAGCGAGCCAGCGCTAGGGGGAAGAGAGAGAGAGGGAGACACAGACTATGAAGCAGGCTCCAGGCTCTGAGCTGTCAGCACAGAGCCCGACGTGGGGCTTGAACTCACAAACTGTGAGATCATGACTGGAGCCCAAGTCAGATGCTTAACCGACTGAGTAACCCAGGTGTCCCATGGTGGCTTTAAAAGGGGGGCTACTTTGATGTATCTAGAATGAGTTTCTGCTGAGCATTAATTTTAAGAGGCAGAGCATAGTTGTTTGGGGATACTCAGCCTTTTTGTGTCCGGCATCCTTCTCTTTAAACCCTGGAGGAGTGCTTAATGATGAAGTTGTACGTTCTTGGCAGTGCCCGGCGACCCCTCCTATGTGGGATGCCTTCTCTGGGATGGACGCCTGTCCTCCCACACACACATGATGAAACTCACACCCACTGATGATACAGAGGCCGCTTAGAGTTTTGGGGAGTCCTTGATTTCTGGGTTCAGAAGGGACTCTCAAGGGCTGACCATGAGGAGGACCTTTCTCAGTTTGGAACTTCAGGGCTGCTTTTGCAGCTACATTTTTCTAGATGGTTCTGACAGGGGCTCTGCTGCTTACACACAGTGAGGACAGGCATGGTGGAGGGATTTTGTAGCACATTAATTTAGTATACACAAAGTCTACTTCTTTGACTTGGGCATTGTCTATCTCTTGATCATGGGGGACATCATGAAAATCAATCAATTTTGTGAAAATTCTGGAATTGGGATCTGGCCCTGTCCTCACTGCAAGTCCATGGACACCGCAGTGAATGGAGTGTCAGAACACTGATGCCAATGAGTGCCCTGTCACAGAGGGCACCAACAAGAAGACTGCTTTATTTTAAAAGCAGGCAAAAGCATCCAATTCAACCATTTTGTAGTCTCTAAATCACTCTGGGTTTGAGTCCTTCTTCCAGGATTGCCACCCACAGTTCAGAGAAAGAGCAATTTTCATTTCCTCTCAGATGCAGATCTTGCCAGGGTTTGCGATGTTAATACCTCTCCAGAACTATAATTTCCTCTACCTCTGCACCTGCCTTGAAAGAGTGATTTGTCAGGGAGCCTGGGCTAAAGGTGCCCAGATCTTCAGAGATGAGTAAGAGTCCCTCTTAGGGAAAAGGAATCTCTAAAACACCGAGAGAACAATTAGTTGCTTTTGTACAAATGTAGCTGCTCCTTTCCTTCTGAGACAGTCAGAAAAGTTGAGTTCTACTTATCTCTTGCCTGCATTATTTCCATAGTAGCTTCCTGCCTGGTTGTTTTGCCGCCCACTAGTTTATACACTTTTCCCAGAGTGAGTTCTTAAAAACACACTTGGGCACCTGGCACTTTCTTATTTGAAAACCCAGTCATGCTTCCCTACTGACAACATGGCGGTCATAAGGACGGATAGACTTCACATGCACAACACACTTAATGCACAGTGAGCACTCAATCAGTGTGCTAGCAATTACTGCTCATGTTCTAATATTAAAGCTTCAGGCTTTGATGGCAATACATCCTTAAACTGACTTTGCTGCCTCTTTTGTTACTGTCTCTCTGATAATAATCTTTTCCTTTTTTTTCCTTCTAGTGGTCTATATTTTTCCTCCATGATTCTATGGAGTAGAAGTGGGGTGATTGTTTTGTTCTTGACCCCTCTTAAAAAAATTGAACATCCTTTCCATCATGTTTCTTGGAGAGCTGTGTGTTTTAAAATATCCTCACCTAAGAAACCATGGCACATAAACTTCATCAAATGTGACTGAAAGTCTAAGGATACATTTTTAGATTTGACAGGTTTGGAAATGAATAAGCGTAGCAGAAAAAGAAACTTTAATGAGAGGTTTGTGGCTCTCTTTTTGACATCTCTTAATTTATAAAATCTATCAGTACCATTCCCAGGTTCTTCCTGCAGTACCTAAGTCAGAGCGACTAAAGATAAAAAATGTAGAAGGGAGAATTACCTTAGAAATTTGGAAACCAAAGTTAGAAATACCTTTTCAAATAGTTTGGTGAAGAATAATTGCATTTTAATTTATGCTGTCAAAAGTTCAATGTCTACTCCTAAAAGCAAACACTTTTATTGAAAATTATAACCCATGATGAAATTAGAGTCCTAGCTGGTTTCCTTTATTGACTGATGTTTTGTTGAACATCATTTCTTATTGAAGATCGGGGACACCATCACTTTAGAGGTCCGCAGCCTGCTGCTTGTGAGACAAGTCTTAGCCTTCAGCCCTAGTCTCTCCAAACAAAGTCAAAACACGGATCCTGCACCAGGCACAGAAAAGAGATCCTGGGCAAGGTAGAAGTTTCTAGGAGTTGCTGAGCACCACCCCTCACTCTTCCACCCTGAGAGACAGAGCCACTCAGAGCCTCCATGGGGAATCTTGAAACAACTACTTCATGTCTCAGAACAGATCAAATATGGTGACAATCATCTTACCATTGACCTTGGGTGGAATGCTTTGTTCATCTGACTGTGCTCCCTACAAACTACTGTCATCTCATTAAGATGCTTTGGGATTGGGAAGTTGCAAGTAGGTGAACACAAAGATGAAACAAGAATCTGGGGGCGCCTGGATGGCATCTGACTCTTGATCTCCACTCAGGTCATGATCTCATGGTTTTTAAGTTTGAGCTCCTTGTCGGGTTCCATATTGACAGCAGGCAGCCTGTTTGGGATCTCTCTCTCTCCCCCTTGCTCTGCCCCTCCCCCACTCACTCATGCTGTCCCTCAAAAATAAATAAACACTTATAAAAAAAAAAAAGAAGAAACAAGAACCTGGAAGGCAAGGAATGCTGGTGGAGGAGCCAGCCCCAATCCACAAGTTCTTAGCAATTTGAGTCACTGTGTACCACTTTCACTATTTCCCTCACCCCCTCACCACTTTCTTCTAATTTATTTAAGTACTTAAACTTAACTCTTATATATTTAAATATAGTACATTTATTTGGAAATGAAACTTCGTATCATTACAGTGAATGGAAAACAAAGATACTCGCTGCAGGTAAAAATAATAGAAAAAAGGAAACAGAATGAAAACAAAACAGTGGTGTTAATTGCAACCTGGCAGTACTGCTTGGAGTCTTCTGATTCTTTGTTGGGTGAGACAGATGGAGAAGATGCTCTAGCTCCAAACCAAAGCTCATTGAAAACTCAGGACTGAAGAACTAACTGGAAAGGAAATCACCTTCTCACCCTGTAATTCAGTGCTGTGAGCAGACCTCCTAGAAAGGCACGTTATACATCATTTGTTTGCATCTCATGCTTGGAGAGACCTCTGAACTCATCATCGATCTTGGCACACAACCCAGGGTGTAGAAGAGGAAAGAGTATAGGATCTAAGACCAGAAGACCTGGGTTGAAGTTCCAGCTCTGACTTATTCCTAAGGTGATCACAGGTCAGTTACTGAATTTGAGTTTTAATTTATACAATAGAAATATTGTAACAATTAAATTTACTTAACAGGATGGGTTTTTAATATTAAAACCAATGAATTTCAAGAAAAACAACATGTAAGGAGCTTGCGCACATAATGTGTCATGAAACCGTCACATTACCAGTATAATGTATGTAACATGTAGAGCTTTTACAGAAAAGGACAGGGCACTGGAGCTTGGACACCTGTCTCCAACCTGACCATGAGCCTCACAGGGGAGGACCTAGCCTCTGCATATCCTCAGCACTGAGTGTGTACCTCTCACATAGGAGCAGCTCCATAAACATTAATGAATCAAGAGGTGACAATTACAAATCAGAAGATTCCTAGCCATAAATTCGAATTTAATATTTTTGAGGCCCGATTCTTAACAAAGTTTGCAAAATTATATGCTCATGTCTAGTTTTAAATAAATTACCATCATGATTGAGAAAGTAATCCTGAAAAGGCACAGTTCACATGGAGGGTACTGTACTCAGAATTTTCAAAATCCCTAACTTCCTAGAGGATAGCTTTTGTTGTTGCTGTTGTTTTTAGAATTACAATCTTCTAAAAGGACAATTAGTTTAAGTGAATCAAGGTCAGATACTAAAAGGAAGTAGCTAAAAGTTGTATTTAGAATCTGCTGATGCTTTAAAAAATGAAGACTTGGCCCATATTCAAGGAGCCAGATATTAGATTAAAACCTTGAGGGCACATGGTTCAATTTTTTTTATTTAAGCCTACAAGGTTTGAGATTGAACTAAAAATAAGATGCTTCATGTCATTAGAAATACTGCCTTAAAATATTTTAGAGAGGGCAAGAGAGTTGATTGAAAGAAAATTAAAGTAAATTTGAGGGTCACTTTTGAAATTCAAACAACAAAGATCTGAGGCCCTCAGAGGACCTCTGTTAGCATTCCTATCATAAAACAGAATGAACTTTCACACAATATCCAGAGACTGTTGTTTCAGCAAAGAAAATTCCTAAAAGGGAATTTGAATATTTGCCAAGAAGTGTAATGAGGAATAAACTTTGGCTTCAAAGATTTTGATTGCATAAGTATTCTTCTAGTCAAATCACAATAAACTATCAATTCAGTACTAATAAGAACAACAGATAATGGTAAGAACTAGAACAGGTGACATTAATCACAGCACAAGATGGCGAAGCATACTTGCTATGTTCCAAATACTATTGTAGGTTCACTACCCATAACATCTCAGACATACTATTATCCACAAGAATATAGATGTTTGTTCAAACTTCGATTCTCAATTTGTGGCTCACTCAAGCTCCCTGAGCAACCCAAAGGGGTTCCGGCCCTACTGCCCAAGTCCCTGTCACCGTAGCCACACTGAGAGAGCTCAATGGCACAAGTGGCTAGTGGCACAGTACTGGATAGTTCAGATTGCTTATAGGAAGCATTGTGGTCAACTGATTTGGCAGTCATGAAGGTAATCTCTGCAGCATACATCTTACTGTAGGTAAGGAGGATAGAGCAGTTCCTGGGGCAGACAGCAGAATGCAGGAGATCATTGTGGATCGGCCAGGATGTGCCAGAGCCCAAGTCTGTACTAATGAATGATAGGGAAGACTGAGAGAGGAACAAGAGAAGCTAAGAAGCTAAGCTGAACAGGAGGGAACCAAAGCAACATTAATGCAGGTCCAAGATGAGGGCATGATGACAGCTGTTGTCAGTGTCTTTCCATGTTCCAATTCTATGTGATATGATGCTGCTCTAGCAGGGGACCCTTCCTTTCCTTGTCTTGCCTTGAAAAGTTGATCTGATGTAACTTAGCTCAAACCCACCTCTTCTATGAGTATTCTTCTCCAGTTTTCAATGATTTATCTTTCCCTTTCAAAATTTTATTGTAGCTATTAGTATGTGCTACTTAACTTTTCTTTACTGATCTGATACACAACCTTTTATTGTTTTGTCACCACAATTAGATTATATGTTGCCTGAAGAGAGGGTCTCTGTCCATGTCCCCATTTTTAACCCATGTAGCATAGAGCTGGGTACAAAGCAGGTGGCTGTACGCTGCAGGGTTTCCTTAATGATTACCAAAGCTACTGACCATGGTGATTCCAGATGTAGAAGATCATGGTGGTCCCATATGATGGAAATATTCTATATCCGTGCTCTCCACCTGTGGTTACTGAGCATCTGTAATGAGGTCAGGGTGCCTGAGGAAATGAATTTTAAATTTTAATTTAAATTAATTTAGATTTAAATAGTTACATATGGATAGTAGCCACCATATTGGATAGCTCAAGTTAGGACTTATAGGAGCATACTAATGGGGCTGAAGGGTTGGAGCTGTGGGAGGATTTCTTGGAGAAAATGCTCAAGGAAATCCCCTTGGTTAGGTTTCAAATTTCAAGATTTCACAGACTTCCTGCATAGGACATGTGATTCTATCAGTGCTATGGCTGAATTATGTACCCTTCACCCCCAACCAATTCACATGTTAAAGCCCTAATCCCCAGCACTTAGAATGTGACTATATTTGGAGACAGGGCCATTAAAGAAGCAGTTACTTTAAAACGAGGTCATATGGGTGGGCCCTAATTCAATAGAACTGGTGTCCTTATAAGAAGAGGACATTTTTACAGAGGGATGACCATATGAAGAGGCATCATGAGGGTGGCTATTTGCAAGCCAAGAAGAGAGGTCTCAGAGGAAACCAAGTCTTCTGGCACCTTGACCTTGGACTTCTAGCCTCGAGAGCTGTGAGAAAATAAACACTTGTTGTGTAAGCCAGTGGCATTTTGTGATGGCAGCCCTAACATTCTAAACTACTTAGCACACTTTGACATGAACTGTTTTCAGTTATGGATGCACAGATATTAAAATGAAGGGGCTCTGATGTGTAACCCAGAATTCCAATGTACTGGTTTTACGTGGGGATGTTATCTTTCCAAGTGTCAGTTCTGGCCACAGTGCCATGTGTAGTGACACTACCTGGAAAACCACTTGTTACACTCAGGCTAGTTCAGTGCACACAGTGTTGGAGTAAAGCAAGTGGAATGCTTTGGGAAGAGAAGCCATCTCAGTGTAGGAAATGGAGTTCTGGCAGACAGTTTTCCTTCTGTGGGCTGATGCTGAGTGCTGGGTACACACATGCAATTTCTGCTTCTCTGAACATCTTTCCCATAGCGAACATGCACAGTCTTACTTTTTTGGAGGTCTGTTATCCCTGATTTCTTAGTTGAGCCATAGTTCATGCAAGCAGGGAGACATCATGTCCAATATTGGAATCTTGTGATGTGTTGATAAAAACACACCTACTCAAGAGCAGACACATCCCACTGCCACAATTTTCAATTCACAGCATCAAATGAAAGGCAATGTGGTCCATGGACATATCATGGCTATTAGCCCACTCCTCAGGTAGGACTTATTTTGTAATGATGGGCAACTCTGGCAGCTAGAGTCAATTAAGAAATAGATGGGGGTGCTGAAGAGCCAGCAGCAATCTACACAGTCCTGGCAGTTAATTAAGGGGTTCAGAAAAGGGTCTCCTTGCTTTCTCCATATCTACCAAGCTATGAAGTCTTGGCATGTGCCGACTTCTCCATTTCATATTCCTAGTGGTAGAAGATGACCCAGGAGAGGTCATTACTGCATGGCCATCCTTACGAATTGTTCACATTTAGATCATCCTTGACAGATGAGAACATTTTCCAGGATATATGTTCTTTGGAAAAAGGTGATTTCACACCCTTCCTAAAGAGTGTGTCTATGTAGACATGTGTTCAAAGGAGGCAATTGCAAAACCCTTTGAAAGAGGAGTACGCACTGTATATTATTTGCATGAATACATCTCTGGGTGGAAAACCAGGTCAAGAAAAAGAGTGAACATTTCAACAGACAGGAGAGTTTGGGGCCGATCAAGACAGACAGCTCTGAGCAGGAGTATCAATGGTAAGCCTGCGCCGTATGTCCTCCACTCACGTCTGAGGGTTTTACTGAGTTCAGCAGGACGTTGTGTGGCATGGCCCTTTTCTTATTTTCGGCAGCTTTTTTGCATGTACCCAAGATCTTCAAACGAACTTATAAGCAATTACATTTCCACTGAAACGTATAATGTGATCAGGTCTTTCATTTATTTATTTTTTCATTTTGCCTCTGCTCTCACTGATGACAGCAGCAATCCCTCGATCAGAAGTGAAGGTTGAAGTTTAATGACTTTATGTATAATTTAGTTTTCTGCAATATGCCTCTTCGCTTTCTGTTTTGCATAAGCTGAGGGAAATATGGCAGTTTATCAGATCTGCAAGGGCACTGAAGATATACATTTTAGCTCTTCCTTTTTATCCTACCACGTCCTTCATTAGAACTGTGCAGTCAAGTGAAATTAGCTGCTATAAAATATGACAAAAGTTCAGCCTAGGAGATAGCAGGTGTTTTTGGTTTTGCACTGCTCCCCAAATAAAAAATGTTTCAGAAGCCCTGGCTGCTATATAAATATTATCTTTACAAAGGCTCCAGGCCTTTCTTTTTCATTGGGTCTACAGGACACTGATTTAGGTGGTTTCTCAGATTGCAGATGAAGTGTGTACTGAGCATATATAGGAGAATGGCCCCAAAAGAGATAATGCAATAGTATGTCCAACCCATTCAGAATGCAAAACAAAATATTTTATATTAGGAAACCAAAATCCCACTGTGCAGACATCTTCACATTTTCCCATATTTTTTCTTTTTTAGTTTATTTATTTATTTTGAGAGAGAGAGAACATGAGTAGGGGAGGGGCAGGAAAAAAGAAGAAGAGAGAATCCCAAGCAGGCTCAGTGTTGTCAGTGTGAGCCAGATAAGGGGCTCGATCTCAGGAACCATGAAATTATGACCTGACCCAAAATCAAGAGTCAGACACTTACCCAGCTGAGCCACCCAGGTGGCCCAGGTTTTTCTTTTTCATATCCCGCTCTTCTTCCTACTTGGGTGAAGTTACAGGCACACAAAATATATTGGCTCTTCCATATGAATCATTGTTATATGAACACTTTAAAAGCAATTACTGTGCTAGAAACAGAAAATATTTTAAAAGTTGTAGTTCTTCTAGCAGCGTACCTGTGATAATCAGTGGAACGCTTTCCAGCTCACCATGCCAAGAGAATTTTAAAAATACGAAAACACATATGTGTGTGCACACACACACACAAGCATGTATGTAAAACAGCAAGCTGTTCAAAGTCTTGATCAATGAGACAATTAAAAAATTTGAAAAAAATCTTGATCAATGAAAGCTTTGCATTTACCCTGGAGAATTTTAATTAGTTAGATTCTGAAAGTTTATATAATTGGGAAATTGACTTTTGAAATGTGTTTATATATCAAGCATTGACAAATAATTTCCACTATTCCTTTACTTGATCACACATACTGCCCTTATTGGAAAAAAGCAGTACAGTGTTTTGAATGGGATATGCACCCATTGGTGGCCAGCACCAAAGGATGAACCCACTTCCCTGTCTTTAGCCTTTTTCTGCAGTGTGTCTTCAGTGACGACTAGAGCAAATCTACACTCAAGTGTGACTTGCAACACTTTCAAATACAGTGAAAAGTATATACACATAACAAATAAGATCAGTTTGCAAGAAAGAAGTTTTTAAATCAATACCCTATAGTCATTCAGTCAATAAACTTAATTTGCAACATTTCTGCCTTTTGCTTCTATTTTAGGAAATTGTGACCTGCCATTCACAATTAAAAGGTTATCAGGGGGGTGCCTGGATGGCCCAGTGAGTTGAGCATCTGACTTGATTTTGGCTCAAGTCATAATCTCACAATTTGTGAGTTTGAGCCCCCCACTAGGCTCTCTGTTGTCAGCACAGAGCCTACTTCAGATCCTCTGTCTCTCTCTCTCACTCTGCCCATCCCCTGCACTCTCTCTCTCCAAAATAAAGAAACATTTAAAAAATATTAAGAAGAAAATAAAAGAAGGTTGCCAAGCATTCTGAGTATCAGATGCACATAGAACCCCTTTTCTAACTGTCTCCTTTTCTCCAGCCCTTCAGGTTTACAGGCCCCAAGTATGTGGGAGATGGTGAAGGAGAGTCTACTTCCTATAGTCAGAAGCTGGCATGTGCCAGGGCTGGACAGTGTGGAGACACACCAAACAAGAGAAGGCCTCATCCTTGAGGAAGATACAGCTCAGGGGTAACACTCATAAAACAGAGAATAGGACAGAGCAGAAAATAGAGGCTAAATTACAGGGCCCAGACTCTCACTTGTAAAGGTTTGGAGAAAGGGGAGATCTGTGAGGATTTGATGGGTGGGTGGGGGAAGGCTTCACAGAAATGGGACTCAGCTGGTCTTTGTAGAACCAATGAGAAGAATCTGGGAAGGCAGAGGGACGACAGAAACAGGCTTCAAGCAGAGGCAAGTGATGCCAGTTATGAAGACAGAGCTGTGGCAATGAGGGAAAAGAAGATGATCTGATCTGAGTGGAAGATTTTAACTACAGAACAAAGGCTATCAGGAAAGGTGGGGCAAAGCTCACTGACAGGGGCTCAGAACCACCCAAGACTTCAGACACTGGAGGTTTCTAAGCATGAGGGAGTGAACAATATTTCAGTGGGTGACATATTATTCAAGACAGCGAAGCCTTGTGGTGGTGTAATAACTAACTCAATTAGGGATGGTGAGCAGGTGGCTCTGGTGGTGACCCAAGAATGGAGGTACCCAGTTTTGGAACACGGTAAAAAGATCTATTTATGCATACACAGAAATGTGTACACGAAGCACCATTCTCATGACAGTCCTATGAAGGAGACATTAATCCCCTTTGTAAATGAGGAGTCAGAGGGTTTGAGGGATGTGCCAGGGGGACAAACATGGCAGCGTGCACCCTCATGCAAAAGGCAGTGCTGGAGGATGCCGGGGATGAGATGGCTTAAGACATTCTGCCCCCACTTTTACCTCACCTACACATCAGAACCGCTTCTCTACTTACCTGTGCTCACGTTTGCTTTCCTGCAAAGGTCTGAGCACACGAGAGACTCTTGGAACCAGTAGTCTTATTGTTAACCTCCTCATAAATCAAGTGGACATGTCTGAAAGACAATGCTTTGATTTTTACCATCCGTTTATTCACAGTTTTAAATCTATGACTGATTTTTTATGCAGTCACTTTCTTCCAGGATCTACTGGCTGCAGATTGCAGAAGAAACATTCTTTCTACAATGGCTGTGGCCTGACGGATGATGACATATGTCCCATAAATTAAGGGGAGACCCCATTAGTGAGCCTTCAACATGTGATGTGGAGTAGCATCTGATGTCACTCAAAATCCCAATGAGTTCTTCTTTGATTAACTATGTATGTGAGCTCTTGCAAGAATGCTTCCTGAGGACTGAGAATTTCTGGACTACTATTTACCCTTGCCCTAAGTTTTTTAACTTTGCTTAACAGGGTGTTCTGGCTCTTATAATGGTGCATAAGTTCTGTCCCCAAGGTTCTGAATGTCTAATGGTATTTTTGAGGGTCCTTGTGTGGAAAGTGCTTATAGGTCTAATTATTTAACAAATGCATAGAGGAATGTCACAGTGACAAATGGTCTTCCAAGAGCAATGCCAGCACAGCTCAAGCACTGATTAGATTGTTTTGACATAATTGCCAGTTCACAAGAATCATGACAGCCACTACTCAAACAATTTTGGAGGGAAACCTATTGGAAAGAATCACATAGGGAAAGCATTGGAAAAGCAATTATAAAGACTCATTTGTTTATTTTATGGGAAGACTGATGTCAAATATTGGCATTAAGAAAAAAGCATTAAAGTGATCTGACCAATGCAGTCATCATGGCTAGAACTCAAATATATAAATTAAAAATTTTCATTTAGTGCAAAATAGATCAAATTCCATGTTCTCCAACCCAACCTATGCTTTCTAAAATGGTGAAGAGGTCAATAATATTACTGAGATCTGTGACAAGCTATAAACAAAAATTTGGACAAGGCAATCGGATATCGAGACCCTAAACAAAGCACAAACCACTGAATGCTCTGTGAAAGATTTACTCCCCACCAGCGCAGGGAGCTGCCTGACAGGGAGCAATGGCAGCCAGCTATACCTACCAGTGGCACCGGTGCGCGGAGCACAGTGGCATTGGTTATAGGCACGCTGGGAGTGTGGGTCAGCTGCCCTGCTGTGGAAATGCTGAGCGCTGAAATGAAACACTACAGGACTGCATGTCGACGGTCAGAACTAACATCCAGAGGAATTTCCGAAGGGCAAAGGAAAATGAGAAAACTTTACGGGGCTCTTGAGCAAAGTACTATTCCATTCAGTTTAAATAGTTTATCCAGTTCCATTGTTCCTCCTAGCTGCTCATCAGACTAGGAGGAACAGTATAAGCTGTATTGTGTTTATTTTTTTTTTTCGGTCTTTTATTTATTTTTGAGAGACAGAGAGAGACAGCGCGAGCAGGGGAGGGTCAGAGAGAGAGGGAGACACAGAATCTGAAGCAGGTTCCAGGCTCTGAGCTAGTAGCTGTCAGCACAGAGCTGGACGTGGGGCTCGAACCCACAAACTGTGAGATCATGACCCGGGCCGAAGCCGGACGTTTAACCGGCTGAGCCACCCAGGCACCCCTGTATTGTGTTTAAATACAGGCAGCCATGAGTCGCAAACACAATGAATGACAGAAGCACACACACCTGCTATTACTATTGCATGCAGCTGCTGATTCCCTTCAGCTTTGACCATAAAGATGTTTCTACTGGGACGGTCCCATTAGAAAATAAGAGCTTTAAGACGAGGATCTGAGCAGTGGAAGGAAGAGGTGGAGGGACAGGAGTTGCAGTGGGGGACTGCGGGCCAGGCTGCAGTCCCAGCTGGGGGGCAGTGACGAGAAAGAGAAAGATGAGTGATGTGCCACAGGAAGCATAGAGAAAGGGTAACTGAGCACACAGGGTGGAACATATAATCCCATTTTTCAAATCCCTTGCAACCACAGAGGAAAACTGCACTGGCAAGGTGCTCACACAAATAATCATGGCTGGAGTGATCTATGTGATAAAGGAAAATGAGGAACGTTCACTTCGTTTCACACATACATCCTATGTGGAAAGGCAAGGAACAAAACTGGGGGCACAGAGGTCAGGAATCTTCTCTCATATGAGAGAAATGCCGTATCTGGCTCCAGCAGAAAGCACCTCTGATAATGGAAAAAATATGTGATGGCAGCCAAGTGTGACAGGTGTCATCAGTACCTAACAGCAAAGGACACAGAGGCCTAGGATGTAAGGGAGACACGGCCAATGTTGCTACATGCTTTTGTTTTGTGTCACCTTGCAACCTTGCAGCCATTGGAACTATGTGACAACCAGGCTGAAAACATGGCTGTAGGATGCAAGATGATACGCAGTCTTGGGTAGGTGCCGGGGTACTCCTAGCAGAAAAAACAAAAGGGATTGTCTCATGTACAGAAACCCAGATTTATTCATCTTTTTAACCTAAGGCCTAGCCTTGAGGGTCCTTAGTAACACCTGCTGGGACCATGAATGAACAAATTAAAGAAATATTGTCTGGTAGATGCTCCAAATCCCAGGTAATCCTGGTTGTCAGGAATTTACTTACCCTGAGACATTTAGAGTGGGAAAAAAGAGATTGATGAGGATCAGGTTAAATGATTAAATGCATCCTAGATTTTGAAACTTAAATATGCATGCTAAAATTTCCATAGTAACTAATAAAACAAGAAGAGAGTATGTAATTTCCTAATTCCTAAGTATACAGAAAATGTGAATGACACAATTTTTAAAAAGCTTGACCTAAAGACTGTATAGAACACTGCACTCAACACTGTTGTTAAAATACATAAAATAGTTAAGAAAGTCAACCACATGTAAGGTTCTAAATAGTGTCCACAAATTTTGATGAATTTCCTCTGATCATAGTACAATTAAGTAACAAATCATCAAAAAGACAACAACAAAAGATTTCCTATGCACCAATAAATAAAACACACACTCATGTACTCACATGCTCTAAATAACTTATGGTCAAAGAAAAAATGGTAATGTAAATTAAAAAATTAAAGGCTTAATACTCAATGATAACAGTACTCAGTACTCAGATCTTTTGTTTTTAATTTTTAAAAAATGTTTTATTTTTGAGAGAGAGAGCGAGCATGAGCAGGGGAGGGTCAGAGAGAGAGGGAAACACAGAATCCAAAGACAGGCTCTAGGCTCTGAGCCAGCTGTCAGCAGAGAGCCCAACGCGGGGCTCAAACCCACGAACCATGAGATCATGACCTGAGCCAAAGTCGGACACTCAACTGACTGAGCCACCCAGGCGCCCGTGCTCAGCTCTTTAAGGAAAAAAAATGATAGCCTTAAGTAAATGCTTATAGTAGAAAAAAAGGATTGAAAATTAATGTGTTTCGCACCCGATTTAAGAATAAAGGCACAATAAACTCAAAGAATGTAGAAGGAAATTAATAAAGAGTAGGAACAGAAGAAATTCTTAAAAATTGCAATGTCCAAGATCAACAAAGCTTAAAGTATTTCTTTAAAAAGGCTAATAAAACTAACAAATATCTGGCAAGAATATTCAAGAAACAAGAAAAATAGAAGGTGCAAATAAACATTATAATGAAAAAGAAAGGAACAAGAGTACAGACAAATTAAAAAGATAATAAAATATTAACAGCTATATGCCTCTACACAACAAAGTTAGACAAAATGCACAAATTCCTATGGATGTATTAACTATAACTATTGAAAAATTAATAAACTAACATTTTATCATAAGGAAAATGCCAGATCTAGTCAGTATTGCAGGCTACTTCTAAATTAGAGGATTTGGGGATACCTGGGTGGCTCAGTCAGTTAAGCATCCAACTCGTGATTTCAGTTCAGGTCATGATCGCCTGGTTTATGGCTTTGAGCCCCATGTTGGGCTCTGTGCTGACAGTGTAGAGCCTGCTTGGGGTTCTCTCTCTCCCTGTCTCTCTGCCCCTTCCCTGCTCACATTCTGTCTTAAAATAAATCGATAGACTTAAAAAATATTTTAAAGATAATTTGAATCTTACAAGAAAATACAGAGTGCTATTCCATTCATTTAAAAAGTAGACATACTCTTCATTCTAAAATGTTAAAATGGAAATAGAAGAAGGATAATTAAGGAGCTAGTCTTATTTGTGAACACAG
The DNA here is from genome assembly GCF_006229205.1 of Suricata suricatta. Classification (NCBI taxonomy): domain Eukaryota; kingdom Metazoa; phylum Chordata; class Mammalia; order Carnivora; family Herpestidae; genus Suricata; species Suricata suricatta. The sequence continues at coordinate 56,205,375 of NC_043713.1, read as the reverse complement.
ATGCAAAAATCATTAGTGAACAGTGTTCAGCAATGTTTAATATGTATCATGGCCATGCTGGGTTTATTCCAGGAATGAAAAGTTGGTTCAATATTAGAATACTAAGTATATTAATGAACTCATCACACTAGCATATTAAAGAAATCAAGTAATTATTTTAGATTTCAATAAATGCTGAAAGAACATTCTATCAAATTCAATATTTATCTATGGTAGATAATAATAAATCAGGGATGGAAGGCAATATTCTCAACCTAATCACAACTAGTTATTAATCATTAAAAATTTATTCTCTTAAAATCAGGATGAAGACAATGATGCTTACCAACCTAGGCTTTATACAATGTTGTACTTAATATGCAGTCAGCTTTATAAACAAGAAAAAATAGGTAAGATGTATAAGGATTAGAAAGAAATAATTATTAATGAGAGTTGTCATGATTTCTGCACAGAAAATTCTAGAATAATCCAAAGACAAAGGATGGAAATAAAGATAGCTAAAAAATGTTTCTGGACACAGAAGCAATATTCAAAAGGCAATAGCATGTGTGTGTGTGTGTGTGTGTGTGTGTGTGTGTGTATAAACATATATACACACCCACATACACCTCTACATATTTACGCATATACTTTGTAAACTTGTAATAAAAAGAAAATGTAACTTTAAAAGATACTATTGCCATAAAAAAGTACAAATAACCAATAGATGTAAAAAATTTTATGGAGAACTTTTGGAAACTTTATTAAAAAAATATAAAAGAAGACCCAAATAAACAGAGATACAAACCATATTAACAAATTGGAAAACCTAATATTGCCAAGAGGTCAATTCTCCCAAGATTGATAAATGGATCCCATGCAATTCCAAACAAAATTCCACAGGGCTTTTCATGAAGTTGACTGTATAAAACATCCATATTTTTCATGGACCAGGTGATTTTCAGACTACGGAAGTACAATGCCTAAGGATCGCCAACACATTTGTAAAGAAGAACTAGGCAGGCCACAGAAGAGCTCGTACAAGTCAGTAGGAGACCTTAACACCATGGTGAAAGAAAGAGGCAAAAGGATATGAACAATTCACAAAAGAAAATTCTCAAATGGCCAGGAAACATATGAAGACATATCTAGTTTCACATGGAAAATGGTGCGGTACTGGTTTTTGACCTGTCAAACTGGCAAGGATTGAAAATCAAAACTGACTGGGGCACCTGGGTGGCTCAGAAGGCTAGGCGTCCGGCTTTGGCTCAGGGCATGATTTTGCAGTTCATGGGTTTGGGCCCTGCACCAAGCCTCCCTGACGGCCCAGAGCCTGGAGCCTGCTTCAGATTCTGTGAATCCCTCTCTCTCTGCCCCTTCCCTCTGACCCTGCCAAGAATAAAAAATATTAAAAAAAATTTTTTTTAAATAAAAAGCCTGCTTGGGATTCTCAGTCTCCCTGTCTCTCTCTGGCTCTCCTCTGCTCTCTCTCTCTCAAAATAAATAAATAAACTTAAAACAAAAATAAAAACTATTGCTCATTGTAGTGCAGGTGGGTTGAAATAAGCATTCTTCAAGCATTCTTGAAGGAAACTATTGATGATTAATGTGAATTGGCACAACCTTTCTGGTAAGCAAGTTGTCGATATTCATTAAGAACCGTAGGCACTTTATACACTTTAAAAAATAAAAATTTTTTTTTAAACATTTATTCATTTTTAAGAGTGAGAGAGACAGAGCATGAGTGGGGGAGGGGCAGAGAGAGTTGGGAGACACCGAAGCAGAAGCAGTGTCCAGGCTCTGAGTTGTCAGCACAGAGCCTGACTGGGGGCTCAAACTCATGCTCTGCTAGATCATGACCTGAGCTGAAGTCTGACACTTCACCGACTGAGCCATCTGGGCACCCCCAAATTTTTTTTAATGTTTATTTATTTTTGAGAGAGAGAGAGAGAAAGAGAGAGAGAGAGAGAGTGACAGAGTGTGAGTGGGGGAGGGGCAGAGAGAGAGGGAGACACAGAATGTGAAGCAGGCTCCAGGCTCCGAGCTGTGAGCACAGAGCCCAACACAGGGCTCAAAGATCATGACTTGAGCCAAAGTCAGAAATTCAACCAACTGAGCCACCCAGGTCCCCACACCTTATATATATATATTTTTTAAAGTTTATTTTGAGAGAGTGAGAGAGTGAGCGAGCACATTGTGGAGGGACAGACAGAGATGGAGAAAGAGAATCTTGAGCAGGTTCCTTCATTCATACCCAGCAAGGAGCCGGACACAGAGCTCAATCTCATGAACCGTAAGATCATGATTTGAGCCAAAATTCAAGAGTCAGATGCTTAAACTGGTGCTACCACTCTGGAAAACAGTATGGAGGTTCCTCAAAAAATTAAAAAATATAACTACCCTATGACTCAGCAATTGCACTAGTAGGTATTTATCCAAGGGATCCAGGTGTGCTGTTTTGAAGGGGTGCATGCACCCCAGTGTTTATAGCAGCACTATCAACAATAGCCAAAGTATGGAGAGAACCCAAATGTCCATTGATGGATGAATCGATAAAGAAGATGTATATATATATATATATATACACACACACAATGAAGTATTACTTGGCAATTTGCAACTATGTGGATGGAACTAGAGGATATTAAGCTAAGTGAAATCCATCAGTCAGAGAAAGACAAGTATCCTATGACTTCACTCATATGAGGACTTTAAGATACAAAACAGATGAACAGAAGGGAAGGGAAGTAAAAATAATATAAAAATGTAGGGGAGAGATTCTTAAATATGGAGAACAAACAGAGGGTTACTGGAGGGGTTGTGGGGGGGGGGATGGGCTAAATGGGTAAGGGGCATAAGGAATCTACTCCTGAAATCATCATTTCAGTATATGCTAACTTGGATGTAAATTTAAAAAATAAATTAAATAATTAAAAAAATGAGTCAGATGCTTAACCAAGGGAGCCACCTAGGTGCCCAGTATCTTACACACTTTGAACCAGTAATTCCATCTATTGGAATCTATCTATAGAAAATAATGGCAATAAACGCAAAAAATTAGAGCAGTGTTCAAGACAACGATGCAGGAAATATTTGTAATATAATATTAAGTGAGAAAACATGGTATAAAACTATATAATGATTTTAATGCATTAAAATATTGGATGAAAATGTACTGAAAATTGACAGTGGGTTTATTGGTAATTTTTATTACCCTTTTTTACTTTACACTTTTTTTACATTTCCAAATTTCTTACAAAAATTATGTGTTGCTTTTAAAGGAAACCAACAATAACAATAAAATTGGGACCTGGAAACCTTTAAAAGCGTATTTTTTAGTGTGTATCCTACAACTGTTTTTCATCATTAAAATGGAGAAAAAATAAAAGCAAGTGTTCTCTTTAGGCAGATAAATTATGTTAATTGGATTGATAGTATATTCTCTTTATGTTTCAAGAAGTAAGCTAAAATACATGTAGTAATCAGCCAAGTGAAATACTTTGGCCTTAAAATTGGCAAACACATCATTACCTAAGTACATAAATACAATAGGTATAAAAACACATACTGCATATTTATAATTAACACTGAATACATTATAATTGTTCAGTATCTCTTGTATAATTTCCCAAAAGTAAACAGATAAAAGATTTTCCATGTATCCCTAAAGGGAAACAATAAAAGATAAAAGGAGTGAGACTTTTTTAAATGCATAAGATACTGAGTAATATGGGAGAATTCAAATATGGATGTAGAACTCCTTTTATTTCAAAAAATTTAAAAGAAGAAATTAGAGAAATCAGCACATTTACTTTCTTGTAGTGATACGGCAGGTCAAAAAGATTATGGGCTCTCGTTCAATATTATTTTGGTCAAATAATACATGTAACAATAATGTGAATTCATACATATGAAATATGGGTTGAATTAGTCAAAACATTTAATCTATAGATTTTCTTATTATTCATGATACTTAAAAACTGGGACAGTGGGGATTAAAGATGGATTGGAATTATGATCATAAATCTTTCAGACATTGTGATAGCATGAAACAAAAAAATGTACTAATATGTGTACCCTCTCATGTCAGAGTTCTTAGTGTTTTGGAGATGCGATAGGGTTTAAAGGGAGACTGGGAAGGGGCTGAGCTGGAGGAATAGAGGGGAGAAAAAGATAGAAAGTTCCTACCTGGAAAGAAACCACCCCATTCAGAAATGCTGAATAAACACTGTTAACAAGGGAGAGCCAGAGAACCACCCGTGGATCCTGAGCGCTGGCTCTCTCCACAGCAGTGACTGCCAGGCTGTGGCTCTCAGCTTGCCCACTGGAAAAAATCCCATCCAAGGAAACACGTCAACCAAGTGGGAAGTCTGGCATCCTCGAGGGATGGCACTACAATATCCCTGAGGGATGGCACTACTAACATCACATTAGTGAGCACTTGGGTCTTCACAACTGATTGGGCTGCTTCAGGGAAGCTGAGTTGCTCAAGGGTCCAGCATTAAGGCCTATCTCAGCAGAGTCTTCAGTGACGATATGACAGGTCGAAGACTGGGGACCCAAGTCTTCTGATTGCCAATCATTTGTCCTTTGTACTATACAGTGCTACTATCTGGAAAACATAATTGACTTTTCAACTTGAAGTCAAAGCTTAAAGGTGTTATCTTGGTTCTGCCTGGAGGTCAGAAATCCAGTTAACAACAGTGTCATCCTTGTGTTGTATCATCTCATTGAAGAGACATTTTAACACCTTTCAGAAGATCTTGGGCTTTCACACACAGTTCAAGTTTACACATTCATTTTCTCCTTCCCTTCCTCCCTCTACTGGGTAGGTTGGCAGTAATAATCAAGGGAAGCAACATAAAGAATCTATGCTCTCTAAGGTTGTAGCTTGATTTTAGCTTATAAAACTGGTCCTGGTAGATTTCCAATGAGGCGGGCTGGCTAGTATCTGCAGAATGATCTCCTATATTTTCCTGAAAATGACAAATTAGAGCAGAAGAGGAGCAATGTTGGAGTGACCTCACTCTCAGAGATGGGCACTGGGTGAAATTAATGGGTAGCATTTGCTGCTGCCGAGATGCTGAAACATACCAGCGTTGGCACTGATAATGGGACCCCAGGGCTGGATGGGTCCTCTGCCAAAGGACAGATCACTTCAAAGCAAACAAAACCACTGAGAGGAAAAATAACACTCCTGCCATGAAATCACAAGTCAAATCAATAAAACACAAGGTTAATTTCCATAGGTTTGTAGCTCTGTGGTGTTACAGGAGGAAGTGACTGGCACAATGGAAAGAACCCAGGTTGTAGAGTCAACAGACATGGGGTAAATTCTACCACTCAACAGAAGCATGGCCTTTTGGAAGTTACTTAAATTTGCCATCATTTCCTCATCTGTACAATGGGTATAACAACATAATAGATTTGTGGTTAGAGATATTGCTGTGCATGATGTGTGTGTGTGTGTGTGTGTGTGTGTGTGGGTGTGTGGGTGGGTGTGGGTGGGTGTGTGCACATGTGCATGCACATGTGCATATGCATCTGTGTACAGTGCTGAATACATTAGGTATTAGAGGGAGGTACCATCAACATCATCATTAAGACTCTAAGAGCAAGTAAGACTTTATGAAAAATCTACCCCTCAAAACCTTGTTCCCAGCTGAAATATGTCAATGGTAACACAAATTACTTTTATGAGGTCTGAAACCGTGTATGATGATATATAGTTTCTCTCTTGGAATAGTCTTGTTAAAGTCTCACCTAAATAATCCTACATTATGTCAACTGAAATTAAATAAGAAATTTAAGGCAAACAAGGGTGACGAATATTTATCCAAAAATTTTTACACACATGGTTGACCTTCAGTGAGTGAAATGAACAGCTGGAACCAAGTCCATTAGTACCAGTTTTAAACAACTAGTTATTGGCAAGGTTCAACTTGGTCAGCACATCTTTTTTTCTGGTTGGCTGTTGCTAATTTGCTCAATCCTCTATGATTATTTATATCATTGTGAGCATGTATTTTGTCATAATTCTTTTTTTTTTGAGTTTGTTTATTTTGAGAGAGAGCGAGAGGGAGAGGGAACATGAGTGGGAGTGGGGCAGGGAGAGAGAGAGAGAATCTCAAACAGGCTCCCCACTCTCAGCACAGAGCCCAACACAGGGCTTGAACTCACAAACCATGAGATCACGACCCAAGTTGGACACTTAACTGACTGAGACACCAAGACACCCCTATTTTGTCATAATTCTATCCACCTTTAATTTAATCTTCCTTTCTAAGGGTGTATGTGTTTAAACAGAAACCAATTTAGCAAATATAAAGTAATTCCATTTTGCAGTATTTGTCAACTATCTATTGAATAAGTCAGTTAATATATAGTCTGCCATATTAACATATTAATACGTTACTACCTACTAGGTTACCTGCACTCAGAGATATGAGACTGTGGAGCGCCTGGTTGTTTCAGATTGGGAGACCCAGGAATGTGCCAGGAAGAGGTAACATCTGAGTTGGGTTTGAAGGAATCAGGCACATGAAGAGGGAGCTGGAAGTCACTAAGCACAACCCAGAAGGTGAAGTACCACCCAGAGACACGAAGGTGCTTGGGCTCTGAGAGATGATCATAAGGCTCATGGTGGAAAGTTTCTGCAGGTAAAAGTCGAGTCTGAAATGTAGGCTGAGGTCACCATGTGGAGGTCCAGGTATGCTAAAGAGTTTCTAATGTTTGAAAGGAATTCACAGCAGAGTTCTGAGCATCAAATGTGATAACATTTATGTCTTACCAAGAATACTGACTGCAGAGTAGAGAAGACTAACTATGGAGAGATAAGTTAGGGGACTTTCATGATGGTTCAGGCAAGATGTGAGGATCAGGCAACCGGGCTGGAGAAGAAGGGCTGGATTTGGGAATGGCGGCGAGGGTGGGCACTCAGGCCTTGTAACTTGCTGATGTGGAGGGGAGGGCGAGGGAGTGGGCAGTGACGACCTAGCTAAACTGAGTTAGTGGGTGGTGACTTCATCCAACTGATCCCTGACACCCATGAGGCCAGCGAGAGCTAGGACACAGGTACATTTACAGTCCCTTCTCGGATGGGTCCTGCGACTAATGGCATCTGACACTAAAAGCATGTTAACAAGTGGGAGAAGTACTCAATTTCTCCCAGGGTAGAAAAGAAAACTCTTTCAACTGGTTTCTAAATGGAAACCAGAGAGTTGACCAGAGATGCTTCTAACAAGCTGGTAAATGTCTACCGCCATCAACTTTCATGGGGGGCACGGAGTCGTAGGGAAATAATAATTTTTAGTCAAATTTTCTGAAGTCTGAGCTTGTACATGATATTATCAGGGGCATGGGAAAAAGGCAACTGAATTAAAACATCAGCTTCCACATATGAGGTCCTGAAAGCAAGCATGACAACATGGAGCATGCAACAAATAGAACAGACACTTTTATTTGTAGTTTAGAAAAAAAAAATCAACAAAGTACTCACAGTAAAATCAGTCATCTCTATTGCATTATTTAAAAACATGCAGAAACTTTTATCTACTAAGAAAGGATCTATAAACACATGCACTCCACTTGGCCCAAATAGCTTGAAGCAACTTTAGAATTTCAGATAGAAGTTTTTTTTCTTTTTTTTTCAATCATTTTCTTGTGGACCGGCTGAGCATCACCATAATAATTAAAGGGAAAAACATGTCAAAACTCACTTGGCTGCTTACAGCCACTGGAGGCACAGCTGTTGTGATTCTTAATGCATTTACAGTGCTTGCCAATGCTCCCCCCTGCTCCCCATCCTTAAGCTTTCAAAGGTTTTGCTTTGTTTGTTTTGTATCCTGTGGTACAGAAAATAACCTGCACTGATTGTGGCAATTGATTGACTCAGCTGGTGCCTCTGAATACGAAATGGGAACTGAAAAGCACATCTGAAAAGTGTGTGGGCTGAGGTGAGCAGGAAGGAGGCGCCTCCACCCCGGATTGCGCATCGGAGCACAGAACCAGCTGCCCCTGGCAATGGTTCCGTTAGCTTAGTAACACCCAGTAGCTTTTCTTCCACCTGCCCCTGCCTCTGTTTTCAAAACCCAACAAAGACACTGCGGCGGACTGGTCTTAAAGCTTCCCCAGAAGTAGGTACAGTTCTCCCTTTGCCCGCTAACCTCCAGCAGGGGAGACAGGCGCCACTGGGAAGGGCAGTCCTCACCCCCCTCTACGGCTGTCCCCTGGAAGGATCCACATCTGCTTCTCAGCCAAGGGTCTGTCCCGTGTAAGGAGCGTCTAAACTCGAGCGAGGAATTAGAACCACGATGTCCACAGAGTGTGGGTGGTTTTCATGGGGTGGTTTTCTTTGAGGTTTCGTTGGCTTCCCTGAGCGGGGAGGAAGTTAGCGGAAAAAACAAAACAACAACAACAAAAAACAAAAACAAAAAAGCCAGACTCTGAAGGGCAACGGAGATGTTTAATAAGAAGTCCTTCTGCTCTTGGCCACAAGTTGGCCCAACAGAAACAAAAGCATCAAAGGTTATCGCTGCGCTTCCACGTAACAAAATCAGCTATTTTACTTAGAAAAGACAGGGAAGGATGAGAGGGGGAAATATCCGATCCATTAAAAAAAAAAAAAGACTTATAAGGAGATAAATGCACAGGCTGTACTTCAGCCTGAAGATTTTGGCATAACATCTTCAATTTCTGTTTAAACTGCGCTGAAAAACTGTTTCCATGTTCAATTATAAAATTAAAAACCAGTGCTCATACCCTTAAGAAATGTATAGGAGAAAAGTAAGTAGGGGTGAGAATAATAGTTTCCTAACTATATTTAGATATATGTGTACACACTGATTTTCATTTCCAGAGCAGGATGCAAAGGGTTATGTAGCTTTATACATTTTAGCTCCAGTAATTGGAAAATAAATTTTGGTGCTCCAGAGCAATGTTGATTATTAGCTAATGAAACAGTGCCATCTGTGTTTTTCAGGATGCCCTATCTGGGAGTAGTTTTAAATTGCTGTCCTTCCTTTATCTTAATTTTATAATGATAGCAAAATGTGCTCTTTCAGAATTAAATGACTGTGGTCCTACCCAAGGTTAATGTCTTTTCTGCTTGGATTTCCCAAAGGGATAGAAATGCGCTCTCCAACCCCACAGGGTCCCCAGGGAGGCTCCCCTGTGGCAGTAAGGAGCATGCTGCTAGCTCAGTAAGTGACAGGGCCCAGGACAGCCATGTCTGGATGAGACCCGTCGGTTCAGAAAGGAGCAGCGGAGTCACCTTGACTCCGGCTGAGAAAGCCCCGGGTCTGCAGGGGCAGGAAGGCTCAGTCCTACTTTGTGATCCCCGTGCACAGCTATCTCCTTTCTCCCATTTGTGGTAAACCCACAGATTTCCCCCCAAGGGGTGAGCACAGACCGCTCTTTGCCTGCTGGGAAAAACAATCAGGTTCTCCTTGGCAGCAGTGTAAACAAACTTGCCCTTTCTGCTTGGGTCTTTCTCCCAAGATCCCTGATCCCCTCTTCGATGACAACCTGCCGTTTTCTGTTCAGTTCAGCATGTTTACTTTTTATTGGGATTCATGTCTGAGTTTCTTTTGAATCAAATTACTGCATTTCTCTGGTGAGATACACCATATGACGATCTTGTTAGAACAAAATCAAATATAAAATTTGCATTCAGTGCTGCTCGGTCTCGTCCCCCACTACATGTTTTCCCTGTTGTTTGGACACACTTCTGTCAGCTACTTAAACGGTAATGAATCCTTCCCGTGTTTAGGACAATTTTCAGACATTGCTGTTTTGGAAAAGATAAAGATGAAGTGGTTGAAATAGTGTCAAGAGAGAGGAAGTCACTATTTCAAAACTATTTTACAACGTAGATAGCTGGTCTTCCCCACTGTACGTGGATTGAAGCAAACCAGAAACACCAACTGATTCATTTTGTTAAGGCAAAGCAGCAACTAGAGGCTTTCTTGACGTTTTGTCTCCAGAGACGTATTGTCATTCATTGCTTCAGCGAGTCCTGAAGCCAAGCATTCCACAGCATCTTTCTGAATGGGAATGGAGCGATGTAGTTCATATGACACTTTTATGTAAATAGTTTCCCTCTTTCCTTTACTTTTCCTGGTGCTGATTATTATCTTTCAAGAAATTCCTGTGTGCCTCATATAGATAGGGTTTAAAAACTAGGTTGTGCTAAATAGTGCAAGAATGAGTCTCTATCCAAACACAGTATTTGAAGTCTTTCTTCCTTCCCATGGCTTCCAGAGGGATGTTCAAGCTTCCTGGTGGGACCCTTTTTGATCAGACCCCTAGCCCTTCCTAGGATTTGGGCACAGGGCACTACTGTCATTTCTGAGTACACCCCTTTGTCTTGCTTTTATGTCTACTTGAATCTGCCCTCTCCCACTTTTTCTTGGTTAATTCCCACTTTTTCTTTCTTTATTTTTTTCCTTTTAAAATTTATTTATTGTCAAGTTAGTTCATATACAGTGTGGCCTTGGCTTTAGGAGTAGAGTCCCATGATTCATCATTTATATATAATACCCAGTGCTCCTCCCAACAAGTGCCCTCCTCAGTGCCCATCACCCATTTCTCCTCTCTCTCACCCCCATCAACCCTCAGTTTGTTCAGTATTTAAGATTCCCTTTTGGTATGCCTCTCTCCCTCTCTGTTTGTATCTTATTTTCCCTTCCCTTCCCCTTTGGTCTTCTCTTAAGTTTCTCAAATTCCACAAATGCATGAAATCATGATTATCTGTCTTTCTCTGACCGACTTATTTTACTTAGCATAATACCCTCCAGGTCCGTCCATGTTGTTGTAGATGGCAAGATTTCATTCTTTTTCATCACCTCGTAGTATTCCATTATATATATATTCTTTATCCATTCATCAGTTGACGGACATTTGGGCTCTTTCCATACTTTGACTATTGTTGAGAGCACCTATAAACACCTAACTCCCAGTTATTTTTTGAAGAAAGAGTCATTCTAGCCCAGCCTGGCATCCCAAGCTCGGCAATGTGCCCCCAGTACCCTTGAAAGAACTGTTGCAAATCCATTTTGTGGGGTTTATTAACCTGATGGCCACGCCACAGTCCCTGCATGGCTGCTCCTCCAGTACAATGAGCTTCCCAACGGGAGGGTAGAAAGTTCTCTGCATCCCTAGCACCCAGTAGCGTCAGAGTCACAGCTCTGGCTTAGTACACATTGGTGAATTAATGAGTGCAGCAACTTGTTAAAGTAAAATCCCTCCTCCGTCTTTTGCTGCCAAAGACACCACCAGAAATGTTTTTAAAAATAAAGAGTATTTTGTGGTCTAGTCACACCATTTCTTAGGACCTTCCTAATTTGGATATGAAAATACTCTTTTAGCCACAAAAGATGACAGGATATATTCTGAAATACTTCTTTTCTCAAAGTCTTTGTCCTTAGAATCAAACCTATCTATTAATTTTAAGTTACTTTTTACTGAGATCTTTTTTTTAAGTTTATTTATTTGAGAGAGACAGAGACAGTGTGAGCAGGGGAGGGGTAGACAGAGAGGGAAAGAGAGAATCCCAAGCAGGCTCTGTGCCGTGAGGACAGAGCCCAATGTGGGGACTGAATTCAAGAAACCGTGAGGTCATGACCTGAGCCGAAACCAGGAGTGGGACCCTTAACTGACTGAGCCACCCAAGTGCCCCATTTAACGGGAACTTTTGATGATACATCAAACATGATAAGGAGTCTATTTAGGGCTATAGATAAAGCAAAAATGCACTATGTCATGAAAGGACTGGCTCACTCTGACCTCAGAGTGCTGACCGCAAGAAATGACAGACGTACTGAAGCCACAGTAATGACACAATCCCTCCGCAAAGAACACGGTGTGAAGTCTTCTCTTGGATCTTACTATAAGTTAGTATGTTTCTCTTTTACTAGTTAACACTAACTACGTGCCAGATTCAATTCTAGCACTTATGATGCTAAATGAGTTAATCCTCACAGCAAGCTAAGGGGTTGAAACTACAGTTATTCCATTTTACAGATGAGGAAACTGACGCCCAGAGAGGTTACATAGCCTGCCCGAGGTCACACAGCTAAAAAGAAGCAGAGCTTAGCTGGAATACAGGCAGTCTGGCACCGGAGCCTGTGTCCTAAGCCACAGCCTCTTAATACTTGAGCTGTGAGATTTCACACCGCACCAGGCAGCCAGGTCACTCCTGACTTTCGGTGTGGATTAAATGAAAGAATGCACACTCTACTTCATGGTTCACAGAGGTGTGTCTGGTTAGAGTTCCAAAAGCCAAATAAACGTGGAGACATACATGCTTAAGGGCTTTTCAGGTTCACACTAGTATAAAAGTCTCCTGAGCATTGAGGAAGTAAAGCAAGGAAACTGTAACCTAGGACCTTGTCCTGCCCCGTTGATTCCTGTATGTTGGGTTGTGCTTCCAAAAAGATGCGGGCATGGGATTCAGCGATGCACTAGGAAGGGCGGTGAGGGCAGGACTTCAGGAAGGACACCTGGTGGGTGACCCTCCTCCCTGCAGCACCCCTGTACAAGTGTCACATGCCTTGTGAATATTCTGCCGTGGCCCTCCCTCCTATGTCAGCGACACCCCCCTCCTCCGCCCAATATGGCAGCAGGTGGCATGGAGACTTAGCCTGAAAATTACACTGCGCTAGGATTCCCCCAACAGAGTTTTCCTTGTGCAGTTCTCCCTCTAACACCTTCCTGTCTGTTTCTGCTTTCCTCGCGTGTGTATGCTCTTTTTAATTTTTTCCCCTTTCTTCTTCTTTCCTTGTTTAAAAGGACCCAACAAACTGGTAACGGTTTGGGTGTTTAAAAGTATTTGAAAGTAACTCTACCCCCAGTTTACTGAGATATAGTTGACATGTAACACTGTGTACTTTACGGTATGCAGTGGGAAGATTTGGTACACATATAAGTTACTTTTCAGCGGTCCTCTCTGATTCACTAAAAGACTGGAGAAAAAAAAAGTTTTTGGAAATGTAATTAATTAATACAACATTTGATTTCAGAGTGTAACAACCCTTAATAAATCATTAATTAGAGTAGGCTGAAAATGAGTATATGCTGTTTTAGTTTGCACTGATAAATCATATTTCTTCAGGAGACAGGAATGGGAAATGATTTTTTGTGCACTCTCAAATAGGCATCATCTACAGTGTGTTATAGACGTCTCGAGGCATTTTTATACAGTTCATGAAAAATAGCACTCAGGTTGTTTTATGAATTGTTATTTGAACCCATAAGTAATCTCTTTGACATTAACATCTTTAATAAACATTTGAGCAATATCTGCATTCAGAATATTGGAGAGAACTAAGACATCATCTCTATTCATTAGGCTTATATTTTCTCACAAACCTAATTTTGTCTTTCATGAGATATTAATGCTTTTGGAAGTCTTTTTCTTAATCCTATTAATTCCTAAGCTAGCCTTTAAAAGTGCATGAGGAAATATGCAAAGGCAGTCAGTTTCACCATATTATAAGCTAAATTGCTAAAGGTAGATGTAAGAATTTCAGGGTTGCTAAAATGCAGAACTCTATCTGAAAATACTGCTTGGACTTAACTCCAACCCCCAAAGCCTGGTTTGCATTAGTTTCCTTGGCTCAGCAGTCTTCTGAGCCAAGGTCGCCGGGAACACAGGAGGATGCCCTGTGGGCAGGGCAGAATGTGTGTCTGTCTGTCCATTTGTCCATATTGGCCTAAAGACTCAGTCTTAAAGCAGCCCAGCAGTGGTACAACTCTGACGGCTGTAATGAAATTTTTGGCAAGTCGGCTGAGAAATGGAGCAAAACCCAAGACAGTGCAGCATCTGGGGCATGAAATGAAGCATCATGAGTGTCCCTGAGAGGAGAAGGAAGCAGAGTTTGAAACTCGTAGGGTAAGAGGTGGTAGGAAGGGATTTTTAAAATACTTTTAATTTTTATTTTAGAGAGAGATAGAAAGTGCAAGAGTGAGGGCGAGGGGCAGAGAAAGAGAGAGAGAATCTCAAACAGGCTCCGTGCTGAGCTCCAACATGAGGCTCGGTCCTGTGACCCTGGGATCACGACCCGAGCCAAAATCAAGAGAGATGCTCAACCAACTGAGCCACCCAGGCGCCCCTAAAAGACTCTTAATTCCAGACCAAATGTTTCCCAGCTTTGAGGTGGTTAGGTAAAGACAGTATCAGAAACACAATCTAAAATGTAAAAAGCTGCAATGTAATTAATCTTGTTTTTGCTATATATACACTGCTACTTTTTCTGCACCAATGAGTGTGAGCTAATTTTATTCGATAAGGTAAACAGAGCAGTCCTCCCCTTCACCCACTTCACCCTCCCCTCCCCACACTCCAGTGATGGATGCTTCTTTGAGTCAGACTTCTTCAAATCAGTAATTCTCTCTGGTTTCCAATGGAATCAGCTAATGATGCGAAGTGAGCCCTGCGTTTTAGATAAGGTAGGAGCGCATAACTGTGACTGGAGATGCCCCCAAAACTGCTTGCTCTAGATCCTGCTACAGCCACATGCTTTCTGGGCCGGCTGGACAACAGCTGTCATGGCTGTGACATGAGCCAGTCCCTTCTCTGTGGTCTCCTCTCTAGCACATGACATCACTGATTGGTCTGTAATTGTGTTAAGGGGACAGTTTCTTCCTGGATAACCACCACCACAGCATTAGGACTTAACATCATACTTAATTACGGAACAAGCCAAGAAGCATCATCACAAATGGGGAGAGAGCCTGGCAGGCCTCTGTTTCATCGCATTTATGGGGAATAAGGGAAAGTGATCCACCCCTTTCCATTCTATATACATTACCTTTCCAGGTAATAAGTCTCATCACAAGATGGAAATGGGTCCCTGGATGAAACCGAGGGTCCCACCGGCCCGCTTCAGGGAGCACAGGACCCGGAAGCAGGCCCGGGAGGGCCAAGAAGGAGCCCCGTGTGCAGAGCGTGCGCTCACCTCGTACTCCTCCTTGAAGCCGTAGCCCTCAGCACACTTCATCTGTGTGATGTGTTGGAGCAGGTCTGCCACGCGGATGGCGGGGTGAAGCTGCCCAGTCTGGTAGGGCACGTCGGCCGGCTCGCGCTTCTTGTAAGTGTGGGACTGCACCAGGCTGCTGGTGTCGCTGGCCATGGTGTGGCTTTCATCTGGGAAGAGAAGGCCATGAAGGATGTGAGGGGGGCCCAGCATGGCCACCGAGAATGCTACGCTGCTGGTGGCATCCCCCTCCACCTAGGGCCGCCATAGTCCCTATGGTGGTGGCTCAGCATAAAAGGAAAGTTAAATGTTTAGAAATTTGAATGGGATTGGCAATATGATAGGCATGAGACAGAGATCTCTGTTTTTACAAAGCAGTCCAAACGATATATTGCTTTCACAAAGCTAGTTGGTAGGAACTCTTCACCCTTTGGGTGCTGAGGTTAATGGAAGTTTCAGCCTGAAATTTCACCAAGGCCTGACGTGAAGCCAGCCTTGAACTTATTTTTCCAAAGATCAGGTAACCAGTTTGTATGATGAAGTAAATAAACTCCGTACGAATGTTCTGTGAGCAAAATAAAAGTGCACAGAATGGGTTGGCTTATAAAGCTAGCGATGAAAACGTGGACTTGACACATGAAATCCAAGGAAAGCAGAAACCGAAAACGAAACTTGGTCTGATGGGTCCCTTGCATGCGCCAGTGTCAGAAAGCTTGACAGAAGACTGTGGACCAGCACATCACACATGGAATGTTCTACAAGAGCTAACATGCAGGCCGGCACGCAGCAGAACCAGTTGGCTTTGTCCGAATCTACAGATAAGACACAGACTCCCGATCCCTCCACACCTTTTCCATGGGCAAATGGGAGAACTTACCATTTATTGGCACTTTTAAGAAGGTACATATCAGGAGAAAAGAGGAGAAAAAGGAAACAGGGCATAAGCAATAATTACAGGTCGTTTTTATTCTGTGCTTTACTTTTATAGTTAAGTTTTCTATTTGTAGGTGATCAGAGGTCAAAGCCTCAAGTCTCCCATCACATTAGGATGGGGTGTCTTATTTAAACACTAAATAACAAAAAGGAGGCTAAAATAGTATCATAATCGCTTTTCATCCCCCATGAACTAAGTATTGACTACATAAAGTCTTATTTGTACTTGGCATATTTTCTCATTTAAATTTCTTGAACAGGTCAAACCAAATTATATTATAAAACTAATGTCAAAATTTGGTCAAATAAGCTTAAAGAGGCTATATTTTAATGGAAGACTCCTAGTAAATTAGATTAATGAACTGCAGTAATTGTAGCTATTAAACTATGTCTTATGCAGGAAGGTGCTATTAGATTAAGAGTTTGACAGAGTGCTACAGGTTAGCTCATTATAATGCTGAACCCCTTTAGCCGTTTTGTGATCGAGGACGTGTCTCGTAAAATATAACGCTCCCTTTGCTTCAAACGAGAATGTTAAATCAAAATTGAGTTCACATATAAAGAATTAAAACGTACGTTAAAAAAAAGGTATGCTCGTTTTTTAAAAATTTCCCAGATTGTTTATCAATATAGGGAATTCAGCTACGGGTATTCTTTTTTTCTTTCTTTTTAAATGAGAGATTCCGCTCCAAAGAAAATTTAGTTCAAGGGCACTCGGTTAGCTAGGCCTGGTTTTCAAACCTCAGTTCTATCTGCATCGCAAAGCACCTGGGGATGCATGGTATGAAAGGTGGTACACAAGTGTGTAGCTATGTTGCTGTTGCTGAAATGGCACCTGGGTCACTACAAGGTGGCTAAAGACACAAAGACAAAATAAAAACGGGTGGTAAGTTGATTTTATGAGTTGGTTTTTTCATTTGGATTTGCTTTGAAATTTAGCCATTCAGAGGTTCCCATTTTCTTAGAACAGTCGCAAGTAAACTGGGGCGTTTTCACATCAGATTTGCTTGTCGGCAAGTGCCAAGCTCATCAAGGGGGTGCAGCATCCCTGTGGAAGTACTGAGCCCGTGGGGCTTTGAGCTACTCCAGCAGGAAGTTCTGTTCTTTATACTAAAATAAATGGAACATTAATTAGTTTCCCCCCGTGCATCTCCCGTCCTCTCAGTTCTGTACCTTTTGGGAGGGACGTAATTAAATGTCCTCCATTGTGGACTGACCTTCTAATCTTCCCCTAAATGAATCATTTGGGCCTTTCTGGTGGAGGCACCACAACTGAGCAGGGTTCTGGCTCTGGGGCCAGGCATTCTTGGAAGGTTTAATTCCCAGAGCGACGACCACAGTTACCACTGCACTTACCGCCACCCCACCCCCTGCCCCGCCTCATTACTAGCGCGTGGGACCCATCTTTATGCATTTAAACACTACTGGAGCCATATAAGAAATGAGCGCTATTATCAAGTACATAGATATTGAGGAGGGAACAGAAGGCTTCGTGTGCCATACGTGGTATGAAACTGGGGCACCTCCCCTCTTAGAAATTCTTGATTCCACCAAAATTAGTGATTACTCAGTTGGCTGATGATAACATATATTATTTGTCACTGATTTCCTATATTTGTTTACAAATTATCTTCTAACAATTTTTTTCAATTACAAATTTTGCCCAAGAGGAAATCAGGAACAAAGGTTTTCACTAACAGTTCTAATGGTTTTTGAAGAACTGTGAATTAATTCTACCTATATCCTTTAGTAGAGTGTCTTGAATTCTCAACCAACCAGCTGAAAAATCAAGAATTGAAATGAGTGCTATGTTTCTGATGTGCGTGTGGGGTGTTCTGTCTACTTATCCCGATATCAGTATCTGTCTATCAGCGTTTGTTTATCTAGCAGTATCTATATTTATAAATCATTACCTATCTGTCTACATATCTACTTATCAATCTCTCTCCTTTTCTGTCTCTTCTTTTTCTTGGAAAGAAAACGTTGTAAAGGCATACTAACACTCTATACTTTAGGCTGGGTACCTCAGCACATAAGAATGAAAGGTGGAGATAATAGAGGATTTTAGCATGCCAAGGTCCAAGTCACAACAATTTTGTGGGCATCTGCTTGTCTTAAGGTAAATTATAATAGCGCTGTTTCCCAAAAGTGCCAGAGTAGTTGTACAGCTTATCTCTTCCCATGGTGTCAAGGGATAACCTCACCAATCTTCACTATGTGATACACGGATTCACATTTGGACCAAACTTATGGGAGGAACGGTTCCCAAGCACCGCCATGTGCTGTGTTGGTATGTAAGCCAGATGTGATCACACTTATTTGTCAATCTGGCTGACTTACTTTTCACAAGTGTACATCACTTTTGCTACTTGAATTGTCTGTTCAGGTGATCCCCTTTTGGTAAAGAAGCCTAACCAAGTTTAAAAGATGTCATTAGTGTTTGTAATAACAGCAGCGACTTTAAAAAATGATGTTGGTTGGGGTGCCTGGGTGGCTCAGTCAGTTAAGCATATGGCTTCAGCTCAGGTCATGATCTCACAGTTCGTGGGTTCGAGCCCCGTGTCAGGCTCTGTGCTGACAGCTAGCTCAGAGCCTGGAGCCTGCTTCGGATTCTGTCTCTCCCTCTTTCTCTGACCCTCCCCTTCTCACGCTCTGTCTCTCAAAAATAAATAAAAAACATTAAAAAAATAAAAAAATATATTTGTTTAATAAGCTCATCTTAATCCTGCTGTGCAATCTGAACACCTTCGTCCCTCTGACGGTGCACATCTCAGCCCTCCCTACGCCAGCTCCCCCAAGGTCAGAACATCTCCTGGAGGAGCTGCAGAATGAATGCCACAGCACACAAAGAAATCGCAAATCTTCGCTTATCAAAAGATTCTGCAAATGTCATCTGCATGTAGATTACATTGTTCGGCGCCTAAAATTAGCCTGTGCCTCTTACTTATGAAAAGAATAAAAATGCAGCCCTCTCCCCATAGAGCTAGCATTCTAACGGGGAAACGGGGTTGTTGAGCTCTTGAAGTGATGCAAATTCAAAAATTTGGGTTTATGTTCATTCTTAAACTTCTGTCTGAGTTCATATGGAACTCAGGCTACAAACTTGCTTAAGCCCAGAAAACACCGTAAGGAAAATAAATCACCCTCTACAGGAAAATCGTAACAACTTAGAGAAAAGAGAAGCACAGGGGGAAAAATTGTGTTGCAAAGATATCAACCCTCGTAAAGAGAATTAGGAAGCAGAAAGTTGAACAGCTGTGGATGAAAGTCTTGCTACGATGAAGTGGTACATAACTTGAAGTTGTTTGTGTTGTGCTCCTTTTCGGTACGGTTAGTAGTAGAAAGAGAACACAGCCGTGATACACTTGGGTTATTTATGCATCTCAAATGCAACAGCAGCTCATGCTTGTTTGGTTATTGCCAGGTAATGCTAGTTCTCCAAAACCTTCTTAAATGGGACAAAACGGGATTAAAAAAAATTTTTTTTGCAGCTCCTCACTGGGAACAGTTTATATTTTCAATGCCTTCTGCCCCACTGGGCTAACATTTTATTTCATTTCTAGTGACATCTGACACATAATATACCATGTGATTATACAGTGCCATCTTGTCACTGTACTGCTGAGAACACTAGCTCCTTTGAAGCTCCTCTGGGTGACAGACACCCTGGAACGCTGTGGAGGGGCCCTGAGTGGCTTGGAGGAGGGTAGGGGGCCAACACTCGACTGTGATCATTTTTCTGCATAACATTTGGCATAATTAGAAAAAATGCTATTTTTTGAAATTGAAGTTTTTAGTGCATAGTGATAAGTGAAAATAAGAAGTGGTTTTTACTTTTACAACTGCCACATTACAGAATTCAGCTCTTGGAAATTAGTGGCTGCGTGATGACATACTGTGTTTTTCCTTGGCATCAAATCTGATGTGCAGTTCTGAACACAGAGAGTTTGGAAAACACCAGAGCCGGGATGGCTCATTTGAATCTTTTGATATAATTTCCAACATAACATGAGGCAAACCCTTCTTATCAGTGGACACTGGAGAAAGTCTTATTATCTGTGCCCTCCCCCCAGGCCACCCACCACCCCCTTGTCCTGCTTACAATCACTGCATCATACAGACTAGAACTCTAGGCTCCTACAGAGTGGCCTCTGACTTTGTAAATTACTCCTGCAATAAACTGTGATAAAGGGAAATGTTCTCACCTAAAATTGCAGTTGGCACAAATGGGTCTGTCATACATCATAAGCAGGTCAATGCAGAGAAAGTAAAAAGAGAGAGAACAGTAAATGATTGATGAAAGGCCCCCCACTTTCCCCGCAGAAAGCCATAGAAAGCATCGGGTTACAACACATCAAACATATTAAGCTCCTAAAGCATCATGGACAGCGAAGTGAGAGCGTGGGTTGATTCTGATTGCTAAGGGGCTCTGAATGGATGGGACAGCGGAAAAATCTGTTACCTGGGTAGTAGGAATTGGGCACCGATGTGCTCAGTGTATTCGTTTTCATTGTAAAGGATGATGGTGAAGACACAGCTGTAAAGAAGAGAGGAACTAGTCAGCAGTTGCAGAGGCAAAGCCTGAAAATACAGGCCTCTGAGGTCACTCAGAAGGACACTATGCTGGTAGAGACTTGACGGCAGGAACTCCAGACGTCTACTGAAGCATATGCGGTAAATCGTATCATTCCCCACTGTCTCCAGGGGATCATTTGTATTTTAGAGGACAGGCACTCTTTTTATCACTTAAAAGGTTTTCTTACCCCACAAATGAAGAAAAATCCCCATAACCTCTACCGCCATTTTGAAATGAGAAATTCGTTAGACTTCTTTCTTGACTTCTAGTTTTTGCTTGTAGAATTCTAATATCATGCCAAGTTTTCTTTTCTTTTTTTTTTATAACTAAGGGTATGAGAAGGTGTCTACACATGGCTTTTGAAGAATTTTCTGAAAGTCTATTTTCACAGTTTGCTAACTCCTCTCCTTCCTCCTATTTTGGATATCCTGAGCACTTTCCACAAAGTTATGCCCTGGTTTATGAGAAATAAAGGTGATGTTTCATGTGCACTATATTTAAGATGAAAGCTGCATGCCTATACATTGTTATATTTAGTCTTTTCAATCTTTATAAAAAATGCTTATTTTTCTTTGAAACTTTCCTCTTAAAGATTCAGGACTTAATTATTAGCCATTTTCTCTCTCCATGTTTTGGAGAGGGGAAGTCAATCCCATCCAATTTATCTGATTTCATTTAAAGTGGATAGTTCCCTTTTTAAAAGTAGTTTGTGAACTCTCTTCAACATCTTAATTGATTAGTGCTTTAAAATCACTTTAATTTCATTAAAGTGTAAGGATAAATGATTTGAATGTGCTCAAGTGTTTAAGCTGGTTAAACATAAGTCTAAGTCTTAACTTTCTGATATAGTTATATGATTTATTTGAGGCTAAAGGTCTGGATCAGGACACTAATACCCGATTACATTATTTTATTATGGGAAGAAGTACGAAAAACCTGTGGATACTGTGTGTTACCTTCATTCTGCTGACATGTTTTAGCTCTCCTGAAGCAATTCCTTTTTGATGGTGTTTTTTAACCTCTGTTTATATTTTTAAAATGTAAAATTAGTAAATGACAGACCAAGAACCAGAATCCAGACTGCCTGTCATTTATAAGATATTTTTCTAAAATAGAGAGGTATCATATTTATAATGCATGTTTATGGTAAACTGCCAGGAAAAAAGTGAGCAACTGATGAAAATAAGAACAAAAAATCAGAGTACTTACAAAATGTGTTAGGGTCAGCGAAAATAATGCCTATTACCTGCAGACATTTTTATGTCCTTGGTAAAAATGTACAAAGCAGATACAAAATAGATGTGTTTATTTTCACCTTTAAAAAAAATGTATTAAGCCCAATCCCACCATACATATTTATTTTTCCCCTTGGCATAACATATTAAAAGAGGATGACAAGGGCACCTGAGTGGCTCAGTTGGTTGAGTGTCTGACTTCAGCCCAGGTCATGATCTCACGGTTTGTGAGTTTGAGCCCTGCCTGGGGCTTGTGCTGACAGCTCAGAGCCTGGAGCCTGCTTCGGATTCTGTGCCTCCCTCTCTCTCTACCCCTCACCTGCTCACACTCTGTCTCCTTCTCTCTCTTCCCCTCTCTCCCCATGCTCTGCCTCTCTCTCTCAAAAATAAATAAACACTAAAAAAAAAAAAGGCAGTGGTACAACTCCCATTTGCTTTGGTGAACAGATCACCCCCCATTCTCATAAATGTTCTTGTGTTTATTTTTAAATTCTCCAATTTCATTTTTTTCCAGTGTCTCATTTCTAAAAGCTACTTGCCTCCCAACCCTAAAAGACCTCAGACTTGCAATAGGTCTGGGGCTGGACCCCTCTTCTGCAAGTTTCTTCCCCCAGCAGCTCGCCTCCTAATTTAAAGGCACTAAGCAGTGTGATAAAGTTTGCTGTCAGGGTCACTCCCGATGGCTGGGGATTTGATGGCACCTAGTCATTGCTCAGAGAGTGGGCAAATGGAATGCCCACTGCCATGTTTCCTCTTTCACTGGCGTTATTGACAGGAAGCATAAAATCATGGCTCGTGGCAGACGAGCCGTGAAGTGGACGCTAGTTTCTGCAGCAGCCTCTTTGCCTGAGCATTTCTGGATTTCTACAGAGACTCTCACTGTTTGAAAAGTGACTGCCAAATTAAATTTTCTGCCCAGAGGCAAATATCTTCTGTTATTCAAACTTCAAAAGCCTAGATACTACTCATGTAGGTTTCCACTCTGGGCAGGTAATTCCTAGTAAATTTCTGCGCGAGGAGTTTCATCATGAAATAGGAAATTTAGAACATAAATGGTTTATCCTAGGAAGTGAAAACACCTTTCTGGGCAGCCCCTTTCATAATGACATTGAAGAGTTAACCAGTACTACCAAGATTCTAACCCTGCTGGACTCTTCCCATCCCAGCCCACAAGAGTACATCACAAATTGTTTTATTTTGGCCATTAAATGCAACACACACACACACACACACATACACTATTTGATACAAAAAAAGAGAAGATTCTATGAAAAAGGGGATGTCGTTTGTGGGATACTGGAGTACCATAGGTTATGTCACCTATGCTGAAAAGGACAACAAAGGGCAAAGAGCAATGACCAAGGACGAGGAGAACCACCCTTGCCACTGTGACAGCTGACAGTCATGCTTGCTGAGCTCCTACTCCGCTAGGCAAGGTGTGCATGTAGAATAAATGTAGTGCCTATAAGTAAGAAGAGGTGGCCAACTACAGCCACCACAAACAGAAAGCAGTCACCGCCAGAACTCTCTGGAGCCTTGCTGAATGCAGGAGAAAGACAAAGTGTGGGAGAGGTGGATGCTGACCGCAAAGTGACTGGAGGAGGGGCTGGAAGATGGGGGGAGGCGCGTGGGAGCTGCAGAAAAATAACAGACTGAGTGGGTTGTCAGGACATGGCACACACTGTCCTTGCAGGTATCAGCCCTCCCTCTGCCCCCCGGACCTTGAGACCCTAATTGTGTGCTTCCCAGTCACTGTTTCAGCCTTTCTGCATGGTAATAGCTGTGTTTTTGTTCCCTCTTGCTTAGTTTTGCAGCCAGGATCAGCAGCAGTCTGTGGGCATGGATTTCACACAGTAAAGAAACCTCTGACCTTGAACCCAGTCTGGCCACACACTACAGAATCAGGCCTCCAATGCAGGACTTACTTCTGGTGTCTGAGAAGATCACCGGGGACACAAAAACTCCTTTTGTTCATCATACACTCAATTTGACTGGTAGTTCTCTAAAATAATGCCTTGTGCCTGGCTCACAGGTGGCAGGATGGGAAGGTATTAGCTGAAGCTCGGCTTATCCGCCCGGTGTGAGATGTAAGACTTGTGAAGCGCAAATACAGTTTACCTTATTAATTGCCACAGATAGCCCTATAATAAAGGCAGAGCCTGTCAGCTAAACAAATAAACAATTAACTTGTAACTGCCATTTAGTGAACTGTTTTATAACAGGCTTCACTGCGTAATTCCACACCTGGCTAGCTTACAAACAGGAACTCAACAACAAAAAGGATGGTGAGAAGCAGGTGCCTTCCTCTTCCAGAAGAGAAAAGACTTCCCACTAATGCTCACTAAGGCTTTGCAGAAACCTAAGTATGGTTTCCTGTGCTCCCTGCTCTGGCCCCACCATCTTTGCAATATCACCCCTTCCTAGGCAATGCATGGCTCCCACAGAAGTTTTCAGAATCACTTAAGAGGATGGAGAAACCAATAGGGCATGAGGATTCTTCAGGGAGGGGTTTTTTTTGGTTTTGTTTTGTTTTTTTTAATAACCTCCCAGTACCATCCCGCATCCTGGAGAACCACAGAAATGCATTAGAAGCTAAGAAATGTATGCACTTACATCTCCCGTTCAGGTTGTGCGTGTCCATGAATGAGAAGGCCTCGTCACAGTTGGTGCCTTGCTCAGCATAGCTCTTGTCCATTGAGTTCACCATCACGGTCATCTCCTGCCGGGTGCTGCTCATCGTCTCCTTCCGCTTCTTGGCTAGTTTCCTTAGGACAAGGAGTTCATTATATAGACGTGCAATGTGATTGGAAGATGGGGCCTTTACATATGTATTGAGTAACCATCAAGAATAACTTCTATTGAATTGTTGGTAATCACTCATAACATTCATTTAATGGTGGCTTCTAGACGTCAGGTTCTCTGCCAGTTGCACAGACACAGAGACAAAAACCATCCTCTGCCCATCCTCAAAAAACCCCACAGCGACATTAGGAATATACAGCCAAAATATTACTTTCTGTTGCTCCTACTATAAGCTACATTAAAATGACCAATGGCCCTGGGACAATACAATCATAATCTATGTACTGATAAGCTTATAGAATTCCTAACTTTTTACTACATTTTTTTTCTACATTCAGTGTCAAAGAGTAGATCCCCTGGTAAATATCTGCCAGACAAGACTGAAGTAGTTCAAAGATGAATCTAGGAGGCATATTGTAAAAAACAAAAGTAGGCGAGGAGTGAAGAAAGCAGTGTAAGTGGGTGCTGCGCAGGAAGGGAGCAGGCCACAAGAGACAGCATACCCAGGGCAGGGGGGCTCAGGCCTTGGGTGCATCGAAGGGCATATCCTGACTTCTCAGATGGCTGTGACATGACTCCAGACTAGTTCTCACCTCAGCAGGTCAACAGAGCAGAGGGGAATGAAATTTCAAGGTGCTTTAGCATAGGAGTAAGTCCCTATGTCCTCTCCCTCCATGGAAAAGAATGCACAAAGGCCAAGGAAGTTAGAGAGATTTCCAGTTTTTTGTTTTGTTTTTTTTTTTTGGAGACACAGTTTAACTCTGGCCTCTGCATCCTTGCTCACTGAGTGTCAAAAACTCATAATCTCAAGTTACAAATACCTGGACAAAGCCATAAAAATGTAAGGGAAGTGACATACAAAGACAAAGATGAAGAAAAGTTTTACAGTTTTTATTACCGGAGGTTGTTTTATGTGCCTAGGACAGCCAAGAATAGAATGAGAGATACTTAAGAGAAAGGGATAAAGTGAGAAGGTTTAAGACTATTGCACCATAATGCCAAAGATATTATGTCCTGAAAAATTCAAATTGCACCTAAATACTCAGCAGAATTTACAAAAGAAAATGGCAGCTATTTCTAGTAAATCATCTTGACTCTGATTGACCTAGGACACAGCAGAATTTAAAATGAGCCACATAATCAAAATCACGCCCATATTAGGTGATTGCTAATGCAATGTAAGACATTGCCAACATTAGACCATATGGATAATCTTTATTGTCATTTCCAAATGCCACATAATCCAAATGCTTTCTTGCCTGTAGTTATAATAATCTTTTAATTTCATACTTCGAAGGCAGAAGGGTTGCATTAATAAGTTGCCCTTTTTATTACTAAAAGTTGTTGAAGAAAAAGATATATTTTAAACAGAAAAATGAAAATCATCTAGAACTTCTATGACAGTGTTAATGTTGTAAAGATTTAAAAAAAAACCCAGGGTGGCTTTCTTGGGAGCTGGCATTCTTCTCTCACCAGTGCACAGACCATGATGGTCTTCTCTAAAGCCCCCCTTATTTTCCAGTCTTCCATGCTAGTCTGAACTTCGATGTTCTCAACAGGTGTTCTGGACAGAGGCAGCAACCGGGCTCAGGCCCCGCAGCTGCGGGCACAATAACACATTTTCTCTCCTCTTCTGAATCTGCCAGCTCATTGGGAAAGCGTTCTTAAGCCAGGTCCCCCCAGGACCACTGAAGTGGGGAACTGAAATAATTAGTTCCTTAATTCAGGCAAAATATCCCCTTTTTGCTGGAGTTTCTTTGATCTGTGTTGGACTGACTTATGCAGATACCTGCCTCAATATTCTCTTTTGTTCTGCCTATGAGGAAGGGCATTGTTAAGTTCACCAACCTTCCCTCTGTCTTTTCTTCTAACCTAATCCTTATGGGTTAGAAATGACAGCAAATGTGCTTCTGGTGGTGAAGGGGGATGCGGGATGTGTGAACCAATAAAAGCTAAGCTTCACACTGGAAAAGATCTATCTCCTTGTTAATTCTCCATCTGTGTGGACTAATTTCAGTGATGTCAAGCTACACACTTCATTACTGATCATCTTTAAGCACAAAAGAAACCCATTAAGGACCCATGAGACTCTACTCAAATCAGAGGTCCTGTAAGAGACCCACCGCTTTAAATTTCTATTAAGCAGATACTCTGTTCCTGAAAATCTGGCTCACAGTGCCCTTAAGCTCTAGCAGATGGATCCCCCATGGATATCTCAGACACTGTAAATTTTGGGAAAAAACAGAAATCCAGATTTTATGTGGACTCCTTTAATTTTTTAAATGCTGTCAAATAATTCAAATTCAAAACATTAAAAGAAAATATAGCCTAAACAAAGACTACTTCTGCTCTCCATTAAAGTAAGAGCACTTGTATGTGTTAGAATGGAAGGGAGTCGAAACTAATGTATAATGCCCAATAGACAGTGTGTGACAGTATTCTACAAGTGTTATCACATCTGGTCCTAGTAATCTTGTAGGAGCTCTTCTTACTTCCTAATTTACAGATGAGGGAGTTGGGCCTCAGAGAAGTAAGGCAACTTGTCCAAATGCCATAGATGGCACCCCAGATCTCTTGACCCCAAAGACACTCATTCCAGAACAATGTGTTATTTCTAGTAAAGCATTTTATTACATTTCCTTACAAGTTACATTATAATCAATACCAAATTTTATGAATGCTCTATCTTCTCATAACTAAATATAATGCTCTGAAAAAGTATGATTAACTTACTGGCACCTAGTCAATTATACAAAGAGATGGTATTCAATATGCTTGTTAATGGAATTCATCATTATCATACCACAGTATTATTAAGGACAGTTTTTCTACAACCTACTTATCAAAAGTAGCTTGCTTGGTTATGGAGGGTTTGAGTCATTACTTGGGATTTTCATTTGTTCTTATACACAGCTAAATGCTGTGGTCCGTAATTACAGATCATTGAGGAAGGTTGGATTTAGAACTAAGGTTTGGAAATCACCGTGGATAAATGGAAGTTTTTGCTTTCTCTTCTTCTTTTTCTCTTTTAAGCTCTGTGCTTCAGATCTGTATTTTTTTTAAATGAAAACTTCTAAGACTGTCAGAAAAACTTTGAACATAATGAAATAAAGTGATTTGTGCAAGAAAACCCCTAAAGTGAAGGGAATTTTCTTTGCAATCTTATTTAAAGACACAAGGAAATTTATTTCCCATTTTGATTTTTAACAGATTGTTGCCTAACATATCTTAAATCTCCAATCTCCAAATGTAGGTCGAGTCTCAACGATCCATAATAATAATAATAATAATAACAAATTTCTAACAACATTTAAAAATGGATCATAAAAAATTAGAGAAAAGACTTCTTGTGTACAGTCCAACATGTGAAGAGCTTGGAAGTCATCAGCCTGTTCTAACAAGTAAAAAGCTGAACTGAAAATCAGCAACTCTTTACTTAGCTTTGTCAGATGATTGAGGTTACAGGACAAACTGCTGCTCCTAAAACTACAGAGACAAACAGGTGAATACAAAGAATCTTAACCCACCAGAATAGAAACTCATGAGTAGAAAGCTCTGTGAGAACCAGAACCGGGATAGGAAAGCTTAAGATGTAAACGAATTGCTGTAGGCTTTAGTGGACAAGTCTGAGACTTAAAAACTCTAGAGAGGTATCCAATCTTAAGTACCCACGCTTCTGTTGAGTTTTATCCCTAAGAGCCCTACCAGGTCATCAAAGTAAAGAGTGGAGGAAAAAAACTCTCTAGCTTCCAGCAGAAGGAGGAGGAAAGCAGCCACCTTCAAATGTACCCAAAGTAGAACATTTTTGTGCTTCTTGTAAGAGATTACCCTCAAGAGGAAGAATTACTAGAGCCTAACATGTGGGGGTTTTATCAAACCCTAACCAATCCGGGGGAAAAAGAAATATCCAACTCCAGCTCCCTCCAGCGATCCTGTCCCACCCAATGGTGGATTGCTGAGAAGCACTGGGGAAGGTCACAGCCTAGAAGCACAAATTCACTAAAAGACTAAGACCTGATCATAGATCTATAGAATGCCTTCCCTCCCTCAATACCTACTATTACATTACTAAGGATCTATTTATAGACGTTCCTTTTATCCAGTACATCAAGTCTGGACACTGAGTAGAAATTACAAGGCATATTAAAAGGCAAAAACAAAACAATACCACACAAAACAAAACAAAACAAAAACCCAGAAGAGACAGAGCAAGCATTGGATTAAGACTCAGATGGTGGCAGGGATGCTGGAATGATCAGACTGGGTATTTACAATAACTATGAATAATATGCCAAGGGCCCTAATGGAAAAAGGAGACAATGTATAAGAGTAGATGAATAACATAAGCAAAGATGGGCATTCTAAGTAAAAAAAAAATCAAAAGAAATGCTAGAGATCAAAAAAGCTGTAATAAAAATGAAGAATGCATTTGATGGGCTCATTAGGAGAGTAGATATGGCTGAGGAAAGAATCCCTGAGCTGAGAGATATGATGACAGAAATTTTTAAAAGTGAACAGTAAAGGAAATAAAGACTAAAAAAGAGAGAATACCCCCAAACTGTGGAACAACTACAAATGGTGTAATATACATGTAGTGAGAAACCAGAATAAGAAGAAAGGAATAGAAACAATATTTGAAGCAATAGTGATGGGAAAATTTCCCCAAATTATGTCAGACACCAAAACAGACCCAAGAAGCTTAGAGTATACCAAAAAGGATAAATACCAAGAAATCTACACCTAGGCATATCATATTCAAACTGAAAAAAGTCAAAGATAGAGAAAAAAAATCTTGAAAGAAGACACAGAGGAGAAAAACTGCTTACGTACACAGGAGCAAAAATAAGAATTCTTTCTGACTTCTCCTCCAAAACCATGCAAGCAAGAAGTAGCAGAGTGACATATTTAAAATGGTGAAAGAGAGAAAACAAACAGCCTAGAATTCTGTCTGTAACCTGTGACTTTTTCCTTTAAAAGTGAAGGAAAAACAAAGATATTCTCAGACAAAACTTGAGGGAATTTATTGTCAGTAGATCTGCCTTGCAAGAATTTTTAAACAGAGTTCTTCAGAAAGAAGCAAAATGAAATAGATCAGGAATTGAGATTAACATGAAAAAAGGAAGAGAACTAGAGAAAGAATAAATGAAAGTAAAATAAAAAGTGTTATTTTCTTATTCTTAATTGACCCAGTAAGTGATAGTTTGTTCAACATAATAAATGGCAACAAAATAATTGATGATAGTTGAAGTGAAATGAATGATACCAATGATACAAAGGATAGGAGGCAGGAATTAGGAATCCTTTATTATTATAAAGTACTTACACTATCTGTGATACAGTATAATGTCATGTGAAGGTAGAGTTGGATTAGTTATAAATGTATATTGCTAAATGTAGGGTAACACTAAAAGAAGTGATAAAAAACACAGAAAGGAAAGAAAATGGAACAATATAAAATGTTCAATTAAAACCTCAAAGGCAGAAAAATACTGAAAAACAAAAATAGGAAGAAAGGCAATGAATGGAAAACATAACAAACATGGTAGAAAATAATTCAACAATATCAATGATTGCTTTATGTGTTGATGGTCCTAACACCAATTAAAAAACAGAAACTCTCAGAGTGGGTCACAAAACAAGACACAAATAATATGTTGTCTATAAGAAACCCACTTTAAAAATAAAGATATGTATAAAGTAAAAGTAATGGTATGGAGAAAAATACATAACATCAATATTAATCAAAAGAAAGCAGGCATAGCTCCTTTAATTTTAGACAGAGCAATGTCAGAGCAAAGAAAGCTTCAGAAGCAAACAAGGGCATTACATAATGATAAAGGAGTCAGTCATCCAAGAAGACCTAATCCTTAACGTGCCTAACAACAGAGCGTCAACCCATGTGAGGTAAAAACTGACAGACTGGCAAAGAGGAATAGATGAATCCACTATCACAGCTGGAGATTTCAACACCCCTCTATCAGAAATGGACAGATCCGTAAGGCAGAAAATCAGTAAGGACATAGTTGAACTCAATAGCATCATCAATTAACTTGATATAACTGACAGCTATTGAATACTTTAGTGACAATGTTAGAATACACATTCTTCTCAAGTTCACAGAGAACATTCACAAAGATAGAACATATTCTGAGTCATAAAACACACCATGATACATTCAAAAGAACAGAAATGAAATGTTTACTTTCAGACCACAGTGGACCTAAATTAAGAATCAGTGAAAGAAGATAGTAGGACAGTCCACAATGTATAGAAATGAAACAATGCTCTTCTCAACACATGGGTCAAAAAGGAAATCACAGGAGACATTTAAAAAATATTTTAAATTACATGAAAATGTAAACACAACTTATCAAAATTTGTTGGATGCAGCAAATTTCTGGAAATTTAGAGGGAAATTTCTGGTATTAAATGCGAATGTTAGAGAGGAATAAAGATCTAAATCCAAATATACAAAGAACCCTTAGAAGTCAACAAGAAAACAATCTGATTAAAAAATCCTCAAAAGGCCTTAACAGACACCTCACCAGAGACTTACAGATGGAAAATAAGCATACGAAAAGATGCTCTAGGGGTGCCTGAATGGGGTTGAGCTTTCAGCTCAGGTCATGCTCTCAGGGTCCATAAGTTCAAGTCCCACACCAGGCTCTGTGCTGACAGTAGAGACTGCTTCTGATTTTCCATTCCCTCCCCTCCCCCATTAGTATACCTGTCTCAAAAAATAAATAAAAAACATTAAAAGAAAAAGAAAAGATGCTCCACATCATATGTCATAAGAGAGAGTTGCAAATTAAAATGACAAGATACAATTATGAAGCTATTTGAATGGCCAAAACCCAGGGAACTGATTATACCAAATGCTGACAAGGATGTGGAGAGACAGGAACTCTCACACATGGTGGGTGGGAGTGCAAATTGGTACAGCCACATTGGAAGGTAGTTTGGCAGTTCTTAACAAAACTAAACATTACTCTTACCATATGATCTAGCAATCACACCCAAAAGAGTTGAAAACTTATGTACACACAAAACCAGATGTTTACTGTAGCTTTATTCATAAATACCAAAACCTGGCAGGACCACAATGACTTTCAGCAGGCAAACAGATAAATATATACTGTGGCACATCGGGACAATGGAATGTTATTCGACACCAAAAAGAAATGGCTCTCAAGTTATGAAAAGATATGGAAGAGACAAATGCGTATTATGAACAAAAAGAAGCCAATCCGGAAAGGCCACGTATTGTCTCATTCCAACTATCTGCCATTCTGGAAAAGGCAAAGCTGTACAGTTAATAAAAAGATCAGTGTCTGTCAAGGGTTGGTAGGGAAAGAAGGAAGACTAAGCAGAGCATAGGGGATTTTTTAGGGCATTGAAATTATTCCATTTGAGACTGTTATGGGGGATACATGTCATTATACAGTTGCTAAAAATTATAGCATGAACACCACGAGAGTGAGCCCTAATGTAAATTATGAGCTCTAAGTAAAAATGATTTGTCAATGTAGGTTTATCAGTTGTCTGAAGGGTACCAACATAGTGCAGGGTGTTGAGAATAGAGGAAGGGGTGTGTGTATGGGGCATAGGGTATAAAGGAACTCTGCACTTACTGCTCAATTTTGCTGTAAACCTAAAACTGCACCTGAAAAAATTACAATAATGTCTGGAATAAAATTACGGGGAGAAAAAAGTTATAGCCCTAAATTTTCAAACTTGAATAAAGGTGGAGAAGGAGAGAAATGTTGAGATGAATTCAAATTAAAAGTGTGGAATGTCATGTTCATCATATCCCATTATTTCTCTTATATTTCCTAGTGTAAAAATAAGAAAAAAACCCATGGGATGGGGTGAAAGAAATGGGAGAAAACTTCTTGGCAAGTTATTAACTTTGTGATGGTATGAATAAGAACTGGTAAAAAAAAGCATGGTGTAGAATGAACACTTTAGCTTCATGTCCTACAGAATGGCTGCCAATCAGGACCCAAGTGCAGGATGGTGGGAAAGGAAGCAGGGGCGCCCGGGTGGCTCAGTTGGTTAAGTGTCTGACTTCAGATCAGAGCTTGAAGCCTGCTTTGGATTCTGTCTCCCTCTCTTTCTGCCCCTCCCCTGTTCATGCTCTGTCTCAATCTATCTCTCAAAAATAAACATTAAAAAATGAAAGAAAAAAAAAGGAAACTGAAATTGTGAGAGGATCAGGTTGGAAGGACATATTGTCATGGGTACCAAGCAAAATCAAGGGAAAGGAATCCAAGGCTCAACCTCAATACGGACTCTAGTCACTCTGTTTATTGAGACTCAGGGTGAAACGGCATGGTTCACCAAAGAGCAAGGCTGCTGCCTCCTTACCCCTGTTAGAGACCCTGCCATGTTGGGTTATATCAACAGCGATCGTGACTGAGAAATGACTTAGTAGCACTGACCTGAAGATCAGTGGTTGGCTATAGAAAAGGTGTCTTCACTTCATTTTATTTTTTTAAATTAATTTTTAATGTTTGTTTATTTTTGAGAGACAGAGAGAAGAGGAGAGAATGTGAGAAGGGGAAGGGCAGAGAGAGAGGAGACACAGAATCTGAAGCAAGCTGCAGGCTCTGAGCTGTCAGCACAGAGCCTTAAGTGGGGCTTGAACTCACAAACTGTGAGATCATGACCTGAGGCAATGTGGGTCACTTAACCAACTGAGCCACTAAGGCACCCTGTGTCTTCACTTTAAAATTATTTGTCATTTACAAGTCTACTTGGATGGCAAAATGTGAGGAATTTCAAACTGCATATAGGACATAAGAATGAAGAGGCAATGACTTTCTGGTCTTGGCTTCTACAATTAAGTGCGTGCTCTGACTTAATTAAGGACTGGGGCGGAGACTGGAACCAAGAAGAAGTATTTAATTTTTCTCACAGCAGGAATGAAATAGATATTGGCTGAGTCAAAGAATGCATACATTATACCAAATTGCTAAGATCCAGCTGAATAAACCTAAGTGAATAAGGGGCTGTCTCCTTAAAGATGGGTCTGTGAGAATTACCAGATAATGTTGTTTTTAAAGGTAAAATTTTAAGGGAAAAAACCAACAGTGGTCTGACATTTAATTATTTCAATTCAAAAGAACTCATGCTACAAACACTAATAGAAAAACAATGACAATAATTATAAAACCTTGTGTAGAATATCAGATACACCAGGAACTTTATGTTCATTAACTCCTATTAGTTCTTACAACGGCCTAGTGAGGAAATTACTATTGTCACTCCCATCTTAGAGAAATGAAAACTGAGGCACAGTGGCATTAAGTTGCCCAAGGTCACATGCTAGAGAATTCTGGACATCTGGCATTGTTTTCCTATGTTGAGATAAAATAATCTTCACAAGAGTGTCCTTGGCATCACTGATCAAAATTTATTGGTTGCTTAAATCTGGATGATGAAAATAAAGGCTATTGATCCTGCCAGTTGGGACTTTAGTAATTGTTGACAGAGGTGTTCTTCTATCATCCCTGTTAAATGTATCATTTTTTCAGAAATGACACAGTACTGTAAATCACACTCATTATCTACCCGTCTGCCTTCTGGTTTTCATTGACTAGTAAACATGGAGTGTCTTTATCACAAAGAATAGAGTTTCATGTTAGGACAAGTCAAAATTTTGATCTTTGTTGGGTCTCTTTCAGAGTTTACCTCTTGACTATGCAATGAGATAAAATGATAGGCTGATGTGGCAAAAGGAAGACGGAGAAGGGCTGAGATCCTTGTCTTCCTCCTCTGAAACTGAGAAGTGGGGACAGACTGTACTAACCGATCACTTTAGGCTACAGCTTTATTTCAGGTGACCTAGTGATGAAGACGTCCTAGAACGCCTCACTGGCAAGTCAGGGCATCTCCAAAGGTACAGACGGCAGTAAGAGAGTGAAAAACAATGGCAATCTTGTAGGCAAGTAGCTGTCAGAATCTCTCTTTGTACATACACACACATATGTGCACAACCCTATGTGTTTCATGTTGAAGAGGTTCAAAGAACAGAGTTCTGTTATACAAATTTAATAAAAAATTACTCTCTCCCAAATGAAGACATTGAATAGGAAGTATTCCAAAAAACATGGACTTTCTTCTAAACTAATTTGAAATTACATAAATTACAATCTCAGATCACTTCAAAATCATGACACACATCTTTTTGCATGACTGTGATGACAGCCATTATCATGAGTTACAATAAATAAAGGTATTGGAATTCTAATGTTATTTATTGCAATGAAAGTCATCAAAACACCTGGGAACAAAAAAAATTTCAATATTCTCACATATTCAACATTCTTTTTATTTTTATTCTTGGAATTAACAAAGTTATGAGTAGAAGAGGCTGCTATTTTCTGAAAGGAGCCTGAGTACCTGAAGCTTCTGAAGAGCAGAGGTTCAGCTGATGAAAAGTTTCCCTCACCCTTGAATTTCAAAGGAACATCTGGTGAGAGAGCATTACCCGTATGTAGTTTGGAAGCCATTGTTTTTATAATTTATTCAACAGGTGTTTTACTGTAATTTGGCCTAGGTTAGTGTCAGCTGCATGGAGGCAGGGCTTTGCTATCTATTTCCTGTCCTAGACTAACTCTCTCTGAAATGTGGTAGCCACTCAAGAAATATTTCTAATTGTTCCTAAAATTCTGAATATCTGATTAATCATGATACCTTACTTCATGATCATAAAAAATACAGGATGAACATAATTTGTGTGTGTGTGTGTGTGTGTGTGTGTGTGTGTGTGTGTGTGTGTGAATGAGAGAGAGAAACTCTGATACACATTTAAGACTTTGAAGGTTCCTGGGTCAGAGCTTGTAGATGACATTTATTTCTCATGGCTTTAAATACACTGCTGCAAATGGCATGATTTCATTCTTTCTCATTGCCATGTAGTATTCCATTGTGTATATAAACCATATCTTCTTTATCCGTTCATCAGTTGATGGACATTTAGGGTCTTTCCATGATTTGGCTATTGTTGAAAGTGCTGCTATTCCTGATCTCAGGGGAAAAGCTCTCAGTTTTTCCCCATTGAGGATGATATTAGCTGTGGGCTTTTTATAAACTGCTTTTATAATGTTTAGGTAAGTTCCTTCTATTCTGACTTTCTCAAGGGTTTTTATTAATAAAGGGTGCTGTATTTTTGTCAAATACTTTTTCTGCATCTATCAACAGGATCATGTGGTTTTTATTCTTTCTTTTGTTAATGTGATGGATCACATTGATGGATTTGTGAATATTGAACCAGCCCTGTAACCCAGGAATGAATCCCACTTGATCATGCTGGATAATTCTTTTCATATGCTGTTGAATTTGATTTGCCAGTATCTTGTTGAGTATTTTTGCATCTGTATTCATTAAGGATATTGGTCTATAGTTCTCTTTTTTTTTACTGGGTCTCTGTCTGGTTTGGGTATCAAGGTGATGCTGGCTTCATAGAATGAGTTTGGAAGTTTTCCTTCTATTTCTATTTTGTGGAATAGTTTGAGAAGAATGGGTATGAGCTCTGCTTTAAATGTCTGGTAGAATTCCCCTGGGAAGCCATCTGGCCCTGGGCTCTTATTCATTGGGAGATTTTTGATAACAGATTCGATTTCTTCACTGGTTATTGGTCTATTCATGCTTTCTATCTCTTCCCATTTGAATTTTGGCAGTGCACGTGTATTTAGGAATTTGTCCATTTCTTCTAGGTTGTCCCAGTTTCTTGGCATAGAATTCTTCCTAGTAATCTCTGATGATTGCTTGTATTTCTAAGGGATTGGTTATGACAGATCCTTTTTCATTCATGATTTTGTCTATCTGAGTGCTCTCTCTCTTCTTTCTGAGGAGCCTGGATAGAGGTTTATCGATTTTGTTTATTTTTTCAAAGAATCAACTCTTGGTTTCACTGATCTGCTCAACTGCTTTTTTTTTTTTTTTTTTGGATTCTATATTGTTTATTTCTGCCCTGATCTTTATTATTTCTTTTCTTCTGATGGGTTTGGGGTGCTCTTGCTGCTCCCCTTCTAGTTCCAGTAGGTGCTCTGTTAGATATTGAATTTGTGCTTTTTCTAGTTTGTTGAAATTGGCCTGGATTGCAATATACTTTCCTCTTAGGACTGCCTTTGCTGCATCCCAGAGGTTTTGGATTGT